>NC_068301.1:32153639-32753639 GCF_025860055.1 Xyrauchen texanus
ATAAAACATGCTTTTCATCTTAAAATGAGATTAAACAGTGTAGTAGCGTGTGTGTTCGTATTCCAGTTTCAACGGTTTACGATGAAGTACTTCTGGTGAAGAAATCTGTCCCTTGAAATCTTTCCTCATATTAATACTTAAGTATTTTGACACAGTTGTATTTAAAATGTCACTAAGTAGTCATGGAGAGTAACATTGTGTTTGCATCTAGTCTATTTATCCAGTGTCTGGTAAGAAACCCATGTAATTCACACAGACAAGTCACCCACATCACTGATTCATATTTTTAGTTAGTAGTTGTGTCAGTTATATAAGCCTTTTTGCTTGTAGAGGTATGTTTAACAACTTATTCCTTCTATATTTTGTGTGATGGTATTTTTGTTGCCTGCAATGCCAGTATGGGTTTTTGTTTTTGGTGAACCTTGTATGATTGAAAAAGGAAGGTAAGTGAGGCGCCCAACCAACATGCCATTCAAAATGTAGATTACCAGACTGTAATTTAAAACAAATATTATCTAGAATCTCTACTTCAATGCATATGGCAACACTCTCATTTCAAGAAGGGGCGTAGATCTCATTTCAACTTGAGGTGGTGTGGGGGGCTTCTTTACAAAATATTGGCAATTTTTTGTTTTGAATGGGAATTTGTCAGGATCCATGCCTATGCCTATGGCTTTGTCGTAAACATTGTTTGCTAAGTTAATGAGAGAATTGTCTGTGTTGAAGAGATCCCGTTGTATGTGCTTGTTAAGGCAAGCATTACCATTACTATTACTTATAAGGATTTGAGCTAACCCCAAAAAACAAAACTTGGGGTTATGTTTCGTCACACAGTTTGTGCTGTGAATGTTAATAATGACATCTCAAATTGTGTGCAGCTTGTTGATGAAAGGTGTGCTTTTCTTTTTCTAAGCAATCAGACTTGTAGTTTTTGCTTGGTAGATAATAAAACTCATTGAAGGAGGGGTCCTCCAAGCCATATATAGGGACCAGAATACCACAGCGATGTGGGGTGGGCTCTTTTGACTTTGGAAAGTAAGCAACCAACTAAAATCCATCCAGAACACCCTAGCTACAGCGTAGAAATGCACTAAAACCCACTCTGAACACTGTGGCAACTGCAAAGCAATGCCCTGGAAACCAGGTAGAGCACCTAAGGATAATGGCAGTGAGTTTTCCACAGGCAAGCACCATTTACATTTGCTTAAGAAAATTTAAAAATCACTGTTTGTCAATTCACATAACGATAGATTATTGTCAGAGAGATTGCATCATTTTCAGCCATTTTAACATATGCAAATGCCATATATGTCTACAATTTCATTTCAAGACTTTGTTAGTGTTGCAAGTTACAACGACTCGTTGGTGATGTAGAGGTCCCTTTCATTTGTACCATTCTCACAAGTTTTACTTCACGAGTGCTCAAAGACTGGAGGTGTCTTCGTCGAGCAAATCAGCTGTTTTCCTCAGAAGTACATCAAGTTTATGCTGCAAGCATGTGAGTGATACATTTTGGTATTTTTGTCTGCTTTGCACATTGTATTTTTCATCCTCCAAAAAGATTGTGTCTCTGCAGTGAATCTCGTTTGTGGTAAGAGAAAGACCAGTGAATTCTCAGGGCCGAGATCTCTGCAGAACTTTCCCCAAGAGGGTCCCAAGCCTCAAATAAATACTTCCACATGACCTTCAGTCTGTGTGCCAGAAAGAGCTGTTTCTGCACTCTCTGTGACGTCCAGGATTCCTGGAGATGTCAGCCGACTGTTCTTTTTGCAATGCGGTTTTAGCTATATGGTGCTCCTCTTTTGTTCAATTTCTTGGGAATTTGACTTGCCCTGGGCTGTGGTCTATAAAACTTGACCACAAGTTTATAGTGAACCAGGGAAATTTAGATACAATCTGCTGAGCTGGATGACGAAAAGGCACTAACTAATTTGAATGAAATAAGTCACATGGAGCTCCCCTCCTAAAGCACCCAAAGTGGAACAAAGCAATGGCAAGGGTCGCAGTGCTCTTTTAACCTAATCATTTTTGGAAAAATCTTTGTGTATTCTCTGTAGGTTAAGAGACTTTGATAGTTATCAGCCCCTGCAGATTGAAAATGAATAAACATGCTCTTATCTGTGGCTTTGAAATCTGTGCCAAGGTTAATGAGCATCAGTCAGCACTTGACCCATACCAGTTTTGGGTCACGTAATTATATATTTGATAAACAGTTGTTAGCCACGCACTGTGTGCCAGGGGATATACAGAGCAGCAAGTGATATGGGCTTTCTTGTGTTCCAGTAAATGCTGATTAGATGCAACTTGTTTTTGGTGAGCTTTAAATGGATGGTTCACCAAAAAATACAAATTCTGTCATTTTAAAACAGTGAATTCGGACATGACTGTTCGAACACTTAAGTTGAAAGCAGTAATTCCATTGCTAGTGCCCACTTAACTGCCTTTCAGCAAATCAGTTCAGAATACTCTGTTACTTCACCTAATTCATATTCATGAGCCACATTTAGTCTAATTTTCATTTCATGCACCACCCCTATTGTTTCATCAAACATCTCGTCTCCAAGTGGACTAGAAGCTCAATCAAGGTGTAAGTAGAAATCAGAGAATCTCCCCTTTGCGATGACATAAAATATTTTATCAATAACAAATTTTTCAGGTGATTTTTTTTTTTTTAAACATATTTCCTTTATCAGTGCAAGGATATAAAATGTCTTAAGATTAAACTCTTCAACACAGGTTGATTTGCGCCCATTACCCTGATTTTGTGCTGCATGTAAATATTATTTAAATGTTTGTATTTTGGGGTATAAAATGTTTTCTATGAAATTAGCCATAACTGATACCTGAGAAGCAGCAATTGAGATATTAATGGAATTTGTAATTTATAGTAAATCATTTACATAAACATTTTCCCACATTAACACTCCAGAAACTTAAATGCTGTATATTTTTTAAGCTTACACGCCACTGCTTGCACATGTGAAATTACAACCTGTATTAACATCATAATACAGTTTCATCTAAGGTTAGAACATCTCAAGCCCTTTATGAAACAAACATTTTAAACTGTAAACTCTCAGACATGCGGCTGCCAGCAACATCTCAGCTGTTGCCAAGTAAACATGACTTTTGTTTTGTTTTACACAGCAGGGGATTTATTAAGCTGTGTGCTAGATCTCAAGAAGTCAGAAGTCAGAAGTGTTTAGGGTTGCTCTGTCAACTCATTGCCCACCAAGGTAATTATTGTTAATGAAAACTAGTACTAAAGGCACGGTGACATTTACCATTGCACAGCGAAATTCAGTGGGCGAAATACAGTAATTTAAATGGAAATCTGCACAATTGTACATTTCTCACAATGGACTTCCGGACTGGAATAATATCCCCTCATGGATTTCGCATGGAGTTCAAATTTGGTGAACTTTGACCTGTGTCACCAAACTTGAACTCAACGTGAAATCCGAATGCAATATATGAATATGTTTATAGTCAAGTCTGTTATATGCCTAGACTTTCTCTAATCATATACAGTTCACAATCTCACCACTCAGCTAAAACATATAGCCTGCTGTGTGTGTGTGTTTCCCTAGCATTGCTTGTGGAAGATAAAAAGATAAAGAACATATTTAGAAACCTTACGTGATTTTTATCTGTGTCTGCTGTTAATTATGTGCAATGGATTGTTTTGAGGTGGACTGTGTGTAATATTGTATAGTATAATCAACATTTCAGATCCTCTGCATCAGGGAAATGAGTGATGAGATGGAGAGTTAAGTAATTGCTTATTGTGTAAAGATAAATCGTTCTGGACTCCAGTGTATTTATCATTATAGTGGTCAGAATATCAGCACTCTCTTGTGTTCAATAATCATTAATATTTGAGTGTTTGTGTTGCTAGGGGAACACATGGGCCAGGGGAACAGTTTGCATCAGGGGCGTTGCAAGACTTTAGTGACATTCAGGGGTTAGCTCACAAGAGTCTTTCCTTCCATGACTTAAAAAATGACCACTCTACCTGTCAAACACTGAAAGTTGTTAAGAACTTTAGGGCTGTAACAACTAATCCATAAAATCGATAATTACTGATCATGAAAATCATAGACAACCAGTTTCATTGTCAATTATAAGCAGCGAGCATGGAGAAGCTCCGTCAGTGGCACTTTACAGCCCAGTGAAAAATGTCATCCATGTCAATCAAATCGATCACAATGGACAAATGGAGCACAATAATTTTGATTAAACTCATGCAACATCGTACCTCAATTTCAGTTTCAATGTAATCAATTGTGCAGCTCATGGATGTCACACTGATGTGTCAGATGTCCAGGTGTGTCAGATTTTAAATTGCATGTTTTTGATCATTTCTTTATCATATAAGCGGATGTAATATGAGCAAAAATGAGACTTTTCAGCGAAGAAGTGAATCAGAACTCTGTGTACAGATGATTGAACTATATTAAACTGTATGCTGAATATAATGCACTCTATAATAATGATAAGGGTCCTGATATTTGATAGTCCTGGTAATGCAAAATGTATGCTAATGTCTTATGATACTTTTCCGCTGCACGTTACGGCTTGACTCGCTTTACTTTTCTGAGCTTGTTTTTCCACTGCAGTTTAGTGCCGCCTCAACATAGGTGGGATTATAGACTGATCGTCAAAGTTGTGCCGCCTCTATTGCCATGACATTATCTTAAATGCGACCCAAACATTACTGACCATAAACAATAATGCGACCGCAAGCTGTTAGATACTAGCCCATTGTGCTGCATAAAGCAGTTGTTGCATGGTGATTTTCCACAAGTGTAACAGTTAAATTGGCCTGGAAGCTAGCTTTCCTGAAGCTGGTCAACTAAATAAAGTGAAGCTTTCAAGCAGAGTATAGAGTTATCTTACCATCCTCCATCGTGGACTCCAACAACACTCTCCCTCCCATTGCTCGCCGGTCTATTGCCATAGATAGCGTACATTTGGTCAAACCACTTCCACTTTCTTCTGTTTGAACCACTCTGGCTGTTGTGGACCTTGATGGTTCTGTAGTCACTTTACATTTTTTTTTTACTTTACCTACACTGTTTGTAGGTCCGGTGATGGCCATGTGCGTCCAACAGCTGAGACACTTCCTGAAAGAATTTTTAGTTTCACATCATTTCAGTCGTTGCTAACGAGAGGAACGTCTGCACCTTGTTTATTGACCATGGCGTGGTTTTGCGCATAGCCATTTCTTTTTACAATTCGAAAGTCACGTGAACAAATGATACTGCTATTGCTGTTGCTAACTTTAAAATTAGTGGGTTGATGTCCCGTGTCGAAAATCCAGTGACGCTGGTAGTGATTATTCTCTCTGACCAATTAGTGATTGCAGGGATTTGACATCACATTTAGTATTGGTTCGGCTCGCTTGGAACCTCGATCGAAGTGGTACTAAAAAAAGTACCAGGTACTATCCACAGTGGGAAAACCCCATTATATTACTAGTAAATGGCAAGAGCATGCATCACGTAGGTGAGCGTCTGAGTTGTCTCAAGCCACACTCACATGAAAGACAGGCTTCAACTACACCACACAAATGTGTATCAAGTGTCGGACACCAGTTTTGGCGGCCAGATATAGAGCAAATTTTAGTCGCGTGTGCTTTACTTAAATTGATCTTAGGATTTAAGGAACGAGATCGAGATCATTCAAATAAAGACCACGATGCGTTGGAAATTATTTATTTTTACCCACCCCTAGATAAAAGTAACTTGACCAGTTAGCAACTGTTAGTTCATCAACATGGCTAGCTAAATAAATAAATAAACTGTCATTTGCATAACAATCGCACACCATACAAAAAAAAAACCATTGTTACTGACATATCTTCATTCTGATCGAATAATGCTAAAGAAATTCTGATTGGTTTGCCATTCATTGAACTTGTTGCTAATTTGATTGTGGTAATTTTAAACGTGCTAGCTCATTTAACCTTGGAAGAGTCAATCGTAGTGAGGGAGTAGGGGTGCTCCAAACAAGTTGACTGGTGCTTGCATTAAAATCTACTTGGTCTGTGGATTGTTAAAAACAAATGAAGATTAGAAATGAGGCTTATAGGTTATATATTTCGAAATAAGGCTTGCATAATAAAACCTCAGTACCTCTGATACAGAAAACATACACTTCTGATACACCTCTTTGAGAGAAACTAGAAAGCTCCCACTCAAAACGTTTGGAAGTTGTCTGATGAACTTGAGCATGAACAGCAGGTAAAAGTCAAATGCGATCTCAGTTAATGCAAGTGTGGCTCACTGATTGGAATTCATTTACATTTGAAGCCAAAATTGCAGCCTGCTTTTTTGCTTTTGATGTAATGAATATTAAGCCTTACTTTTTTCGTTCTTTTTTTTTTTTTTTTTTAACATAACAAAAAAAAATAATAATTCAAGGACAGTATTGTCACGGTACCAAAATGTCAGTAGTCTGTACCGATACCTGTGAAATTTCAATGTTCTCAATACAAATTTTGTTACCAAAGCATAAATATTCTAATAAAACAATGTGTTATTAAACACACCCATTTACCCAATTTTAAAAGTAAATTTCAATGTAAATAATACATTAAAAGAAATGCATATGTCCTTCAAGTGTTTCTCAATCAAGGATGCATTGCTTAAAGGTGCAGTATGTAACAATTTTCATGTAATATTTGCCCTTTTTTTTTTTTTTTTTGCCAATGTGTGAACGGCTTGTAACGCAACTTAAAAAATGAGCCCTTCCTGGACGACTTTGGTTGCCTGTTAAATTGGACAGGTAAGCTTGCATAACTGTAAAGCATGAGAAATATATTGCCATAAGGATTGATAGGTGTAATTTTAGCTAACTTGATCTTGCATGTTAACGCTGATGAATTGCAAGCTACCTTGATTCATAACTTTCAAAAAATTTCAACAATCTTCTCTTTATACTAAAAGTCAGGTATACAGGATAAATTTAAGCAAATATGCTGGTTTCTTATTCATAGTACAACATATGACATACAATAGTGCAACATAACAGTGCTGTGCAACAGTAAACCGTCTGGTATAGTTCGGTAATATGTAGCTGTATGTGTGTATTAGTATGCTATGTTTGCTGATAAGTAGTTTTAATTTAGTCTCGAAGTTTCATACAATCATAACTGTAATTTTAATTATGCTACCTCATCCGTCAGCATGATGCCGGTGAATCACGTTCAGTCTCTGTACGTTACATCATCATTTTTGTCAATGCGTCCCTAAAGCTGCGTTCACATTGTCACTGCATGTCGCCAGTGGCTGGTGGTTAGATCTTTAGTGATGTGTATGGAGAGTCTAAACAGCATGGTTTCTTTACAATTAATATTATTATTAAAATATTAGGATCACGTGAGCTCTACCATCTTCTCTCCTATTGGCTTCTATCATCATATATTTTGATAACAATATCGTGAAATCACTCGCATATGAGACAAAATTTCTCACAATGAAACATTAGTTACCGTTTATCAAGCACTGAAACTTTCTGGAATCATGTGTAACAGTCACATGAAGTCTTTTTGCAACCTGAACTTCTTCAGTTCGTCCAATTTATGTGACACCTGTGCTAAAAATAAACTAGATGCAGCGCAAATAATGAAACTGAGCGCAGTTGTCTTGAGATGCCTTTATAAAATGTTTTTTTTATACTTGACACAGTGTCTAAAAATGTGCCGGTTCTGTGCGAGACTGAAGAAACCACAATACGCGGTGAAACTGGCAAAGATGTCCGTCCAGCACTGGGTTACATTGGAAAACAATTAATATATGGTGCAGTTGTGCAAAAACACATTCGTGACAACAGCCCGTAACTCATCCATTTGCGTGTGTCTGAGTATTAGGTAGGCTATTTTTTATTTTTATTTTTTTTTATCAATTACAAACCCAACCTGACCCCTAAAGGTGCGGTCTTCCTACACTTCACGCTCCATCTGAACGCAAGAGACCGGAAACGCAACCTTATTCAAATAAATTTTATTCGGCACTGCAAACCAAAGTTAAAGTTTGGGGAACTATGAACTGTGAATCTGGATGATGAAAGGACGTGTGACCAATAGAAGATCGAAATGTCACACGCTGACCATTAGATTTAATTCACCGGATGCATATTTTAAAGTTTCGTGCATTTATTGTTTCTGGAAAGGGAGTAGATGGTATTTTCTAACATTTTGAATATGATGATAATGGTTATCTGGGAAATGCTATTTACTAAAACCAGAAGCACTCCTATGAGGCACTCTGATCCGTTGCATTGACCGAAATAACTTTGGATGTTCAAAGACTAGTGTGACCGCCCCTCATGTTATACAGTGCATCCGGAAAGTATTCACGGCACTTACGTTTTTCAACATTTTGTTATGTTACAGCCGTATTCCAAAAAGGATTAAATTCATTATTTTTCCTCAAAATTCTACAAACAATACCCCATAATGACAGTGTGAAAGAATTTTGTTTGAAATCTTTGCAAATTTATAAAAAAAAACTTTGGCACCAATTACAGCCTCAAGTCTTTTGAGTATGATGCTACAAGCTTGGCACACCTATTTTTGGGCAGTTTCTCCCATTCTTCTTTGCAGGACCTCTCAAGCTCCATCGGGTTGGGTGGGGAGCGTCGGTGCACAGCCACATTCAGATCTCTCGAGAGATGTTCAATCGGGTTCAAGTCTGGGATCTGGCTGGGCGACTCAAGGACATTCACAGAGTTGTCCCGTAGCCACTCCTTTGTTATCTTGGCTGTGTGCTTGGGGTCGTTGTCCTGTTGAAGATGAACTTTCGCCCACATCTGAGGTCCAGAGCGCTCTGGAGCAGGTTTTCATCAAGGATGTCTCTGTACATTGCTGCATTCATCTTTCCCTCGATCCTGACTAGTCTCCCAGTTCCTGCTGCTGAAAAACATCCCCACAGCATGATGCTGCCACCCATGCTTCACTGTAGGGATGGTATTGGCCAGGTGATGAGCGATGCCTGGTTTCCTCCAGACATGACGCTTGCCATTCAGGCCAAAGTGTTCAATCTTTGTTTCCTCAGACCAGAGAATTTTGTTTCTAATGGTCTGAGAGCCCTTCAGGTGCCTTTTGGCAAACTCCAGGTGGGCCATCATGTGCCTTTTACTGAGGAGTGGCTTCCATCTGGATAATCTACCATACAGGCCTGAATGGTGGAGTGCTGCAGAGATGGTTGTTCTTCTGGAAGGTTCTCCTCTGTCCACAGAGAAACGCTGGAGCTCTTGTCAGAATGACCATTGGGTTCTTTGTCACCTCCCTGACTAAGGCCCTTCTCCCCCAAATCTGAGCTCAATTTTGAGTGTCATGGCAAAGGCTGTGAATACTTATGTACATTTTAATTTTATTTATTTATTTTTAATAAATTTGCAAAGATTTCAAACAAACTTCTTTCACGTTGTTATTATAGGGTATTGATTGTAGAATTTTGAGGACAATAATGAATTTAAGCCATTTTGGAATAAGGCTGTAACTTAACAAAATGTGGAAAAAGTGAAGCACTGTGAATACTTTCCGGATGCACTGTACTGACCCGAAGCCCGCCAGTTTGTTAGGTCCCTTTGTGGAACTAAATTCTTTAGCTTTTGAATGTATACTTGCCCTTAAATATCAAAACATGAAAAAATTTAACCGTGTTGGTCATTTAACGTGTAAATCAGGCCCAATGCCCTTTCTTTGTAACTGGGCAGTTCTTAGCCAGAATATGCTGTTTTTATGCCAAACGTCTGGCTTCGTGAGACTAATTGAAATGTGTTTAAGGCTAAAATAAATGTAAAAACAAATGTACTTTTAATTGCTAATATTTATATAATCTCAATTATTTGAAAACCTGTAATCTGGACAGGATGTTACACAATAGTGAATGTAACCATGGATTATGGAAACATCTTCCATTCATTAACTTGAAAAGCTGGGGAAAGCAATCACTCTGCATCTGTAGATCTACCTCTAAATGTTGTATTGCTCTTTTACAATGGGTTATTGTTCTCATCCCATGAAGTGGTTATAATAGAAATGCTTTTAATTAATCCAGCAGAGGGCCATGTGTGGCTGCCCGAGCTTGCCATGATGCAAGTCTGGGATTTCACCCCCCATGACAGGCTGTTGAAAGAGGCTACACTTTTTGTGTTCAGTCATAGAGCTGTTCACAAATCATGGTATAAGGTTAAACTCTCTGCTTTTGCACAAACTTGACAGCTCAGCACTGGCGTTAGCGAGCTATTATGGAGCCCTTACAGAAATGTGAAATGGACCCTCTGAGGCCTGTACTTAAAGTGTTTACTTTTTAAATGGTAAAATAGTTTCTCCCAGCTTAATGTGCACAGACAACTGTAAGTTAGCCATTAGTAGGTTTATTTCCCAAAGAGTGTAAATACTGTTTCTTTGGCACTTTCAAAACACTTTTTGTCTTTCAAAACACAAATTCTTTGGGGGTTCAACATATCGTGTTAGTTTGGGGAAGGACTTCCTGTTTTTTTTAAACATTGGCAGATGAGGTGGGACAGAAAAGGCATTTAAAAACCTGTTTGGAAATAAGGCAAGCGTCTATTGTTATTGCTCATACTTTGGTGTGTAAATCCTGTACTGTTCATGTAATGGACATAATTGATGCCGGAAATCATGTGGTTTGTTGAGGGAAAACTGTGCTATTACTTTAAGGTTTAATAATTTATAATTTTTACATGGTAGGTGATTTATATAAAGAAAAGAAGAACGAAACGTACGTTAAAGGTGGGAATCTTGCCATATCTAGGGACCAGAATATCATGGGTACTTTGGGGCAGAGGTCGACAGATAGTTGCGTTTTTAGCTATTAGAAAAAATCAACACCGATAGTCTCTCTCCATTTCTTGTATATCCTTCATGGATGAAATGTATCATCAGTAGTGATGAAGCATGCAGCATATTTGGCTTTGTAAGGCAGTATTTTGTTACTGCTGAACAACAAACATATTTGGAAAAGAAATATAAAAAAATATTTTCATAAACTTCTGATGGCAGAACCTTTTGTAGAAGGTACATTTGTGGAAGAAATTTTGTGAAGTATTGCCACTGAAAGTGATACTTACTAAAGTTCAGCACTATTTTACATTTTCACATTAGAAATATTTAGAAATGTTAAAGTGTACCGGTAGTTTAATCAGCTAGCGGCCTGTTTTCCCACCTTAGTTATCGTTATCTGCAAAATCCACTATCGGTCAACCTCTGCTTTGGGGTGGGCTCTTTTGACTTGTCAAATTTAGATCTTCAAATGAGAAGTCTGTATCACATGATTTGTGGTTTGATTATCGCACTGTCATGTAGCTATTTTTTTTATTTTTTTATTTTTTCGATTCATTGTTCAGCCCTAATGCACAATAAGATGAGGGGAATTTATTAAGGAAATAAATGGGGTTCATTTTGATTTCATGTTGTTTTAGAGTTCTGAATACTGAGGTCAGGCTTACTTGAGTTTAGGGAGAGCTCATCTGTGTTTGTCGCATTCATTTGAGAGTTTTTGCTCCAACTTTGTGTTTCCTTACATATTTTTTTTCTCAAGATTTAGAGTCCAGCTGCAGTTCTCAGACAGGAAACCCTCTGACATCAGAATAACATTTGTGTGTTGTTTGAAAACTCACAGCTGCAGAAACAGGGATTGTCCTATGAAAAAAAACAAAAATGAATCCAGCATCCAAAATATACTCTCTTGAGAGCTCAACAATAAGGAATTATTTTCTGCTGGCTCCATGACAAAAATTATACATTTGATTTTTAGCCATATATTTTATTTGTGCCAGAACAATATTCATATTTTTCATTAAATGTCAAGTTTCTGTACAAAAATACTTTGTGAAGTTACAATAGTAACTAAAATTAAAAAGCTATAATGTAAATCTATGTTAAATACGTAACTATATAGTTATATAAAGTATATGACATCTTTTGTGTTGTTTTTATGTTGTTGATGAGTTTGAAACAACATCAGGATGAGTACATTTGACAATTAAAATTTTTGGATGAACTATTCCTTTAAGTTTGACAAACATAAAAGAAACCCTCTCAAACTGCCCCTGAGCCAGCAGCCATCCATATTGTTGTGCCCACCTTGTAACAGACTAGATAGTATTATCTGGCTTTCTTACAGCTGTTTTGCTCCCAGTGCATTGAATTTGAAAATGTTTAAATTAGGGATGCACCGATCCGATACCTGGAACGATATCGATGTTCGTTACCGTCAAGCTAAAAAAATTGGCATAAAAGCACCATTAAAGTAGTTCATATGACTCGTGCATTTTATTTAAAGTCTCTTGTAGACATACAATAGCTTTGCGAATCTCAAAAGGCTGCATTCAATAAATAAATAAATAGTCTACTGCATGGGTTACGTCATCTACACTCGTGTGTCTCGCTTTCGTAGCATCACACTCATCGTCCGTAGTGATGCATTGACGTACAACGTGAAGAAAATATTCGCCTCGCATTGCTCGTGTGAGTTTGACCACTGGACATTTGTGTTTAAACTCGCATTCGCGCGAGTAATGCGAACCCGTGAGTACTCCCCCTTCTCTTCTAGAAAAGGACAGGAGGAGGGGCTTCAGTTAAAATGTGATTGATCTAAATTAAAACGGCACATTGTAGTTTCTGTATTTATTACCAAAGCATTTATAAGAAATACAGTTGAAATGGGGAAAACGTGAATAATAGCATTGCAGGTCGATTTAACATGTGCGCCCCTCAATTTTCTGCCTGTGCCCCTAATATTTTTTTTTAATAATTGTTTTTTTGTTTTCTCCATTTTATAATGAAATAACATGTAGTTAAATTGTTTCTTTACATATAAAAGTGTACTTCCAATCAGTCCCACAGTGAGCTATAGATATAGTCTGAACCGAATAAGAAAACCGCATCACTGGTATCGGGCAATACTGAGAGTTGAGGTATCGGAATTGGATCAGGAGAGAAAAAATGGTATAGGTGCATCCCTAGTTTAAATCTGTAGGTCTTGTACTTCTGCATGAGTTGAGAATGAATAGTAATTTACCATCATACTATCCTGCTCTTACGAATTAAAGTGTGTCTCATTCATACTTGGGAGACAGGATGAGAGATTTCCTGTGTTGTGATCCTCCATTCTTGCTTTGCCAAATTTGGGCATTCCTGTCTTTTCAGAGTTCTGTGAGAATTCAGATTCCGGCATTCAGACAGACAGACAGATCTCCAGACCACTGGTGCTCTCATAGGGGTTTAGAAGAAAGACGAAAGTGTCCAGCCTCTTGCAAAACAAGATCCCAGAGGGTTGTAGATATTTAATGTGAAATTGTGTTGGAATATAATATTTATTTTCATATATATTATACACACACACACACACACTATTGTTCAAAAGTTTTGAAACACTTATTCATTTTTTGTTTTTTCTTCACATTTTAGAATAATAGAAAAGTCCAAAAAAACTAAATCCAAAATAAATCAAAACTATGTTATATTATATCAAACTTTTGACCGGAAGTGTGTGCGTGTATAATATATAGTATTGTCATAAAATACAGTATAATAATAATATTATTATTATTATTATTATTATTATTTTAAGTAGATTAGAGGTTCATAAATAATTTGTTTTCTTAATCGAAAAGGCCAAGCCTGCGTACAGCAGGTGTTTGCTCTTGTTTATTATCTTCTCGAAAACAATGTCAGCCTTGTTTTCTATTGCCTAAATATCAAAACCTTTCTACAAAATGATTGCTCATGACCAGGTTGGGCATGTGGGTAATGAATGAGATGATAACAGTTGTCTTGTTGATTGGGTTAAATAACTTATGAAAATCTTTTCATACTGAAACCCTTCACCCATCTCATGCACATGGTGTTATGCTCAAAGGCACCTGGAGGTTGTTGGCCTCTTCCTGTTTTCCTGTAAGTGGGCCTGTTCGGCATTTTCAGCTGTATGTAAAAGGCAAACCACAAGGTGTAGCCTGTATCAGAATGAGTCCATTTCCTTCTTTAATCCAGTAGTGTCTTAAAGGAATATTTCAGGGTAAGTTCAATTCAAGCTTATTTCTAATGGAATGCTTGTAGAGTGAGACCGGTTTGACCAATATTCTTTTAATGATATTCAATTTTTCAATTAGCCTAATCTTTTATACCAGGTTAACTGATAAATACCAGCTAAAGAATACCATCCAACAACAGTATTACAGTATAACTGTGGGGGAAAAAGCTGATTTGTATCAACACTTCAGACTTGTAAGTGTTCATGTAACCTAATAGACCTGTTGTTGTATTTGTGTTATTTAAAAAAATTAAAAAAAAACTCACTGTTCTTGACTGGATAACTTTATTAGCTTTAAAAACATATTAATGTATTGTAAAGTACAATATACAGTGAAGACCAGAAGTAGTTTTATTTAGCATTTCATTCTTGAATACTTGATACTCCTGTTAAAAACATTTAAAGATGTTAACAAAAACTCTGTTTTCTAAATATTTTTTTTTATCTATTTTAATTCATGTCCATTCATAGCTGTATTGTTATTTTATTACTCACTGTTTAGTAGTCTTGAAAAATTGTTTGAGCACAATTCTTGCATAACAAAATAGTGTTATTATTTGTTGTGATAAGCTGATATCAAGAATTGTCAAATTTCAACAACTACGGAATTGTTTGATATTGATAATGTATACTATATATATTGTGACTGGGAGCTCTTGCTTTTTAGCATGTAAAAATTAGATTTTTAACAATTTAAAATCTAAAATTTGAGTACTTGTCAAATTTAAGATTAAAATGCATTCAAATGTTATGTGTGCCATGCACTTACGATTAATTAGTTGGAGGTTTTGGCCATCCCCTTGCTTTCTTATCAGCATCTCGGACCATAAGCAATGCCTTTTTAAAATGCTGTGTCAGGAAAGGAGTTACATTTCAAAAAGCGCATTTCGAGGTCCCCATGTTCTTTTCCATTTTGAATCACTGAATTCAGTCATTAAAATGGAATTACTTATAAAACGCGTAATGTCACAGAATTGAATATTTGAATGCACAATTAATCCAATCAAAAATCATGATGTCCTAATGTGATTATTAAACTGCAGAAGGCTACGATTTAATACAGTGAAAGAATAGTCTGCATGTGCTGCGTGCTTCAAAGTGAATGTGTGAAGATGGCCACTCATACACTGAAAAAACTGTATCATGATCATTACATGCACTCTCTCTCTGTGTGTGGTAGATGGTAGAGTACTCATTCACTTTAAAGCAGCGTTTCTCAACGGGGGCGGTACCGCCCCCTAGGGGGCGTTTGGACAGTGTTGGGGGGCGGTGTGAACGAGGCAGCAGAGAGGGGGGCGCTCAGGCACAAATGGGGGGCGTTACTCAGAGGTACTCAACAGGCGGCCTGCGCAAATATCTTTTCAGCTCTTCTCCTTAACCTATGTCTTCGTCTTGCTCGGATTACTGCTGCCACTTCACCAGGAGGATATGCTAGGAGAGCCGCTTCCTAAGTTACACATGCTTTTAAGAGGCGGAGAATTTTCAGCGCAAAATAGAGGCGCGCTTTCACCGGCTTTTTCTGTACATAACGCGGAATACATAATTAGGCGCATAATTAGTGCTCAGGGCTCACACTAATGACCGTAATTAATAAAAAAAAGTGGCTGTTTTTGACGTCGCTTTTTCTTCGGTTCAGTTCAGGTGGCCGAGCTGTTGTCGTCTTTGTTCGGTCATTTGAAATCAAATGACCGTTTGTAGGCTATTCAAATTTGAAGCCTAGTATATATTGCTCTAATTGAGTGCTTGAACGACTGCTGCTTTTTCATTGGCCATTTAGGTTAGTTACGTTATTGTTCACGTGATTGGTTCATCTTAAAAAAATTTGTGTGTGAGACTGAATTTGTTTGAATTTCTAAATACATTTGCAATACCTTTCAAACAATCCATGTGTTTTTGCATTTTTTCCAAACACAATATTACTCAACTTGAGGCTTTTACATGTAGTTTAAATACAATAAGAAAGTTCTGTTTCAGTTTTTTTTTACCAAAAACTCAGGCTTCAGGTATCAGTGTTGCAATTGTTTGGCTGTAATAGTATTTCTGAAGTGTTTTTGTTTTTTTTTAGGGGGGCGTTAAGAGGATCATGAAGAGGTCAGGGGGGCGTTTGTTCAAAAAAGGTTGAGAACCACTGCTTTAAAGCATGCAGCACATACAGATTATATATTTATTTAATTAAACCACAGCCTTTTGCAGTTTAATAATCACACTGGGCCCATGTAGTGACCTGCTTATCCAGAAGTCAGAAACTACTGTCAAAAACAGAGAAACTGAAAGAGCATCTCTCAATTTCTGCCAAAATAAAAGCTCAATTTAAGCAGATGCATGAAGAAAATAAATATCACTAATATTCAGTTAACAATATTTGCAGCATTTTGTTACTTTTAAGTAACTTCAATGTTGAATTTTTGTATTGTGTTGTGAGGATCTGAATAAAAGCACTTTACAACAAATCTATGATTACAATTAACAAATCAAATGTATGATCAAACACATTTGATGAAAGTCCATGTAATGTTATGTTGAAAATGTATTGTTTAAAAATGTAAAGTTTTAATGAATTATTTTGATTGGATATGTTGATGATATTTGAAAATTAAGCTAATTAATCTGTCCAATAAAGATTTCAGGAAAAAATAAAACCGAATTTAGAAAAGAACAAAACGGATTTCATAGGGCCCCAAGTCTATCACTACTGTACATCACACATTGAGCCATTTTCAGACTTGTTTTATGTGGATCAAATATGTTGTTTTCAATTGCGTAACTTTGGTCTTAGGGGCCCCAGTGCAAAGCAACTGTCTGGGCCCCCTGTTTTTGCCTTCCAGGGAGGGGTTCCCCCTCGGTCGTTTTCATCGCCTGCAGGGCCAGCGGACTGGTTATTTTAAACGTTCCCTTGCCCTGTCTGTAACTATGCCGCTCTATTCCAGATTGTGACTAAAGCTACAAAGTGCTCCATTAATCTTTCTGTTAGTTTGCAGTGTTTAACATAATCACGAAAGCTTCACTAAGTTAGCTTGTCAACATTTTGTTCTGATCTCACACTTTCTGGTTAACTTCATCTTGTACTTTCCACCTCAACAAATTTATGATGCCATTTTTTCCAGATCAACAGACCAATAATTCAATTTTTAATAACAGATTTTCCATTGCTCAGGCAGGATGGCAGTTGGTCTCTCAAACAAACCTCACAAATCCAGACTGAGTTGAAAACAAACCCCCAACCACTGTTATCTCATCCTCTGCCCCAGTCCAGTCAGGACTGCATCAGAAAGCAGCTGCTGGGCCTATTTTTAACATGCAGGTGACATGTAGCACACAGGCCAGTCACATCATCACTCTGCAGTTTGTGAGATACAATTAGCCTGGCTTACATGTCTGCAGATTTAAACCATAGGGTTGCCTCTTTGACTCATTTCAGGCAGTGGCAGTCACTCTGCATATTTTTCTAGAGGATCCCAACATAAGGACAATGTCCCTGGTCAGTTCGATCTGGTTTTTACAGTTTCAGTGGCGCTTTCCAGTGCAGATTTGAGTTGTGAAGCAAATAGGATGTTATTGAAGGACGTAACAGTTCAAACTACTTTAGACCCAAAAGTCTAAGCACCATTTCTGATTTAAAATGTGAAAAGACATTTACACACAATTAAAGACCAGAGAAAAGGTAGAAAATGGTCATGATTGTTTCACCTACAATGACTATATGCATCAACATTGGAGCCATTGTGGATTTATCTCTAGGTCAATTAGTGATCTTTTAGAAAGTCCCCATCTTTAAAAATCTGCCATTCAAATAAAACCATTTGTTGGCACTGCCCAAAGACTTGGTGACTGAAAATAGTAGCATGACTTATTGAAGTCCAAGAAGCTTCTGAGGTGCCAAAGTTTAGGCAAAATATGCAGAGAACCATGTGCAGAAATTAATATCTAAGCAGTTGTTGTGTTTTTCTAATGGGTCCCCAATGTGACCAGAGACCACGTGTGAAGAGAACTCGTGTGTAATGTGCAGCTAACCCCAGTGGGCCTCTGTTCCATTTCCAACCCATGTCGCCTTGTTCTGGCACTGACACACTGGAGTTTATACTATGTCAAGGAACACTGCGTACCATTTATTTAAATTGGTATGGTGCGTCACACCATTGCAAGAACATAGAGGAAAAATGCTAGGGTTTGTGAGAGTGATGATCCGTCATGTGGCCAATGGTTGAGGAAAGTTTCGAGACGCGATTTCTTAGAACTTAAGCTGCAGCGCACTCTGACGTTCCTATAGTCATCCATTGACCATGGAGAATTTCAGAGGCTGAACCAGTTGAGCTTTTGCTAATTCAGCTAGATATATTCCCACTGGATTTAAAACTGACCCAGCTCTTTTAACAACATCAAAACAGATCTTCTGCTCCTTATGTCAAACGCTCTTGTCCACTTTTGGAAGAAATCCACTAAATAATGCTCAAAATGCCAGAGATCTGGTGCTTTTGGGGGTGTGTCCATTTAAAATGTGCTGCGGTATGACAAACATCACTGCTTTAACTTCACGCCGATTGGCTTCCACCCGGCGTTTTCTCCGCTCATGTTTTTCCGGCGCTCTCACACCCTGCTCCTCTGTCAGTCCCACAATGATGCAACCTTGTCATACAGCCCCCATAGACAATTGAATACGGCAACGCAGTCTCATTACAACTTCAAATAATTCATCAAAGATGGCGAAATCGTGAGATATCGTACGACATGACTCATATGAAAAGTATGGTTTTTATTCTAAAAGAGACCAACAATCAACAAAAACGAAAATACAGACATCACATTTTAGCTAGCCTCTTATCCAACACTTTATTTGAAGAAAGATTATGTCTGTGAACAAATATTGTTGGGTTTAGGTAAGGGGTTACACATTGTGGTTAGGTTTGGGATAGGGGTTAAACTTATCCCAATTAGGCATTGTTTGTTGGTTCATTAATTCTTTATGGGAGTAAATGTGCTCCTATACAATCCAACTCTCTTACGAATTCGCCATCTTTTACTGTTATACAACTTGTCATGAGACTGTATTGAATAACTTCCACTCAGATCTGCTCTGTCTGTGCTAGTGGACAAGTACGGTTACTCTTGAGGTTGAACGGTGTTCAGCAGCACAGATCAGCCTCAACCCTTAATGGGGTCTTTTCATCTTTGAGAAACCCCACTTTGCAATCAAACAAAAGTGTAATTTCTCTTTCTAAATTTCACTGAACTCTCTATTTCATTCTCTCTCTGCCCCTTCCCTGATTTGGCATAGCTTTGTGCCGTCATACAAGTGTCCCAGATGCCCAAAGCACTACTTAAAATTGTCAGCACAAATATTTAACCAGTATGTGCGGTCTTGGGGGACAAGGATTGGTAATTGGTCTGTGAATACAAGCGCAACAACACTGTCATGGTTACCCTCAGTGCTGAAGTTCATGGTAATGCTGCAAGTTTACCAGTAATATCAAGCTATTGTGGCCTCAACATCGATTGTTTACAGATCTACACAAGTCTCTGTGTGTATCAGTAAATGCACGTGACCCATGTGTCCTGTTGACAAAGCACAGAATTACCCAATTAACCCTTCTCTGCGTGGAATAAAGGAGCACAGTACCTCTGGCAGACCCCCCTGTGGAATTGGTGTCAGATGTATTCCACATTTTGTTTGTTTTACATGCTGGTTTTGTGTAAAATACTTCAGTATTATACAGTACAATGATTTTGCATTTAGCTAGCTCAGCATATTTTGTGCTTCGCATACATATGCACTGTGATAAAATGTGCTTGTATACATAATGTAAAGACGTAAACTTAAAGGTGAAATATATATTATTATGAAATGTATACAGTATAACTTCTAGATAACATACAATGCAATGAACATTATCATGGTTTGTTTGCGAATTATTTTGCTGAAGGGGTTTATTTTGCAATGCTGGGAAAACTAAACATTTTCTGAAATAATATTATATGGCTACTTGGCAAATAAATGCTGTAAATGCCCACGAAATATTGATCCAGTTAAGTATTAAATAATTGTATTTGTTACGGCTGCGACTTAAATTATTTTGATAATGAATCTGTCCATTTTTTTTTTATTATTATTTGATTTGTGTAGAATAGATTATTAAATGGAAGAAAAAAGTGGGGGACAAATAAGGGTGACCCATGACATGAGTTTTGTTTAGGTCTACTTGTTTGGGTGAAGTGTTTGTGAAACCTGTTTTAAAAATTGCAGTTCCATTGGTGCCGAAATACCTTTAAACTGCAGCATCACATTTAATAGAGTAAATGGGTCATTGTTGTTTGGTTGTTATTATTCTGTTTTTTTCTCTTGCTCCACTAAGCGAGTTTAAATGATTTTGTTGGTTCTAAGCAGCAAAGATATTCTGGAAGGGTGGATTACATTCAGATAAAGTGTGTTTATTTTGAAGAGAGGAAGTGTAAATTAGGTTAAGCTTCAGTATTAAAAGTTTCAGTGAATTAGCAGTGGCAAATGACATATTAGGATTGCAATAATCCAGTTTCCCAAAAGAAGTCTTTACCTGCCTGGTTTTTGAGCATTTTATTATCTCAATACTACAGAAGCACAAACTTTATTGTGGCAGTTTTTTTCCATTGCTAGTTTTGATCTTAATGGTTGAAAGAAGAAAACGAATATCTTCGTCCAATCTGACTGGATGTTATGGTATGTTCAGAATGGTGTACTCCTTAAGAATGCAGTATGCTGTGCATGCATGTTCATGGGATAGCTTACCCAGATGACTAACTGTATTTGCCAACATATGCAACCCGAGCACCCTGCGTGGAATACTGCATCCCATAATGCATTGCAATGAACCTGACCTACTTTGGTGTCCCAACACTGTAGCCATGTCGGAATTCACATACTTTGGGAGTGTGTACTGCATTTGTTGAAGAACTTGCATATTGTCCATTTTAGAAAGTACTTTTTTCAGTAGGTGTGTTTGAATTAAACATTTTCGAGTGTTGTTTATATGAAAAAATATTTAAAGTTCCTTTTTTGTCAGTGACGGATAATGATTTGTTGCGCACCTTTTGATTGGAACATGCATTCTGAACCACGTGGCAATGTTTTGCATAAGGTTGTGTTAATGTAATTACATTCCCGGACTTGCATCATACTGGAACGTGGGCGTTATTCCGTGACCTGAAACTATGACATACTGTGAAAATAATTGACTCTGGTTTTGTTAAACAAGTACAATTTACTTCCAAGGAACAGCTTTCTTGGTACACTGTAAACCCTAATAAATTTACACATTTAAGTGAATAAACTCCCATGTTCTGATTTTGGACTACAAATGCACGTTAATTGCTCTTAACTTGATCTTGAGGATGCTAACTCGTTCATTTTGTACACATGACACAACTTGAAATGTTACTCTTTGGCTGAACTTAAATTTGCCATGTAAGCTCAACTGAAATAATTCAAGTAGAGGGAAACTGCCTAGATTGAACTAGCTAGAACTAGCTAGTACAGTGAATGCTAGCATGCTGAATGCATGCTAATTGAAAACATTATGCTTTGATTGGCATAGCAATTGCTCAGTGAGTAAAGTAATGTACTGTAGAACGATCTTAAATTGTACCTGTCCTCAATCTGAGCTCAAGCTCCACTATTCACCATAATGGTAATCCCCAAAAATCCACCATAACAGAAGCTCTTCTAAAGAACACAACAAAACATTAAATGCGAACAAGTCTCGCCCTTTACATTCATCTTGCACAAAGACACATTAAATAATTTGTTTTAACATTTACTCTCCCTGTCGAGTGCCATGTAAAGCATGCTGGGAAATATAAATCAGTTTTAGTTCAATTTGAGTTCCTCTAAATTTAAAGAGACAAGCTCATTAAACTCAAAACAATAAAACAATTCAGGTTACTTAAAAGGTGTCAGTTTCGTGAAATCACAAGGAAGAGAGAGTTCTAAATACGCATCAAGGTTAATTTATTTGAATGAATTTGTATGATTTAATTTTCCCTTCTCAAAACAATTTATTATTTTGAGCATTAGGGTTTATGGTGTACCTATTGCATGTACGCTCTTATTGCACATAGAGCCACTTGACTTGTGATTCTCATTTAAAAATAATTATAATTATGCATTTTTAATCTGACATCTCCTCAGCTCTTGTAAGATTATGGGATAGTAAAGCATCCAGCGGATGTGCCAGATGTAGTTGGTATTATCGTCCTGGTATTTTTTGCATACAGTTTTATGAATACTGAAGATTCGGACATACTACTCATTTGAAATCCTGCCTTTTGCATACTATATAGGGAACTATGCATATTTGGACACAACACTTGCAGTGTAGACAGCTTCATTGATTTATATTAGGAGCATCTGGAGGACTCGAAAGAACACATCCTACGTGTCCACACTCTAATCCTCTCCAAAACAATGTTGAGCTCTGTTGCAGCACTCTGTATACTCCGATTGCAAGGTACAGAGAAGACGCCATAACTAATCACAATTAATAGTCCCCTTTTTTGCACAATTTTGAAGTTACTGTGCTTTTGAATAGTGTGAAATGTAACTTTCCTAATTCAAGTTACACAATTATTGTGTTGTCTTGATCGATCATTGCAGTCACTTCCAAGTACTCAAGCCCATTCTTTGTTCTGCACCTTTAAAGATGCACTCAATAATTTTAAGTATGTCAAAGTGGCTTACATTGACTTACACTGACACCTAGTGGCCTGGATGCTGCATCATTCAAACACTGTAGTTTACAATGTATGGTAAACCAGGATTAATTTAAATCATGATTTAAAGTGTCCAATAACAGGGCAGTTACTGAGATTTAAAGGTGCTGTAAGCGATTTTTATTTGTTCATGGAAAAGTATGCAAAAAATGTTCCTACTCCCTTTAAGATATTAATGAAATAAGTGTCCTGTGACCGCTGTCGACTTTGTAAACGGCAAACATTGATGCTTTTCACCTGTCGATCGTTTAGCTTGTTCTCGTTTTTAAGCGGATCATTGAGGCTATGATTCATAAAGTTTGTCAGTTGTGGGCACTATTGTGCCACTGTTGAATTTGACAGCCACAGAAACAAACAATCCTGCTGTTTTGCTTGGTTTTTCTCTCAAAATTATCTTTGGAGGGTAATGAGGGGGCATGGCTAATTCAACTGCTCAGTCACGTGAAGTCTTCAGAACGCTAAAATCGCGTACAGCACCTTAAAGCGAGTACTATTTAGCTAGTCATGTGATGCTAACATGGCAGCACCCATGAGGTGCCCCTGTCCCATGTAGAATAAGAGAATAAAAGGTTACTGATATGACTGAGCTCTTCATCTCACATGAGTGGTCATGCTTTTATACACACTGTATGTTTCAAAATGACTTTTTAAATGAGGAAAAAAATTACTGAGTGAACCTTTAAGTGCTGCGCCATATGCAACACTGCTGAAGTCACTCTCGTTGGTCCCTGCAGTCACAGATCTGTGGGGAACGCTCAGTAAAACTTGAACACATAGGAGCAGCATTCATTCTCTCTATGCATCTGTGCCGTTCACATTTTACTCTACAGTAATCCAAAACTCTATAAATATTGATTAAGCCACCATGGGTAAGGAAGACTTTTGATCTTAAATATTGTCATGCTGAATATATACATGAATAATGTAATGTTTTTTTTTTTGTGTGTGTGATTTCTCCATAAAAAAAAAATAAAAAGAGTGCTTGTAATTTAGCAATTGCTTTGCATGAGTGTAATGCCTATAATTTGTTGTACCTTTTGTACTGTAGAAAAAAGTTCTGCCATTTATTTTGATCAGATTTAGTTTTGACACTGAAGTTATTATCTTGAAAAAGCTTTGAGGGAAAAAAAAAGGAAAAATCCTGGGAGCTGTATTTACCTTCTCGTTATCTGCTTTCTGCCTTTGTTGCGCAATTTTGTGTGTGTGTGTGTGTGTGAGAACGGTGGCATTGTGTGGGTGGGTTCAGGGACACTGTAATCTGCCCTCACTCCCTCATAGTTAAAATAAGCTGCGTTGTCACTGTCTGCGTCATTTTGGTCTTAAATGGACTGTCCCTGCTCTGATTGTTGGTCTTTCATTTTAGAGTCATAAACTCACTTCTGTCTTTTTCCAACCTCTGTTTGACAGATCAGCCCTTCAGAAGTGACTTTGTTCATGGCGTTCTTGCAGAGAACTGAAGTCTACTGCTACGCTCAACATCCACAATCTTAAACCAGTGGAGAATGCTTGGCACGCTACACACTGACCTGCACTGATCTCTGGATGCACATAGAATCTGTTCACTCTGCTGCCTGTGGTTCCACCACCCAGAACTCCTCGCAAATCTAATGGGGTGATCTTGCCTCTCTGGCTACATAAAGCCATTAAAGAGAGGATACACGTCTTTGGGAATTTGAACATCGAGGAATCGTACTGTACAGTGTTTTAATCTCAAATAAATATCTGAGACTGAACACCGCAGTGAAGAAGACCCATTGGGTGAATTTGGTTGTAAACGGTTTCTTTCAAAGTTTGGACTCTGAATTGGAGGCGTAACAATGGCTCGGATGAACCGGCCGGCTCCAGTGGAGGTGTGTTACAAGAACATGCGGTTCTTGATAACTCATAACCCGACAAACTCCACTCTGAACAGCTTCTTAGAGGTAAGAACTTTTAGAGATGGACTAATAATGAGTTTGACCAATATATATTTTTACCGATATTCACACTTACTCCGTTAGCGAAATCAGTTCCGCTTAATGGTTATTGTACACCTAAACATAAAAGTAATCGGTATTGCTTTTGTAGTTAAAAAAACTATATTTAGGGATGTCAAAATATCGATATGTCTATTATTGGTTGACACATTATTTTCTCAATATATTTTTGATGCAGCAGTATATTCAAATGAGCCAACATTTAAATTAGAAACTCAATTTTGTGCTTTCCCATTCACTCAGTTGGCCATCTGTTTATCAGTCTGGTGTAATAGCGTTGGGAGACTACAAGAGGGCGATACTATTAACTGAAGCAGGTCACGATCACACACACACAAACACACACACAGGACGAGCTGATGTGGCACAGGAAATTGCAGTCTAAAGTTATGAAGGTTTTTGAACTTCAAGAATTCACATTGATTTTGCAGGTTAGTGAAACTGGTGTAACTGCGCAAACTGAACGATTAGAAATGGCGATGTTGTATGTATGTAGCCATGAGTGGGTCTTTTATTCAAGCTGTCAAACCACAAAATGACATACTTGTAACTGAAAATACATTGTGTAGACTCTATGTATGATACATGTTCACAATAGATCATCCAGTGATGACTAGAATAGGGTTAGAGTGGTATGGTATATCACGGAATGAAAATGTATGGTTTCATACCATGTACATTTGCTTATCTACGGTATTGAGAAAAAAAAAATGCAACCGGACGGAGAATCTCATCTCCTTTCCTCCTCGACTGTCTGTCAGGCTCGTAAACTTGTCATACACATGCCGTGGAGAAAATGTCAGAGAGAAGTGAGGCGAGGAGTCTGACATAAGTGTGTGTGTGAGTTAAAGCGGTGTTTCTCAACTGGTGGGTCGCAGGTCTATTCGGACGGGATATTGTTGTTACATGCTATTTTATTTTTTATCGTGTTTATTAATCTGTTTATTATTATTATAATTCTGTTAGCTTTCTTATTTATTCTATTTATTTTATTATTTTCAAAAGGGAACATATTTTACACATACTTACATACAAGTTACAATTATAATAAAGCGTTTGTTCAACCAAAAAAAACAAAACCTTCCATTTTCACTCCTTTTAAGGGTCATTGTAGTAATAATAATAAAAATAATAATTGTGTAATACCGTGATCATTTCTGAGATGTTATCGTACTGTGAAAATCTCATACCGTTGCAACCCTAGGCAAGAGTAAATAATCTTTGTCCTTTTGATAATGATTTGGGTTGAATTTAATTGAAAACTATGCAAGATGAGCTCCGTGGTGCTGTGGAATGTTGATGCTGAGCATTGGCCGTGTGTGCATACCTTTTGTAGAAACAAAATAATTGTTTTGAATTTTAGAACACGTAATGTCATGCGCCAGATGCGGCCGGTATTCTGCTGCTCACACTTTACCAAAGTTGTGTTGAGAAATATGCTTGAAGAGACAAAGACTATTGTGCAAAGGGCAGCCCTATTTAAATCTGGAAAAAAATCATGATATATATTGATAATCATCTGGAAAATCTTCAAATTATCAATAAAAAAGTAATCGATCCAATGCCTAATATTGGTTGATCTCTAGAACTTTCACTCTGAAAGTTACCTCGATACAAAACCCTGTATGTCTTCTATCTCTCTGTGCAAGTATTTGTGCAATCTGTTCCCTGCCACCCTCCTCTTATGTATTCGTCCCTCACTTTAACACATACACATTTTAAAGTCATGTCCCATCTTGGCTCACATGGGCTCACATCTATCTTAAGACAACTCCACCATCACATGGCCCACTCGATGTTATCTTGCTGTGTAAGTGTGCATGAACCAAAGAAGCTCTAATGATAACAGCACATCCACAAAGCCTCCGTTGCCATGGAAACCCATGCCAGTGCTCCTGTCACATGGCATGGATGAGGGACAGAGTGTGTTCACAGGTGGCTTACCTCTCGTCCATTAACATAATTGTATATGTATTTTAATGTATTTTGAAAAGAGCAAATACATAAGAGCAAATGATGATTGCTGTCCTTGTTTTGTAAATTTGGCTGTGCCATGTTTAGATTGCCTTTCTCTTTCCATCATGCATCAGGATCTTAAGAAGTATGGCGCCACGACGGTGGTCAGAGTTTGCGAGGTAACCTACGACAAAACCCCGCTGGAGAGTGATGGAATCACAGTAGTGGTGAGTGCACAATATCTTGATGACTATTTCAGAGCTAATATACAGTTATTTGAAGGGGTTTATTTTGTGTTAATAATAGGGATGCACCGATCCAATAACTGTATCGGTATCAGCTCCGATACGGAAACTTTTAGACGGACCGGGTATCACAAGCCTGATCCAAATCTGATATTGTGTGCTAGTCATGTTTGTTACTGTCAAGCTCCAAAAATGACATAAAAGAACCATTAAAACACCATTAAAGTAGTTCATATGACTCGTGCATTTTATTCAAAGCCACTTGAAGACGTGCGATATCTCTGTGAATCACAAAAGGCTGTTTTATATGTGTATAGAATGCACTTGCAGCTCCAGCGCGTTATTGAATGCCGCTTCACTGTTTACACAGACACTCACGGCAAACATTTTTAGCCTTGATGCGGTGCGCAATATTTGAGTGCTAGTAACAAACATCTTGGATGTAGATGCTCAAAAGTTTGGTTCACTTATAATAATGCATTTAGAATAGGCACCAGTGGTGCATTTTACCCGAATTTGAATAAGAAGCTAATTAAACTACTGTGAACTTGCCTACAAACAGACACTTACAGGACTTCCTGGAGAGTTCAGAATGTCAAAATAAAAGCGTGAGGGTTTAAAAGATAAAGGTGCACGATTGAGATATATTACTATTATAATATATTATTATTTGTTTTAGAAACGATAATATGTTTACGAATTATAATAATAATTAAGTTGAATGGGTTCCAAAAAATAACTGTGTGAATGAAAAGTGAGCTGATATCTTACAACTAAATTGAACAAAAAAGAATTCTGAATCCTTTCAAGTCCAGATACAAGTTGAAACAAGTTTCTACTGATGACTTGTACTGGAATTACTGTTAATTTTGCTGCTACATTATCTGGTGTACTAGTTAACAATGTTTTTCTTAATAAGCTATACATTTATATTGAAATAATGTGTAGATTGAAGTTTGATTTTCTTAAATATTAAAGAGCACACCCAGTTAGTTCCACACAATAATGTAAAGATATTCTAAACTGATTATGCAAACAACAACACTGGTATCGGATCGGTATTGGCTGATACTGAGATTTCCGATATCGGGATCGGAAGAGAAAAAGTGTTATCGGTGCATCCCTAGTTAATAACTGCTAGTGATAGGCTGATATATCAATCAGCTGATATTTGTCCATTTTGAGATTATCATCATTGGCCAATAACTATGCCCATTTGGCAGATTAACAGAAGGTGTCATTCCACCTAGTGTCAGTTCCAAAATCAACTGACATCCTTCTACATGGATAACAAGCATTTTGTGTTTCAAAACTAAAGTAAATGCACATAAAATATGGATTTGATTTGTAATTGTTTTGTTTGAGAAGAAAGGGGTAGAGGAGCGAAATGAGAGACCTGAAACTATGTCAGAAATCGGTTGGCTGGGACAATGGTCAATTATGAAATTTTAGCAGTCATTATAAAAAAATATTTAACTGCATAGTGCTGCAATTGACCAATCAGCATCAGGTTTTCCAGAGACCCATGTACAAAATCATGCTTCTTTTCACCATTTCTGCCTTTAAATTTGAAATGAGTAAACGCAAGACCCCCCCCTGCTCTGGTTCGCATAGACATTATTTGTAAGTCTTCTGCAAAAAGTGAGACAGGTCCCCACAGACCCCCTTGACCCTATATACTCTCTCTCACACACACCATCTTCATTATAGAGAATGTTCTCTTCCAAGCAGCCACACGTGTTTCTTATTACAATCTTCAATGTTTCACAGTTGCTATGGTAGCTGCAGAGCCTGTTCTCTCCGTGTGGCCTTCGATTCGGTCCCCGCCCACCTTCCCCCACCACCCAACCTTTCTTTTATACTTTTCCTTTTGACTTTCTCACAGCAAGTATGTAAAGTAAGAAGAAAAACAATGCAAGCTGTTGCATAAGTCCGACTTCACTGCCTGCTGTGGATTTGAAGGACACACTGGCTGCTCGGCACACCTCTGCAGTCCCACAGCCAAGTTCTCCAATGTTCTGTTATTTGCCAAACTCAATAATTCAAACTAATACAACACCTTTTTATTTTGCCCTTCAGAGAGGTTGGTTGCCTCTTACCTACAGTGAATAAGACATCTGAATGAAGATACAATGGCAAAACAAATTCTGAAACATGTGTGACGCATTGGATGCCAGTTAATTGGGTACATGTTTTACGGCAGAGCCATTCAGCTCCAGTCTTGGAGGGCCACAATTAGGGCTGGGCAATATAACATTATATATCATGCCGACGATATAAAGTGTCAACCGAGATTTTGCTATATCGTTTATATTGCGATAATTAATAAAAAATCCATGTGCGCATTATGGGCTTATCTATCAGTGGGCAGGGCTTCACGTGAGACTGAGAGAATTGAAGAAACATGGACATGGGTTTTTCCAGCATTGAACATTTTTATGCTGCCGCCCAAGCAAATTTAATTATCTTCATCGCGCATTTCGCATTTTAAAAGTGCGAAATATTCTTCTCATCTGACGCGCGAATGTTTCACGTGACTGTGGCAAGCGCTGTCTCTGGAGCTTCAAGTCCAATATCGGAGTCCAGCAGGCTTTCCGATATTTGTGCTCCAGACAGAGCCAGGAGAGCTTAGAGCAGAATCAATCACGCTACTCAATAATTTTTGACCCAGGAAAACCCCAAATGGACAAAGAAGTCACCACAGAATGAGACGACTCCCAAACAGGTCAAGAAAATGAAGAGTAGCTTGTTATTAAATCAGGTGCAACATGTGCAGAGCAGAAATCTGCAAACTGTTTTGGACAACGATAATCACTGCTACATGAATGATGCATTAGACAATTACTTGCATCCATGATTTACACCCTTATTTTATCCAAAACGAATGTTTGTTGTTGATCTCCGCAGCTCTAGAAAATGAGTCGCATTGTGGCACTCAAGGCTGCAACATGTAGGAGCATTGGACATCAGTTACTTGGTTTTTGTTTAATACCATTTTATTTATCTAAAATGCATGTTTGTTGTTTTTGTCTGCGGATCACCGGATGGTGAACTTGGTCATCTAGCACATGAGTTGAATGTTGCAAGACTGCAACATTATGATGCATTAAGCCCAAGGCATACATCGGTCAGACAGATGCCGAGCGTCCACGTACAAATCTCATCATCAGTAGAGTGCGTAAGCAGCCCAATTTTTCTAACTGCGTGTTTTTTAATGCACAGAATGTGCATGTGCCTGGAGTTATTTGCATTAGTTAGTGGGTCTTCGAGGTGGCAACACTTATATTTGAGCCATTGCTGTCATGAAGAAGCACTAGATGAAGATGTAATTGCTTCTTAACATCAGGACATGAAGGTAAAAACAACAACGGTGGATGTGCAACTCAGGAACGCATGTGTGAAGAGGTCTGAAGATACCTGCATTTGTATAACTTAAGTCTGAAGGAAAATAAAATGGGTCTAAACTCTTAAAGAGAAAGTCTTGTATCTCCTAGCAGTCATGGCATGCATTTGCCAACTGCCTGTGTGTATGCACGCATAGTTATATGGAGTAAACTTTGACAAGCTCACGTTTCGCATCAAAATGGAAGTATACCTAGAGCTTTAGATGTCAGTTACTTGTGTTTGTGTTTTCTTGCGTTCGTGTTTTACGCCATGGTTTTATCATGACGCATTGGACATCAGTTATGCCATGGTTTTTTACTTTCATTCATGATTTTATCATGTCACATGTTATGTCATATACTTAAGTTTGTTTTTTACAGCATTGTTTTATCATGATGCCTTTGACGTCAGTTATTTGCGATCGTGTTTTACGCCATGGTTTATCATGACGCATTCAACGTCAGGTACTTGCATTTTGTGTTTTACGACATGGTTTTATGATGATGCATTCGACATAGGGTTGGGCGATGACCCCTAAATTGGCAGTTGACGATGTTGACAGTAAAACATCGCGATGGACGATGATATCGTCGGTCGGTCGGTCGGTGGGGGGGGGATTATATAATTTCATATAATTTTCAAAAATTATATGAAAAATTATAATTTCGTTATTTTACTAACCCAACTAATGACTCGTCGGCGCTTTATCAGTAGGTTGCACGACACGTGAAGCATTTTTTTTTTTTTTTAGCTTTCACTTAAGAAGAGTTGTGCACTATTTAAATACTATTTTCCACTTAAAAACTATCATTTCATTGTTTTACTCACTGATGAGCAAAAGGTCGAGGCAGAAATGACCATGTACCTGCAGGAAATGGCCATTGATGGGGAAGAGGACCCGCTGACTTGGTGGAAAACGAACGACAAAAGGTTTCCGTTCATGGCAAGATTAGCACGGAAATATCTGTGCATATGCTACCAGTACTCCATCAGAGCGGGTCTTCAGCACAGCGGGTAGTGTAGTTACTCCAATCCGCAGCTATTAAAACCAGATAAAGTGAATATGTTGGTATTTCTGGCCAGAAACATCTAAATTTAAACAGGGTCTATGGTGAAAGATATTAGACTTCTTTACGCATTTTTTCGCCATCCGTTGCAGAGCTATTCGATTTTGCATATTATTTTTTAAACGTTCATTTGTGTAGTTCATATGACCACTTTAGAATATTTCAATAACATAATTTATTTTGTAGCCTGTGCTGAAGTTAATTGTGCTGCTAATTATAAGTGAAATGTTAATGCCGAGTTTCGGTCTGAGTGTTGTCCCGTTTTCTTGTTCTTTATTTGTTGTTCTTCTATGTTTTAATAAATGTGTGTTATTCATATTCACCTTGTTTCTTTCATTTGATTTGACATTATGGATTTATGGCCAAGGAAATTTTTCTTTAAAAGTATTAACCAGACAAAAGTTATTTGACGTTCGCTGGTCTGGGTTTATCTTAAACTGCCGCTTCAGTGTATATAAGAGCTATGTGACAATGAGCAAGATTTTCTGAGACACTACAACTACTAATAATTAATTAATAAAGGCTATTTTCTTGTAACCTACAACATAAAATATTTTAATCTAAATGTACAGTGTAAGACATGTAAAAAAAAAGACAAGAAGATAACAATGTGAAGATCAATATTTGTGTAGCCTGCCTGACACGGTATTTTCACAGACTAACACGTCACATCTCTGGCATATACTACAGTATTTAAAATAGCATATATGCATTAGTTATATTCTCAATTTAATTTACAGAGCAATCCCTGCAAAGTTTTTAGGTTAACTATAGAAGAGACTAGGATTAGTGAGTCACACTAGCAAGACTCGCAAAAGGGGGCGTGGCATCACGATGGTGGCTCTACATCGTGATGTCGGTCAGCCATCACGATGGACGATGATAACGTCCATCGGCACAACCCTAATTTGACATCAGTTACTTGCGTTTTTATTTTTACGCCATAGTTTTATCATGACGCATTCAACGTCAGTTACTTGAATACATGTTTTATACCAGCGATTTATCATGAGTTAATGTTGGCTTCTTGAGTTTGTGTTATACAACATGGTTTTAACATGTTTAATTCAAAGTCAGCTACTTTTGTGTTTTAAGTCATCATTTTTATCATGGCACAGTGGACGTCAGTTACTTGTGTTTGTGTTTTGCACCAAGGTTTTATCATGATGCATTTGACATCAGTTACTTACATTTGTCTTTTACACCATTTATTTATCTAAAATATATGGTTGTTGTTTTTGTTCAGCTCCATGGAAAGCTCACAAAATGTCATTCATTTTGCACAACTTGTATGTTGCAACAAAACCTAGATGTTTGACACATTGGGCTTCAGTTACTTGCGTTCGTGTTTTACGCCATTGTTTTATCTAAAATGCACGTTTGATGTATTTATCTGCATCGCCGTGGTGAGCTCCTGAAATGTCAGTCATCTGGCACACGAGTTGCTGAGAAACTTTGCGAGGCAAAAAACCCCAGTGGGAGCAATCAGCAGTGTTATGCTTGTTGTTTGGTGTGCATATTTGTGCGAGCACCTGCAACAAGGGAGTAAACTGTAAGCTCCCAGGAGGCGTGCACATGCCGTGCTGCACCCTTCTAGATCAGACCGTCTGTACAGAGATTCATGCGAGCTTGCGTGTTTTAGCAAGTGATCACTGTACCTAATTCTGGAGTCCTAAAGTAGGCCATGGTTGTAGGCCTGTCACGATAATTACTTTAACAACTTATCGTACGATATATGGACATGGCCTCTAATTTTTGCTGACCTCGATATTGCCCATTGTGTTACATGCGTGTTCGTTTACATAAGAATTAATGTCCCCAACATTTTAGCCAGTCACGCTGCTTCCGTCCTCTCGTCTGCTCTGTGTTGGAGGCGGGGCTCAGGCAGCTCCTCCACATACACAGAGCATACAGCGACACGTGTTACTTGAGGCTATTAGGTGTTTTTCCCGACAACTGCATAATTAGAGCCAGAAAGTTTGGAAGAATAAGTTCAAATGGGCTTTGTTTCTAAGCCGCATTCCACAGCTCCGGTGTGGGAACGTTTGGGCTTTACGCCGAATGAGAGAGGAGACCTCATTAACGTGAACAAGTTGATATGTCGACATTGTTTAAAAACAGTGGCAATGAAAAGTTACAACTAACCTAAAAGCTAATCTAAAACATAACCATCCCATCCCGTTTTACGATCTGGAAACAAAAACCGCAGTTGGAGATAGAGGGGCCTTCCTGACTCTAATTTGTTTTTGACATTTCCAATTCCAATGTTTGAATATTCTTAAGAATGAAAAGTGAATTGCTCTTTGAAAGGGTGTACTTGCATTATTATGCAATAATATTGTTTATCGCAATTATTTCTGGAACAATATATCATCCAACATAAGTAGTTATCGTGACAGGCCTACATGTTTGTTTACCCAACCTGTATCACATCAGTGGCCCTCCATTCACTCCAATGCAAAAGGTTTCTGGATGAGGTTTGTTTGTCCAGGAAATCAATAGGATGGACTGGAGGGAAGTAGAGGAAGCATTTGTGGCATGTCATTCATGCTTCAAAGGCTTCTCACAAAAGCCAAACTCCAAGAGGTGTTGCCTATTTGGCTTGTTTACTTGAAACAACTCACACCTGCCGATGTCGAGTGTCCCCCTCCGTCCCTGGGGCTATTGTGTGACTGCACATCACTCATCACCCTCCCATGTGATAAACTATATTTTGAGGTCTCTGAATGCCAACTTATCTGAGGCTGTGCTCTGCGTAATCTTGTTATAATAAAGCTAGCCCTGCCAAGCTTCTCTGGATCACATGAATGCATGTTTATGTGGGCACCCATGCCTGTGAAGACATGCCAGTTAGCACGCTGGTCTGTGCAGCAGCTGAGCCACATCAAATTGCAGATGTGTATAATAACGAAGTACAAATACTTTGTTACTGTACTTAAGTACAGCTTTTAAATATTTACTTTAGTATAAATATTTCTTTGGACTTTCACTAATACATTTTGAAGAGAATATTGAAACTTTTACTCCAATAAATTTAACAGCTGTACATGCAAATGTGCGTGCAGATTGGCGATAGTGATGTGTGATTCATTGAAAGAATCATTTGAGTCGAATATTTTAAATTTGATTCATTTGAACTGAATAAAGTTTCAAAAAGAGGTCTGAATGATTCGTTTTGCAAATCATGAATCTGAATCAAAATCACAAGCGAAGCACGCGCTAGATTACCTTTCCCTCATCTGTCTCCCGTGGGGAAGACAAGAAACTGCTCATTTAAACTTAAACATTATGAAAGCTGTGAAATAATGAAGTTATGTGCGATCAGTCTCCCGCTTATCCAGGACACCTGGTCATATACAAGTCAATCACATGAGTTCACATTTTACATTTAACCAAGGTACGATGTGTATGAATAATTACCAGCGCTCATGAACATTTCCAACTATTTTTATATTTTATGAAGATGGATGAATGGTCTGTGCATAAGAAAAATAGTTTTCTGGTGGTTGATAAACTGTAATATTTACTTTGTAGAGTATTTATGCTACATTATGAGCTAACTAGGGTTTTCTGGACGGTTGTTAGGACATGCTATGCAGTTGTCAAGGCAATCTCTTCTATGTGTTTTGGCGCATTGCTACAGTATGTCGTCGGCAGGTTGTTGATATGCTGTTGTTTTCTGTTTTTAGAACATTGCTCTGAAGTTGCCAGGGTGTTGTAGGTGGTTGCTATGTTGTTGTTTTAACTTTATCTTTAGCACATTTCTCTGAAGTTGCTATGTTGTTGTTTTAAACTTTGTCTTTAGCACATTGCTCTGAAGTTGCCACAGTGTTCTAGGTGGTTGACAGGTTGTTGCTATGCTGTTGTAAAGTTGTTTTAACTCCTTTTTAGCACATTGCTATGCAGTTGCCATCGTGTTCTGGGTGGTTGCTTATTGGCCCAAATAAAAAGAGCCCATCCCCACAATTCTCTGTTCTGATCACTAATATGACTCAACTCTCTCCTTCAGTGTTCCAGTTTTTATGGTCTGTGGTGTTCATTTACACTCATCCTATAAATATAATTCTGATGAGAGTTGAATGTGCCATTAAAGGGATAGTTTATTTAAAAATGAAAGTTCTCTCATAATTTTCTCACCCTCATTCGATCCTAGATGTGTATGAATTTCATATTTTTTTCCTGCATAACACAAAAAAAAGAAAGGGAAAAAAAAAGATTTTCAGAAGAATATTGCTGTTATTGTAGGTCAGTTCAATGTAAGTGAATGGTGGCCAGACTTTTTAAAGCTCCATAAAGCACATAAATGCAGTATAAGACTAATCCATAAGACTCAAGTTTCCTCAATGTCTTCTGAACCGATTCAATTGGTTTTGGGTGAGAATAGACCAAAATACAACTCGTTTTCGACTATAAACCTTGACATTAGCAGTCTCCTTGGCAATCAGAATTTCAAGCTTGATTACACTTCATATAGTGCCAACTAGAGCTCTACATCAAGCACTAGAAAGTGAAAATGAGCTTGAAATCATGATCATGCCTATAGATTGCAATGGCATGATATGCACTGAAAATTAGAAATAGTTTTGTTTTCACCCAAAACCGACTGAATCGCTTCTGAGGACATGGATTTAACCACTGTAGTAGTATGGATAACTTTATGCTCCCTTAATGTGCTTTTTGTAGCTTGAAATGTCTGGCCACCATTCACTTGCATTGAATTGACCTATAAAGCTGAAATATTCTTATAAAATTGTTGTGTTCTGCAGAAGAAAGTCATACACATCTGGGTTGGCATGAGGGTTTGTAAATGAGCACCACCAATCAAATAAGTTGCCTTGAGTGTAATGTACTGTTCCGTAATTTTATGCAATTTGCTTTTCACTTTTGATACTTAAGTAAATTTAAAATCAATTACATACTTTTACTTAAGTCGTTTTCTCATGAGCTACTTTTACTTGAGTCAATTTCCATGAAGGTATCTTACATTTACTCCAGGGTGACAAATGGATACTTTTATACAACACCTGTCAAAGTGCCTCAGTGTGGTTTGGGTGGGCAGCAGGACAGGAAGGGTGGAATTTTTCAGATCCCTGTTAAGAGGGGCTGTGATTCACCCCTTACCTTTAGGCCATGGGAGCACAGGACAAACCCATATGCTAAATTTAATGCTGAGTTTCACATGCCTCCCAGGCCTCACGCTTTGCCCTACTGACATAGAATCATGTTGAATTGTAGGGGTGATGGATGCATTGTTCTCTCTTTCTCATTGCCACTTTTGTGTTATTGCTCAGTTATTCCAAACCAAGGGTATGTTTACCCTAGTGGTACTTATGTGGGTTCCACTACTTGGAAAGATTCACTTTTTAAATAATTAAAACAGAAATGACAACTTTAAAATATTAGGGCTGTCAAAAATTGAAAACCGTGCTAAAGGCCTTCATAGTGCAGATGTGAAGGTTTAACATGTTGTTCTGTCTACAGGACTGGCCGTTTGATGACGGCGCTCCCCCTCCCTCTAAAGTTGTAGAGGACTGGCTCAGTCTACTGAAGAGACGTTTCATGGAAGAGCCCGGCTGCTGTGTGGCTGTTCACTGCGTGGCCGGTCTCGGAAGGTCAGTTAATGTGCTTGCAGAAACAAAATCGCAAGACCTGAAGATTTCAACATACCGGTTAGCTGTTTTATACCCAGCTCTGATAACTCAAAGGGAAATGGGTTAATTTCTCATCTTGTGGACAAACAAGTAAGCCCACCTCTAGTGTTGTGTTCTAGACTTTAATCTGGAGAAGAATGTGGACTGTGTGTGATATAGAACATGGTGCACCTCTGGGTTCTCATGAGACTCATCTCCTCTTTTAACCATGGACAAATTTAATTGTCTCTAATGCACTAAAATCGTACTTTTGCCTTCATGGTGAGTGAGAGGTGCTGTCTGGAGGTTTTTAAGGGGACAGAGTGCACCGCCAAAGTCAACAGTCTCATTAGTGCACTTATTCGGCTACGATCCCACTGTGTTTTTAGGGCTATCGGGGTGAGGGCTGAAGACAAAACAGGAAGTTGCTTTTTTTACGAGCATTTATTTTTATTGTCCTTCTCAAAAGTGTGCTCTTTCCATGACCTTTATGGCAGGCTGTCTATCCCACATGACAAAGATTATTTAGCCATAAGTGACACTAATGGTTGTATTTTTGTTCAGTCCCATTTTTGATCAAATGGCTCTTTTAGTTTGGTATAAAGTGTTGTTTGCCTTCAAAATTCAGTCCCATTGATTTCCTTTGCTGGCAGCACTAACACAGAAAAATCATCACTGGCAGACAAAAACAAAGTGTTGTTCTTTAAAACAATGTTCAACAACACATTCTGTAACACAGCAGCTAAATGTTACTATTGTTTGTATCAAGCTAAAACTAATATGCTAATGAACGCCCTCATTTATTTAAATATTAATATAAATATCAGTGAATTAAATGAAACCAATGGTGTATAGCCTTTAAAGGAATAGTTCACACAAAAATTATAATTGTTTTCCAGGTAATTAACATTCAGTAATAAAGACCAAATTCAAAAGACTTTGGGTTCTGCCATGAATTCCTTTTGCTAGCATCACCACAGAAAACTCAACACTGTTCTCAAACCCACTATTCCACAACATAACAGACTATCACAGTTATAAATATGGAATAATATGTGTCTCATAAGGTGCTCCTGAAGATAATGTATTTATGATCTATTGGTGCGCATACAGACAAAGCATAACACCACAAAATATGGCTATTAAACAACAAGTGACGTTAGGAAGAGGAGGTAGTCTGACCTCGCTGCTTTCATCTTTTGGGCGGTAAAAATCTGTCTCTGACGCACTTTATCCACTTCCGAAGGGAATCGACCTCAACTCTTAAATGAGTGCCAGAGTTTTTTGGCCCGACTCATTTATCTTCATCCAATTCAGATGGCAAGTACTGTTCAGAGCTTGGGATACACCATATGATTGAGCATTCTTGCCTTTACAGTGTATGTTTTAAAGTGGAGTTTTGATAATTAGTGGTGTATGCTAATGTAAGCCTCACTACTGTATTACTATTGCTCATATGGTGGCGTATGGATTTTAACAAACCTTTAACCATAAATATTACATTTAGGCATGTAACTCATCTGTGCAGACTTGAACTGATTCCTCAAATTATGTGGCTTTGTGTTGCAGTGTTTCGTTTATCAGTTTGATCTCACTGAGTGTGTTTTTTATATAACTTTCTGCAGAGCTCCAGTACTAGTGGCTGTGGCTCTGATTGAGAGTGGGATGAAGTATGAAGATGCCATCCAGTTCATCAGACAGTACGTACAGCTTTCTCTTGACTTCATTCAAGGACGACAATCCTTGAGTTCACCACATTCATATAAGTGGATCTTTAAAGATTTATGTAAAGCTTTCAGTCACAGCACTTTCTAAAATACCTTTTTCTTAACAGGACTAAGCTTAAAGCTTTGAGCACGAAGATACACACTAAAGTCAGACAAGCTTTACAGAATGACGAATTAGAGATATCTGCTAACAGCGTGATTTTCAGTAAAATGCACTTTAATAAACTGGTAAAAAATTTAAGAAATGTAATGTGTACATTGGCTGGAATAAAGAGTCTCAACAATCAAGCCACAACTCAATAGAAATAAACCACAACACATCTTAATTAAACCACAGCACTACTAAATTCAACCACAACCCGATAGAAATAAACCACAACACGATAGAAATAAACCACAACCCGATAGAAATAAACCACAACCCGATAGAAATAAACCACAACACATCTTAATTAAACCACAGCACTACTAAATTCAACCACAACCCGATAGAAATAAACCACAACACTACTAAATTCAACCACAACCCGATAGAAATAAACCACAACACAATAGAAATAAACCACAACACAATAGAAATAAACCACAACACATCTTAATTAAACCACAGCACTACTAAATTCAACCACAACCCGATAGAAATAAACCACAACACAATAGAAATAAACCACAACACAATAGAAATAAACCACAACACATCTTAATTAAACCACAGCACTACTAAATTCAACCACAACCCGATAGAAATAAACCACAACACAATAGAAATAAACCACAACACATCTTAATTAAACCACAGCACTACTAAATTCAACCACAACCCGATAGAAATAAACCACAACACAATAGAAATAAACCACAACCCGATAGAAATAAACCACAACACAATAGAAATAAACCACAACACAATAGAAATAAACCACAACACAATAGAAATAAACCACAACACAATAGAAATAAACCACAACACATCTGAATTCAACCACAACACAATAGAAATAAACCACAACACATCTGAAATAAACCACAACACAATAGAAATAAACCACAACACATCTAAATTAAACCATAACCCAGTAGAAATAAACCACAACACTACTAAATTCAACCACAACACTACTAAATTCAACCACAACACTACTAAATTCAACCACAACACAATAGAAATAAACCACAACACAACTTAATTAAACCACAATCCAATAGAAATGAACCACAACACAATAGAAATGAACCACAACACAATAGAAATAAACCACAACACATCTTAATTAAACCACAGCACTACTAAATTCAACCACAACCCGATAGAAATAAACCACAACCCAATAGAAATAAACCACAACCCAATAGAAATAAACCACAACCCGATAGAAATAAACCACAACCCGATAGAAATAAACCACAACCCGATAGAAATAAACCACAACACAATAGAAATAAACCACAACACATCTAAATTAAACCATAACCCAGTAGAAATAAACCACAACACTACTAAATTCAACCACAACACAATAGAAATAAACCACAACACAATAGAAATAAACCACAACACAATAGAAATAAACCACAACACAATAGAAATAAACCACAACACAATAGAAATAAACCACAACACAATAGAAATAAACCACAACACATCTGAATTCAACCACAACACAATAGAAATAAACCACAACACAACTAAATTCAACCACAACACAACTTAATTAAACCACAACACAATAGAAATAAACCACAACACAATAGAAATAAACCACAACACAATAGAAATAAACCACAACACAATAGAAATAAACCACAACACATCTGAATTCAACCACAACACAATAGAAATAAACCACAACACATCTGAAATAAACCACAACACAATAGAAATAAACCACAACACATCTAAATTAAACCATAACCCAGTAGAAATAAACCACAACACTACTAAATTCAACCACAACACTACTAAATTCAACCACAACACTACTAAATTCAACCACAACACAATAGAAATAAACCACAACACAACTAAATTCAACCACAACACAACTTAATTAAACCACAATCCAATAGAAATGAACCACAACACATCTAAATTCAACCACAACACAATAGAAATAAACCACAACACAATAGAAATAAACCACAACACAATAGAAATAAACCACAACACATCTAAATTAAACCATAACCCAATAGAAATCAACCACAACACATCTAAATTCAACCACAACACAATAGAAATAAACCACAACACATCTAAATTAAACCACAACACAATAGAAATAAACCACAACACAACTAAATTCAACCACAACACAATAGAAATAAACCACAACACATCTAAATTAAACCACAACCCAATAGAAATAAACCACAACACATCTAATTAAACCATAACCAAATAGAAATCAACCACGACACATCTAAATTCACACTACTAAATTAAAACACAACCCAATAGAAATAAACCACAACACATCTAAATTCAACCACAACACAATAGAAATAAACCACAACACTACTAAATTAAACCACAACCCAATAGAAATGAACCACAACCCAATAGAAATAAACCACAACACATCCAAATTCAACCACAACACATCCAAATTCAACCACAACACATCCAAATTCAACCACAACACATCCAAATTCAACCACAACACAATAGAAATAAACCACAACACATCCAAATTCAACCACAACACAGTAGAAATAAACCACGACGCATCCAAATTCAACCACGACACAATAGAAATAAACCACATCTAAATTCAACCACAACACATTATAAATAAACCACAACACATTTAAGAAACCACACAACTAATTGAAGGCACAAAACAAAATTTGTAAGAAAATAAATATCTGTAAAAATACTGATCTTATTTTCCCTGAAGTGCTCTGGACATGAAATACCTGGTTGGGTTTCTACCAGAACACTTATTGCAGTGCTGTTGTTTATTCCTGTTGTATTTTCAGCTTTTATTTGCTTTACTAATTGGATTTTGTTGTGCAACCCTGGGCCACTGTAAAATATTGCACAGAATTTAATATGCTGTTTATTTTACCATTTGGTTCCCCAAGAACATGTCATTAAACTAGCTTTGTTATCCTTTTCTCACGACTTGAATGTGACTTGTACAAGAGTATATATGGACGTGTAACTATATTTCTATAATTATTTTTTTTGTCTATGAAATCCTGTTTACCATCCAAACACAGGACTTTCATGGACTTGCATTAGAAAAGAGCATATTCTCTGATAATATGACAGACGGCAACAGTTTCTGTTGGGGCTTAGCGAAGGGTCAGTTGTAAGATAAATCAGCATTGTAACCGTCATCTGTACAACTTAAATTGCTAATAGCTCTTTCTTTGATTTTCACAGGAAGCGCAGGGGTGCAATAAACAGCAAGCAGCTTTCCTATCTAGAGAAATATCGGCCCAAACAGAGACTGCGCTACAAGCACACGCACATTTTCAAGAACAAGTGCTGCATCATGTAACCACATCCTCACCCCAACCACGTTAAACCGGATGGACTAAGCCACAACTGATGCACTTCGCTGATTTGCCATTCAAATACAAACTGATTCCATCTGGTTGAAGTTGAATACCCCACTGGTGCCTAAATCCTCACTCTGTGGAGTGGATACTGCCATGACCTTTCTAAGATGCACGGCTCTAAGGTCACTAAAAGGCTGCGTATATCCAAGGTCAATGAGCTACGCCAAAGGCAACCTTTGACCCTGCACCAGGACTAATCTTGCCTCAAATGATTGTGATTTGTCTGAAAGAGCCAGCTGGTGTGAAAACAATGTGAATTGTGGAAAAATGTGTGCTTTCTCGCTCTCTTGTTTTTGTTTCTACCACATCCCCGCTCTGCCCCACCAGGAGTCAGATTTTTAGATGACTACGGTTAATACTTTCAGTTTTTAGCACAAATCATTTCACTTCTGACAACCGTGATGCTTTGATGTTTTGTGAGCAAACAATGGTAAAGGTGGGAAGATGAAGGGCTCATGTGAACAGTATTTCTGTTGCTTAAACCAGCTCTCTGCTGTTTCCAGTACAATTGAGTACCAGAGATTAAATGGTTTCTGAAAAATAGATGGAGGCTCATGAATTAAACCAGGAGAATGCTTATGCGTATATATGTGCTTAACTTGTCAATCAAATTTTGGTTTATTGGAGAAGTTTTTATGTATTAGGAAGATTGCAGGGCTGAATTAAAGGGATAGTTTATCCAAAATGGTTGTTTCAGGCCCATATGATTAACGTTCTTCCATAAAGCATAAAGGGAGAACTCTTGAAGAATGTTTATGCTGCGGTCTTCCATACAGTTAAAAGTGGATGGAAAAAGGGCTGTCAAGCTCCAAAAAGGACACCATACAAGTAGTCAATACAACTTTTGCACTTTATTCTAGGCCTTCTAAAGCCACACGATAGCTTTGTGTAAGGAATAAACTGAATTGTAATCTATATTCACTGAAAATCATGCTTGACAGACATGGTCACCATTCACTTGTATTGTATGGACAAGAGCAGCTTGTACATTCTGCCATAAATAACTCCTTTTGTGTTCCATAGAAGGAAAGTCATGTCTTTTGTGACCCAGGATCAGTTAATGATGACAGAATTAACTTTTTGGATGACCTATCACTTTTAAATGTTTAAACCTTTCAGGACTCTGTGAAAGTTATGTGTTGACTAGTTGAACTGTACAATAATGTACCTCCATTCAGGTCAACAGGCATCAGGTGGTAAAAAGTGGCTCTTTATGGATGAATTATGAGATTGTGGTTTGAAGTTGCTTTTCTCTGTTTTTTTTTTTAAGAACACCTCCAGCTGCATAATACAAATAAAGGCTATTGCAACAAGAATCAGGACTTGTTTTTTTATTTTTGTATGAAATGACCATGTCATGTGTAAGTTTACAGATTTTCAGAATAATCCCATTCTGCCATCTGTAGGATGAGAACTTGAAATGTCCTTGCTTAAACAGGTGTAACAGCATTCGTCGCTAGTGAAGAACAGACATCCCATAAGGAATTCTATAAAATTTCTTAAAATAAAGAAAAGTATCCATCTAAACTGGCAAAAGGAAAGTTTCAGTGCACTTGCTTTCCATAGGCTTCTTGGTATATGCTACTTAACATGCATCACATGCTAAATTTAGGACTGATAAACAATATCATTTCTTATTGCCTTCAGGAGATTTTTTAGGAATTGAATCGATTAGAATAAAAAGTTCTGCTTAGTTTGAATTGTTTAGAATATAATAGTTTTTTTACTTTTTGTTGTCAGTGTTTGTATATATAAAAATATACACACTACTGGCCAACGTTTTGAAATGCTTGACTGAAATGTTTCTCATGATCTTAAAAATCTTTTGATCTGAAGGCTGTAGCCTATGCTTAAATGTTTAAATTAGTTTTGTAGACAAAAATGTTATTGTGCCACCATATTCATTTATTTCATTATAAAACTAAAAGTAAAAAAATAATAATAAAGAAAAGCAGGCAATAAGTGCCCAACATAGGCTGTTAAAAAGCATCCCAGGGTGATTCCTCAAGAAGTTGTTTGAGAAAATGTCAAGAGTTCATGTCTGCACATTCTAGACAAAGGGTGAAAACTTTGAAGATGCTAAAATATAACACTGTTTTCATTTATTTAGAATTTTGTTTAGTCACAACATAATTCCCATAGTTCCATTTATGTTATTCCATAGATGACTTTATTATTATTATAACGTGAAGAAAGAAAAAATAATTATATATATATATATAATAAAGAATGAGTAAGAACCTTTGAACTGTAGTATGTATAATATATATATATATATAGATATATAGATATATAATCACACACACACCGATGATCCAAAACATTATGACCGCTTACAGGTGAAACTAATAACTTTGATAATATCCTAACAAGACCAATGTCAAGGTCTAAGTAGATTAGATGGTAAGTGAACAATAACTTCTCAATTAACTTGTAACTAATCAACAAGTTGCATGCTGGAGTAAAGACCTAGTGTGACAAGGGCCAAATTGTTGTGGCCAGACGACAGTGGTCTGAGGAGGGTTGGGTGCCCAATAGAAGGTCTACTGTGACATGTCACAACATGTTTTTAATGATGGTTACTGTCATGAACGGAGTCAACACCGTGTGTGCTTTGACATGGAAACAGGTTAATAATGAAAATGTAAAGCGCTAAGTCCTTTATTTGCTATACTCTGCTCATGTCAACTTTCGACCAATCAACACTAATGACATCCTCCTTTTAAAAGAAACTGCTGAATTTAATCCTGTGTTCTCTAATCAATTTACTCACCAAGCATGAAATATGAGTCGCAAGAAACACAAATTCAATTGGTCACTACATTAAGCTAATTCATAACGGCATTACTTTCTTTTTTTCAGGCTTGTGCATATTATGTGAATACAGAACACATTTTAATTAACTTCTTCATTAAACACTCTTTGTTTCCCCTTTTTTTCAAGGGGATCAATAGTTCATTTCAAGACTTAAGAGTCCGGTTTGTGGTATAAAGAGCATGGAACAATTTATAAATTCAGTCCCTGAACAGTCTTGCACACTCCCTGAGCAAGTTACTGTAGCTGACACTCTGGTGAGATGGCACATGTAAGACCAGCATGTGTCTGTGTAGATGTCTTTTGTGTCAAGTTGGGTGTATCCTGTGTCTGTGTGGGCATACTTATTCCACTGACATCCATAAGGTCCATGAATTCAGGATCCAAAGTGTGTTCTGGCACTGCTGAATGAACGTGTACTTTCTGAAGGTGATGGTGATTTCTCCTGATCAGCCTCCCTTCAGGCATTTTTACTACATAAGACCTTAGAAAAAGGACCCTTAACACGGACAGCCTTAATGCAGGTACATTTCTTACTCCATTTTGGCAGTTGTAGAAGAATGATTTTGCCAGGGCATCTGCATTCTGACTTTTTTCATCTTCAGGCCAGGTAGGTTTCAGATTCCCCTCCAGGGTAGGGAGGAGTTCTGCTGGACACAGATAGGGTGGCCCTGTAAGACACTAGAGCCAACAGGGGTCCTTTTGTCTCTAAATGTTCTTGGCCACCTCTACGGCCATTGCTTTGTTGGAAGTGTGGACTTGAAGTAACATGGAAAAAGTTATTCTTTAATGAAGTCACAGAATTCTTTACTAGAAAACTGTGGTCCATTGTCACACGATTCCAAAATGAGCAAAGGTGGTTTTGAGTTTTCTGACTCTCTGTTTTCTGAGAGAACAGAGAGTAACTGGATCTTAATATATATCTGGAGTAGTATTATGATACTACCAGGTAATGGCATTTATTGAGTTTGCACAGGTCTACAGCTATCTTCTCCCAGGGCCAACAGGGTAATTCACTTGAAATCAATGGATCTTTGCACTGTGCTGCCCTTATCTCACTGCAGTATGAGCACTCCTGCACATGCTGTTTAATGTCCTGTGAGATTTTAGGCCACCAAACTGACTGGTAAGGTCTTTCACAAAACTTGTGTAGGCCTTGATGTCCATCATGTCAAGGGTTTATTCCCTCATACAAATAGGAATAACTAAACGTCTTCCTCTCACTACAAATCCTTGGTGTGCAGACAGCTCTCCTCTCACCTGAAAATACTCTTGGATGGCTTCTGTTGCACTTGCTGCATACTCTGGCCAACTGTTCCTGGTGAACCAGAGGACTGACTGCAGCTGGCTGTCTGATTCAGTGGAGCAAATGAACATTTGCTCCATTTCTCTGTGAGTTGCAGGTAGGTTACTGACAACAGAAGTGATGTATGCAGTTACTTCGTTATGCCTGTCAGTGCTGTCGGTGGTGTGGTCTGGCATCAGCTATAGCCAGGGCTGGACTGGTTATCTGGCATACCAGGCATTTTTCCGGTGGGCCGATGCACTTTGGGGCTGATCAGAGGTGGACTGGCCATCGGGAGAACCGTGCGGGCTGGTGGGTCGGCCGCGAAATGTGCCGAACGGGCCGCGATAAGCTAAAATGACCCTCCTCGTTATACAGAACGGACCACAAAATGGTGCCGCGATATGCAGAAAAAGACCCCCCCACCCCCCCACCCCCTGCTCAACAACTTTTGAGCCAGTTGCCGTGTAAAATCCCAGGCCGATTTCTCTTCCCAATCCAGCCCTGGCTACAGCCATTGTCTTCCCAGGAGCATACTCTACAATGCAACTGTATCGTATTAGCCATATTGAAAGCCTTTGGCACCTGAAACGAACATTATTAAGGTCTTTACTGTTGATGAGTGGGACATACAACCGTTTATACAAAAATGCCATACTTTGTTTTATAGAAATCATATTACATCTAACCATGGCACTTACCAGACACATGTGCATCCATACCTTACCCAAGTGTACTACATGCTTCGGGTTTGTAATACTGCCAATATAGCACCTAAACATGGATTGAAAACAAAACTGCAAAACCCCAGGTGTTTGTCACTCTCTCAAGCATTGATGTAAAGTCCCCTTGCACCTTCAGGGTCTATGAAGAAATAACAATGTATGGCAATGAGATTAAAATAATTGTCTCTTTCAGAGTTTAGATGTGTGGCAAGGCTCATATATTCTCAAGTTGAATTTCTATGGCAAAGAAATGTGGTTTTTTTTTACTGGCTGATTATTTTTCAAGTAAAGAAGCACAAACTCAATTATCCTTTATAGATAAATGGATTAATTAAGTATGTTTTTGACAACTAAAGGATTTGTTGCCAGAAGGATGCTGCTAACTGCATCCCAAGATGCCAGTTGTACTAACTGAAATAATTGACTCCCTTATTCTACAACCAGAGAAAATTAATTTTCTATTTATTCAATATTACAGCATGAAGCCCATCCACAGCATATCCATACAGCAGACAGGGGCAAGTCGTCACACTTTATATTCTGTGAATATTTCTCATGGTGTCTTTATTTCCAAAAGTCAATTGCTGCACACTGTAAAAAAATTACTGTAAATCTACGGCCAAATTCCTACAGCAATTTACTGCGATTCTTAAATACAGTAGTTTGCTGTTAAAAATTTTGCATTCTGAGAGATCAAGAGCAGGCACACTGTGAAGTGACTAATTTTACAGTAAATAGCTGTTCTATGCAAGGCATTAGGGGAAAATGAACATTTAAAATCGTGATATCATCTTGGTGAAAGCTATAGTGACATTTTGAAACATATATATATATATATATATATATGTGTATATCATGATGCTTCTGACCAACTCAGAAGCCTTCACTTGTCTGTCAAATGAGAAGTCAAATGAAAAAAATAAAATCAACCTTTGAAACAATTTACATATTAAATGTACAGTTTTGCCAGGATTGAAAAGTGTATTTTTATGATAAAAACAAAACAAAAACAACAACAAACTGCACACAGTAAAATAAGAGCATAGCACTGCATTGTGGGTTATAATGGTGACATACCCATAAGCCTTTGCACTTGAATAAGTATGCATGCTTTGGGAATGCATTGGGGCTACAAAAATGTAAAACAAAAAACAGACAAAAAAACATGTACAAAAGTTTTTATTCAGACTATTTGAAGTCTTAGTTTAACTAGTGTTGTAGTTTTGTTATCAATAGTTGTGTTTTGTTTGAAGTCACCATTATGGCGATTAGTGTTCTCTTGAGCTGGCACCTCGGACCTTATTTATTATTATATTATGTTCTTCCGGCCAGTCAATTTGTGTTTAAGTAAAACACGAGTTGATGCACTGTGCTAGTTAGAAGACAAAACTAAAGGTCAGACTGAATATCTGATCCTAGCTCGTAAATGGCATTAAATGTGTCAATAGTGATGCATTACACATGAAAACATTAAAGCATAAACAGTAAAAGATATTTCAGCAAAATAAGTGTTTAATGTTTTTTATGAACTTACAGAATAACAGAAGTTGTTAACAAGACACACACTGATATCAATTCTCGGCATACAAAAAACATCAAAATAAACCAGCAAATAGTAAAAATGAAAGTAAATTCTAAGTAAATTCTTCATGCCGCAGTGCATGCTGGGAACAAAACAGTAGATAGTAAGTAATTTAACAGCAATATGCTGCTAAATTGCAGTTGTATACTGTAGCTGTCAAAAACAGTATCTTGCTGTTATTTTCAAGAACAGTAACAAACCGTATTTTTACAGTATAATGCTGGCAGTAGTTTACTGTTTGTTTACAGGATTTGTTTTTTACAGTGTGCAATCACGCACCTTGGTGTCCACAAGCAAACAAAAATCGATTGAACATTTTCAACGCTATTGCCCAGGAAAAAAGATAAAGTGCACTGAACACATGTTGACTATATGGGGTAAATTGTCACAGTGAACCTGCCATTAAACAGCATATTATAGGCTTTTTCCAATGATAAATAAACAATTAAGAACAAATATATTGAAGCATTGTTTTGGCCAAACTCGAGTTAGAACGTCTCGGTTACTGTTGTAACCTCTGATCCCTGATGGAGGGAATGAGATGTTGAGTCGATGAACTGACACTAAGGGTCGCTCTTGGGAGCCCCAAACACCTCTGGTCTTTGAGAAAAGGCCAATAGGAATTGGTGAGTGGAATTTGCATGCCACTCCCCTGGACATACGGGTATAAAAGGAGCTGAAATGCAACCACTCATTCAAGTTTTGTGCTGAGGAGCCGAAACAAGGACAAGGAAATACATCACATGGTCTTAACGAACCTTGTCGGAAGCACATCATGTGGAAGGGTCCCGTAGTAGGTCCTACCCAGGTGGGGAGGAGTTCTACAAACATGGTGAGATGTGGTTTACCAATGGGGAAACCAGTTTTTCGGAAAATACATCACACGGGGTTACCTGCGGGTAGTCAGTGCATGTGGAGCACCTACCCCAGTACAGGGCCTAGTAAGCACATGTACTGGGCCGGCAGCAAATTTCTCCAAAACCTCGCCTGCTACAGGGCTAAGGAAGAAGGACATCAAGGGTCCACAACTGGGGAAGTGCTTGCAGGTTCACCACCTGATCCCTAAATGGGGTTTTGGGAACCTCAGACACATAGCCAGGTTGGGGTCTCAGGATCATGTGAGAGTAACCCGGACCGAATTCCAGGCAAATTCGCTGACAAAGAACGCCTGCAGGTCCCCTACCCTCTTGATGGAAGTGAGCGTTGTCAGGAGGGCAGTCTTCAAAGAGAGTACCTTAAGCTCAGCTGACACTAGGGGCTCAAATGGAGCTCCTCGTCAGCCCCGAAGGACCACAGAGAGGTCCCACGAGGGGATGAGATGCGATCTGGGGGGGTTTAAACTCCTTGCGCCTCTCAGGAACCTGGGGGTAACGCATACTTGAGTAACCCCGGGGGCCAGCATGTGTCAAGGCATATCAGAGCTGGCAAAGGGAGGATACCTGGGAAGTGAACAGGTCCACCTGTGCTTGACCGAATCGACCTCAAATCAGCTGGACCCCCTGGGGGTGTAGTCTCCACTCTCCCCTATGTGTCACCTGCTGCCTTGGCGTTGATGTACGCCACCATTGCTGTGTAGTCCATCCGGACTGACGTGCTTGCCCTAGATCAATGGCAAAAGCCTCCGCGGGGCAAGCATTATTGCCAGCAACTCAAGGCATTTGATGTGCCAACGCAGTCGTGGACCAGTCCAAGGGCCGGCGGCAGCCAGCCACGCTCTGAGGAATCCGTCGTAACCACGACGCACCTGGAGACCTGCTCTAGGGGAACTCTTGCCTGTAGAAAAGCCAGGATGATCCAAGGGCTGAACAAATAGCGACAGACCGGCATGACGATCACGCGGTATGCGCTGTGGCACTATGCCATCTCGTGAATCGAGTCTGAAGCCAGTGCTGAAGCAGTCTCATGAGCATCAACCGGAGCTGCGTGACTGCCGCCGAGGATGCCATATCAAATAATTTCAGTGGGAATGACGTTTTCTGCCTGAACGTTCTCAGACAGTTCAACACTGACTGCTTGTGAGGCACGCCATCATTGAGACCGAGTCTAACTCCATACTGAGAAAAGAGATGCTCTGAACTGGGGAGAGCATGTTCTTTTCCCAGTTGACCCGAAGCCTCAGCCGGCTGAGTTGTCTGAGCACCAGGTCCCTGTGCGTACACAACAAGTCTCGTGAGTGAGCAAGTATCAGCCAGTTGTCAAGATAGTTGAGGATGTGGATGCCCACTTCCAGGCAAGTGCTGCCTCTGCTTTCTTCGTAAAGGCACGAGGTGACAGGGACAGAACGAAGGGGAGGACCTTGTACTGGTATGCCCAGCCCTCGAAAGAAGACCGCAGGAAGGGCCTGTGTTGAGATAGAACCCAAACATGGAAGTACTCGTACATCAGGTATACTGCCGCAAACCAATCTTTATGCTGGACACTCGCTAAAATGCGTTTTAGCATCACCACCTTTAACGGGAGTCTATGCAAGGCCAAATTCAGGACTCGCAAGTCCAAGATTGGCCGCAACCCACCGCCTTTTTTGGGTAAGATGAAGTAGGGACTGTAAAACCACTTCTTCAACTCGGCTGGAGGAACAGGCTCTATCATGTTCTTCCGTAAAAGGGATGCGATCTCCATGCGCAAGGCAGCGGCGTTCCTGCCTTTCATCGAAGTGAAGCAGACGGCGCTGAGCCTGGGTGGGTGCCTGGCGAACTGAATCGCGTAGCCGAGTTGGATGGTACTGATCAATCATCGCGACGGGTTGAGTAGCAAGAGCCACGGCCCCAAGCTCCGAGCGAGGGGGACCGTAGGAACAATCACATCAGATATACCGGCAGGTGGGGGCTCATGACGGGGCGGAGCCTGAGGTGCCACTCATGGCCGTGTCGAGTCCAGAGACATCAAAGCACTTACCTGGCTCCTTGTGCCCACCCCGGAGCAGTATGGGATGGGGCACCAGAAAATATCTGTGCAAGTAAGCTCACTGGGGTAATGCATACTTGAGTAGGCCCGGGGTCCAGCTGTGTGCCAGTGCGTCTGTGCCGAGGGGAGCCTCGGTCAAGGCATACCAGAGTGGGCAAAGGGAGGATACCCGGGAAGCGAACAGGTCATCCTGTGCTTGAAGCCGTACCTGCCGAAAGGAAACGGTGCCCAGCGGTCGTGATTATGAAGGCTGTGGACACCAACTGTATTGCCCAGGAAGTAAGGAAACTACTCTTTTCTTGAAAATGTGGACAAAATCATAAGGAAAACAAGAATTCTCCACCCGGCCCTCCACGGGGGGAAGGAGTGGTCTGCTTACCATCTCCCGTGTGGCAGGTTCCTGACTTCCTGGGCTGCCCATCTCAAGTGCTCTTCGAAGCCTTCTTCGGGTTCTTGGTGGCCAGCCATGAAACGGGTGGAGTCTCTTTCCTGCGGGTGGCTCCATGTGCACAAGTGCACCGCAACTGCCTGATCCACCTGGGGAATCATTGTGTACCCTCTGGCCACCCCACAGTCGATAGTAGTGAGAGCGAGGAGCCCACAAACCGGGTCCGGCCAGTAAAAGGTGCCCGCCAAGATCGCTTGAGCTACTCATGCACCTCCAGGAAGAAAGGAATGGGACCGGCAAGACCAATCATCGAGCCGCGAGGGTTTGGCGGGAGCGGAGGATTCCACTCCAGCCCAATGCTTGTAGCTGACCGGGCAAGCATGGATGCCAGCTCCGCGTCGGCCTGCGACTGGGCTACCGCACCCGAGGGTGGGAGCCCAGCCGAGTCCTCCACATCAGACAGGACGAGCCCGATCTCCGTGCTGCTATCGACATCTCATCCTCTTTGCGAGCCCCGAACGAGATCGTGATCCCACCCTGAGACGGGCCCGTGGTCTCATCCCAGATCTCGACCAAGGCATACGAGTGTGATGGGGAATGGGAGGTCCATGGGGGGGGTTCCCGGCGAAGAAGCTCCCATTGAGGTCCCCAAATCGCCCCCAGTGCGAACCGACTCTTCCTCATACCCGTAGGTAGAAGGACTGAGGCGGGGAGCCACTGGAGTGGCTTTCCCTCTGAAAAGAAAGCTGCGACCACAATGTTGCCATGTTCTCGCAATGAGGACATGAACCATCCATGAACAACGTCTCTGCGTGGGTAGTGCCCAGACACGTGAGACAGCGATCATTACCATCAGAAGTGGAGAGATTGCGACCACAACCAGGAATTATACACAAATGAAAAGAAATCTTGAAAAAGACGCTTTCATAGGTGCCACTATTTTAGAAGGAAATATTATATTTTAGAGGAAGAATATATACTCTTTTAGCTGCTGAAGTGCACAGGGGCGTTCTCTGCACAAAGCCGGTGCAAGAGGGGGAGAAACTTCTAAAATGCGCCATAAATCCAACAGCTTCGCTGGATTCAGAGGTGACTGGATTAGCAGAGTATTTCAGCTCGCTGAACACAGCCGCTCAGCTCCAAAGAAAGAATCTGAATGAGTGGTTGCATTTCAGCTCGTTTTATACCTGTATGTCCGGGGTAGTGGCATTCAAATTCCACTCGCCAATTCCCATTGGCCTTTTCTGTGTTTGGGGCTCCCAAGAACGTGTGTCACATCATCGGAACAACGTCGAGTGAGTGGCAGAAGGGGAACCTTAGTTTATATGAATATAGAATATATGCTAGAAATTCTGTTTCCTTTTTTTATCTGAGCTTTAGCAGAAATGTGATATGGAAATTTTTGTTTGGCTGATAGAATTCAGTAAAAAATTATTTAAGATAGTTTAGTTGAAACCAACATACTGTACAAAATCATGGTTAGATTGAATAGGTACAACAACGTTTCAATAATTTGTGTGTTAGTTAAAACAGATTGTGTTTGTTAATTACTGTAACATAGATGAAGATCAAACCAGATTTTAAGACAAATTTATACATAAATTCAGGTCATTCCAAAAGGTTCAGATACATTTTCTTGTCACTGTGGGTACTTACTATGCAAGCAGTTTTTATGATCTCATTTTAATTAAGAGATAACATGGAGCATTTGTACTTTTATTCATTTATTTTTCACACCAAAGGACTATTTAACCTTTGGGACATTTTTGTGTTTTGAATTTTGATTTTTAAACCTCAGTTCCTATAATAAATCTATAATACACCATCCATCCATCCATCCATCCATCCATCGTCAACCACTTATCCTGTGTACAGGGTCACGGGGGGCTGGAGCCTATCCCAGCTAACATTGGGCGAAAGGCAGGGGACACCCTGGACAGGTCGCCAGTCCATCGCAGGGCCACACATACACTCACACTCACCTCCACATCCACACCTAGGGCAATTTTTTTGGAGACACTAATTAACCTAGCCTGCATGTCTTTTGGATGGTGGGAGGAAGCCGGAGAGAACCCACGCAGACACGGGGAGAACATGCAAACTCCACACAGAAAGGCCGGGGCAACCAGGGTTTGAACCCACGACCTTCTTGCTGTGAGGCGACAGTGCTAACCGCTGCACCACCGTGCCGCCCCCTATAATACACCATGTACACAAAATAGTTACACTCAGGACCTTAAGGACAAAAATGTCCCCATTAAAATGCATTAAATCTGCAATATTTGATCCCAGAGCCATTAAAGCATAACATCATTTATTCTATGATATTATGCCTTCATTGCGGAGCCCTGGCTTCAAAATTAAAACCAGATAGCACCATTTTTCTCATGTTTAGCCTGTGGGGCAAATACATACTTTTTTCCTATTTTCCTATTTCAGGACTGATGTTGGTTAAAAAAATCTAAGTCAGTGAAAGTGGAAATAATATTAATATATAGTATTTTATGGCAGTTTTTTGATGAGCACATTTTTGTCCTTCAAGGTACTGAGTGTGAGGTTCTTTTATTTTTATCTGACACTGCACAAAAAATAATAATGAATCTAAATCTATTGCGTTGCTAATCCTTGACATATCCCAGAAAGAAAAAAAAAACAACAACAGTGACATTATATAAACAAACCTGCATTTAAAGGGTTAAAATCCTGAAAATGAATGAATATTTGGTAGTTATGATCAGGACTGATATTGGTTAAAAAGAAATTAATAACTGAAAGTGGAAAGTAATTGTAATATATAACATTATCATGGCAGTTTTTTTATGTGGAAATTTTTGTTCAAATTGGTTAAGGGTTAAGTACACTGTAAAACAGCTAAAAGGTGATTAAAATGGTGAAAACCTTACAAGAAATGGGGACCAGTCACATAATTTAAACTGTACACTTTCCCTAAATTCAAATAAATAAAAAGTTTAGGCATGCTATGACAATTACCCCTATGCACTAAGCATTATGTATGTTATGTAGTCAGTCAGATATAGAGGTCTAGAAGAGTGCAACACTGCTCTCTGCTGGTAAAAAGAAAGTATTACTGATACATTCAGACTTATTGGACAAATTACAAAAAAAAAAAAATACTTTTCTTTAGCATCTACTCAGTTTAATAAAAAAATATAAACTATCAATATTATTTATATTAACACTTTATATGAGGCTAATTCATATAATACATTATGTTCGCATCTAAGTGTGTTGGTATTTAAATATATTTTAATACTGTTATTGAAACGTAAACGTCCTATCCTGTTGCAGTGTGACGTCACGCGGGCGTGACCATCGCTTGGTAAAGTTTGACTTATTTGTTTTTTAACGTGGTGGAGTAGCCTGACTGCTGTCTTAGAAATGGCTCTGGTGCGACATGTTGCCTGCGGATTTGTGGTTCGCAGGAATCGGAGTTTTAGATGAAGCTTGAACCCTTGTAACCCTAAACATGCTAACGGTACACTGCTAAATGCACGCGAAGGTTGCTTCGGGTTTAGCGTTGATCGCAACATGGAGTGTCCGAGTTTTTCGAAATATTCCTGGCTGGATTTTGTCTTCACTGTCATCAGTGTGTGCACTTTTCTGTTTGACGTGGGCTCGGATCTGTGGGTGGCGAAGGAGTTTTACACGCGTGGAGAGTTCGTGTGGTTCGGGCTCGTGCTGGGCTTTATGCTCCTGTCGTCTGTGATCATTCAGATGTTTAGTTGGTTTTGGCTTCAGTATGATCGTGATCTGGAGGACTTTGAGCCTCAAGCGTCAGCTGGGAACCTCGTTCTGTTCGGCGGTGCGAAACGAGTCAAACTTTCGCTCTTCCTCCACGTGTGTCAGCTGGGCTTCTTCGTCAGGTCAGTGTGCGGATATTTTAATACATTGTGTTACAAAAACGGCCAAAATTTGCCAGATTAACCCAGGCATAAAAATCTAACATAAAAATAGTGCACTTTTCTAATTGTCACCATTGCGATTTAGAAAATTTAAAGTAATGTATAATTATTAATATACAATAATATGTATATATTATAAGTTAACTTATGCATTGATATATTTAGGAATTGGTACTATAAAAGTAAATTATTAGTTTTTTATTTATATTTATTATTTTATTCGATTTGAGAAAATCTGTTAAAATTGTGCAAATTTTGTTGCTAAACAAATCTGTCATAAAACACTAAATGTGTTATAAACGGACACTGTAATTTATTTAGGGCTTGATAACAGCATGCAACAGGAGCTTGTTTGTATAGTGATTTTGATTTACAACCTAGTTATGGAGTTGAAATTTTAATAACCTGTTTGAAAATTGTATAGGCAAATCCATACATTAAACACTTGGGTGCAAATCCTGAGATGTAGAACCTGTTAATGATTGATCGTCTGCTTGTCAAACCACTGTATAATAAAAATGCTTTATTACAAAAATCATAATCAAGAAACATAACTCATAATAAAGGAGTAGCTACTTGTACCTTGTACTGTGATGGTATCAGATACTGTTTATTGGTATTTTGATATAGGCTTACCATGCTATATTCATAGACAGTGATATTTATATGGTACTCCCAAGATAATTTGAAGGATAAATGCTATTATAATGGCATTTGTGCTAAAACGTGGTTGTACCATGTCATGTTGACATTTCCAGCCGGTTTCCTAATACATGTGTGTTCCTCTGTAAGAGTCATCATAACCCTGTTCACCCTGACAAATCCTTTCATCTAAATAAGACCGGGTGACATGGAAATACTAATAATAATGAATTGTATTCAAATGTGAAATCATCACATTTTAATTTACATTCAGTCTATTCAGGTAGTAGTTCACCAATTAAGGTGTGTGCGTGTATGTATTTATCACATTGTGGGGACCAAATGTCCCCATAAGGATAGTAAAATCTGACATTTTTGATGTTATTGGGACAATTTGTATCTTAAATGGAGCAGGTCACCTCATGGAGGCCAACATTTTGAGACCACACGACCAGCTGAACTACACTCTTTATCTCCGCATCCCTCCTATTAGACACTTAGGCAAATTTGCACTTTGCATTAACATGCGTTTTAGGTGATCGCTATCAGATAACACTGATAATAAATGACAGGTGTAAAAGCACCCAAGACACATTTTGATCACATCACAATCGGATCACTGAAACAACATTCAGAGGTGGTCAGGAACGCATTCTGGCCAAATTCAAAGAAGGTGTAAATGCAATGCGTTTTCACTATCCGGATACAATTAATACATGAATTATGTAATGAGGTTATGCTACAGTCATCTAGTTTGAAAGTGTTGTGTTGTGTGTTCTTGCCTTTTTATTTTTGTTTATTCTGCCATTGCAATGTGAAGAACACACCAGACACTGCTGTCTTGCAAACTTGTCACCCAAGCAATGAACCATATCCTATGAATTATTCCATTGGAATACACTTGGAATATTTTCAATATCTTATTATTCAAATCCCCACTCTCTACTGTTTTCTAATAACTTTGTGGCTCGCACAACACTCATGTGAAACCAGAAATATGTGTAAACTGGTAAATCGCCCTTTTTGTTCAAAAGTACTTGCGCTATCAACAGCAACAAAAGGGAGAAATAGGTTAATACACACTTTGACATTAAAATAAATATACATACATACATGTACATAACTTTGTCATTGTACTTTGTCATTGTGACGCAACAAGCAAGTCAGATAATATGATGTTTCATACTCAAAAATAGTTTGATGCCAGATTATAAGAGTTGGGCCTCTATCTGAAATCCATCATAAAATTATGCATTTTCTAGCACAGAAAGTTAGGACATTACAAAGATTCTCTTGGTACTTATTGAAGCCCATCATGGATGATATTCCTAATAAAAACCACAATGGGTCTAATCCTATAGTGATGCCCAGAATTTTCTAGAAATATTCTACCAGAACCTTTGTGCTTTATTTTATTGTTATGATTCTTGTTTCTGTCTCACATTTAGGACAGTAGGGGGTAAAGTCGACCGGGAAGGAGAAATATGAACCCTATGTATATTACATTGTTACACACGTTCAAGGTCTTTACATTCTCCCAAGCCATGTCCCATGTCTCATACTTGAGAAAGAAGCGTTGTGTTCTTTTGAACAAAGTTTCTTATCTGTAGGTAGCAAAAGAAATCCTTGTCAATAGTGCATTTTCTGGGAAATCTGATCGATGATGCCAGGTAGGAAATCAAGACGGTCACAAATGGGAGTGAAGATTGACGTCAAGCCGGATCTCCCCTCTAAATGCCTAATTGTGTGCCATGCCTTAATGGTGTTAACAGTAATGGGATTAATACACACAGCCTTTACAGTCTTTAACCATTTTAAAAAAAGTTTATAACCAGATATCCAAGCAGTTATGCAACAGAGGTGGGCACTGAGCTGGTTTTTCTCAATATATGTGAGATTAAAGCCACCCATTACATTTGGGAAACGCAATATATTTAATTATAGTTTTATGGGAGGAAACAATCGGTATCATGTGAATTGGATGAAGCAATCAAGAAAGAATGTTTTCAGAAAGAGCAATACAGCTCATCCACAAGATAGGGAGAGCATTCCACCTCTCTAAATCAAGTTTTATAGGATCAAATAAAGGTATAAAATTTGCTTTAAACATTTGACAAAATTTTTTATTATACAACAGTCTGACCCAGATAACATATTTTTCACCCAGACCAAATTTACCGAAGATATAAAAGAGATCTGACCATTACATGCGGTCAAAGGCTTTTTCCGCATCCATAGAAATGATCAAGCTATCTTTATTGGACAGTTGATAGGCCTGAATAGAATTTAACAATCTGCTAATATTATTAGTAGACCTACGGCCCTTAATAAAACCTGTTTGATCATCTTTAATAAGCTGAGGAAGTAAGCCTTCAAGCCTTGAAGCAAGTATTTTAGAAAGAATCTTCAAATCGTTATTCAAAAGCAAAATTGGCCTGTACGAGGTAGAGGCACACTACTCAGGCTTCTTATCCTTCTTTAGTATCAAAAAGATATTTGCTTCTCGTAAGGAAGGCGGAATAGAAAGCTTAAAAGAAACCTTTGCTTAAATAAAGATTATACATGTTCAAGAGATGGTCAACTAAAATCTGCTTAAACTCCTTGTAAATTTCACTACTCAGTCTATCTGGGCCAGGACCTTTCCCAGATTATTGGCTTTTTTAATTGTGTCAAAACCTCTCGTCTACAAATTGGATCATCCAGAGAACATATACATAAATTTTCTATTAACTCAAGGCACTGTCTTATTCAATTTAAGATCATCCATCGATTTCATTATGCTAAAACAAAGCTAAATATAATTTTTCCAGATGTTTCCCCATTATGTGATAAGTGTCAGATTGATGAAGCTACTCTTCTGCACATTTACGTTCTCTGTTGGCTAATAGTAAATTTTTTACTAATATATTTCAAATTCAATCAGATATGTTTCATACTGAAGTGAAGCCCGATCCACTTCTAGTGATATTAAGAATCTCAGGTAAACTCACCCCACTTCAAAAATGTCAACAACGCTTGCTATGGGCTTATTGTGGCAAAGAAACTTGTATTAAGGATTTGGAAAAAGACTGAGATTCCATATGACAAACTGTGGCTGGAAGAAATGGTAAAGTTATTACATGTGTAAAAAAAATGTGTTTCTGTTTATTAAACAAACTGAATCATTTTGATTAGATTTTGTTTCCCCTTCTCCATTATCTTGACGGTGTAGGTTGAGTAATTGTGTGGCACTGACTGCCCCGTTAGCGTGGCATGATTTAAGTCTCTAGGGTGGGGAGTAATGTGTGTGGTTAGTTGTTCTTGTTCTTTTTTATATAATTTTTTTTCATATCTCCCATTAATCTGAAATCATGAGTTATGCAATAATGACTGTTGAATTGCTAGATTCCTCAATAAAAAAGGGTTTAAACTACAATTAGGATCATCCAAGGCTGATCTCTGATCATTGGATATAGATGGAAGCGAATTTTAGTAAAAAAAGCGTCATATCAGTTCAAAGCAATCAGGCGTGCTCTCTTCTCTATATAAGCTTTTGTAAAATTGTGCAAATGTATTATTTATTGCAGTAGCACTAAAAGAAAGGTGCCCCTGGCCATCCTTTCTAAAAAAAAAAAAAAAAAACATGTATCCGCTTTTCTCCCAATTTGGAATGCCCAATTCCCACTACTTCCACACATCTTATCATGTGGCTCGTTGTGCATGACACCACGGAAACTCACAGCATGTGGAGGCCCATGCTATTCTCCGCGATCCACACACAATTGAAAATGCGCCCCATTGAGAGCGAGAACCATTAATCGTGACCACGAGGAGGTTACCCCAAGTTACTCTACCCTCCCTAGCAACCGGGTCAATTTGGTTGCTTAGGACACATGGATGGAGTCACTCGGCACACCCTGGATTCGAACTCGCGAACCCGGGGATGGTAGTCAGCATCAGTACTCGCTGAGCTAGCCAGGCCCCGCCCCTGGCCATCCTTAATTTTAAGAGATATTTTGAGAATCGGCTTTCTTCTTAGTAAGGGAGGCTAGGTATTTTCCTGCATTATTACCATGCTCCTACATTCTCTGCCTAGCAAATACATTTTTTTCTTCAGCATTCTTAATCAATAAGGAATTTTGGGCAGAACGAAGAGCAGTTATTTATTTTATTTTAACTGCACTTGGAGTTACAACATATTCTCTTTCAGACCGTTTAAGTTTAAATTCCAGAATAATTTTCTGCTCGACTTGCCATGCCTTTTACTAAACACGTAAGAAATTATTAGGCCTCTTGAAAAAGCTTTAGATGTCTCCCATAATAAGGATTTATCTTCAGTGGAGAGGATATTGATTGACAGAAATGAACTAAACTCAGATCTGTAATAAGAAATAAAAGTGCAATCTTTCAAAATAAAATGATTAAATCTCCAATGTCTTGTCTGATTTACAGGGTCTGATTTACAGAGTTTCAAATCTAAAAAAAACAGCAGCATGGTCAGACAACTATGTTACCAATAGAGCAACAGAAAGGGCTTGAACCACTAGCCGCATTATCCTCATTGGCATGTCGGCTAGGCTCTGGTTCTGACTTGCTGGAATTAATTGTGTTCCTTTGCGGCATGCTGTTGGATTGTCTCGAAAAATAGTTTTCCAAACTCATATTAGGACATACAACAAAGAAATATGAAACGACATTTCTGTTCCCAAATACGGATGCAAATTTTAAATGGTGCAGAGCGTTTGCAAAACTCAACTATTGTCTAAGCTGCCACCTTGAATACCCAACAAAACAGAGTTTGGGGTAAATGGTCCTCAGGGGGGCTAAAGTGATATCATGTAAATATAGGTAAAAATTTTGTAAAGTAATGCAGATCATTTTGAGACAACAAGATGCTTTTTTTGAGAAACAAATTAGGATAATGCTTACTCAAAATGAATACTTTAGAAAAGGGTGCACGATTTCCTGTTCATTTCAACATTTCAAGTATTCTATTCTATAAATATGTAGTTTGTCTCAAAATAAATGTGGTAATTTCAGTAATTTTTATTAGCTATAATTTTGCAATATTTAAAAAAATATAAAAAAATGTGATCAAATTGCCTAAAAATCAAACTTTAGACACCATGCGCAAAGATCTCATTGCTCAGGAATATTTTGAAGCGTATGTTTAGGAAAATGCTGTGGTAGTTTTTGTTGCTGTTTAGTGTTTTAGGAGAAAATCAAACCAAAGGAGCCTTTAACCCCCACAGAACCCTTAGACCTGTTGTACCCTACTCTATGACTGCACTATTCGGAGAAAAACATTGCGATTATTTAGAAAAATATTGCGATTGCAATTTGATCTGCGATTATGATAAACAAAAAATAAATAAAGGTAATATTTTTCACATGTTCAACTGCCACAAGCCCACTGGGGTTTTCACAGATGAGTCCTCTTAAAAAGAACCAAACTGAGACCTTTTTTCAGTTCACCCATAAACAAATAAATATATAAACAGTTAAACAAAGGAAAAACATTCTTCTTCATATTCAAATTGTACCCATCCACCATGTATCTATTTCAACCCACTAATCATCATCATTCATTTTTGAAACCCAATCAACTGGAATCCTCCCATCAGGATTTGAACATCCGATACGATCTCCAATTTTCTTTTCCTTTAATCGTACGATGCTGATGATTTAACTTTTTATCAGCATCTCTGTCAAAACTCGTTACATGTAAGCTTTCTGCTCAACATTTTCCTGTTGGTAATACCATAGTTGCCTAGTTTTTGCTGTCAAAAATACTGTTGGTTGGTTGAATAATTAAATAAACACAAAATATTAAATTATACTCTTTACAAGTAGGCTTATACAAACTATGATCTACTGTAAATAAATTCTAACTGAAGAAGAACTAATAACCCATTGGTGTAATTAAACTTAAAGTGAAACTTTTGGTTAGTTTGTCACCATTACATGTAATTATTTGTATTTATTATTTTATTATATTTCATTTAACAATGCTTTATCTAATTATTTTATATAGATTTATCATATGTACTTTCCTTCCTTTTCATTTTGATGGATGTTGGTAATATTAGTTCCACTTCCACTTGTTGCTGTTGGGAGTGTAATAAGGGCGACACGCTCTCTCGTGAGGTAAACAAATGACACGAGAATGGAGGAAGAGCACTTCATTTCATTTAATACAATTGTTTGAATTGTACCCCATCTTGTATTCTGCATTATTATTATGATAGCTGTGCCTGGCAGAGACTAAGATGCTGCTGCCGCAGATGATAATAAAAACTGCTTCACGCAGGACGCCGGTGTAGTGTACTGAAGCACTTAGTGTTAGTACGGAACTTAAAAATATGCCCATGAGCTAAGATGTTGATTTATTGTTTGAACTTTAATCATTTATATTGTGTATTAGAGAACTATATTCTGATGAAAAATTATCATTTGCATTTTGCTTAAAGGTGCAGTATGTAAGATTCAGAAAGCCTTGTTATTAATGACACCTGCGGCCATTAATTGAACTGCAGTCAGCTGCCTGTTGCTCGTGCTCAAGCTCCTGCTAACACATCATAGGGATGCGAGCATCGGCCAAAACAATGATGTAACATACAAAGAGACGGAACGTGATTCACCGGCATCATGATGACAGATGAGGCAGCATAATTAAAATTACACAGTTATGATTGTTTTACTTCAAACTTTGATATTTGACTCTCCAGTGCTGGAACAGGGCTAAAACAAAGTGTGGATATAGGTCTGACTATGCAAGACTGTAGTTTTAAGTAATCTCTTTTCTTTGCATGATACATTGACTGCATTTATACGATAGCTAATGTCGGCGTTAACTAGCTAGCCAGCTTTATCAATAGCTGTTAGCTAAATTTGGTGGATGATGTGAGTAGCTGTTTATAAAATAGTACATTATAAATATGTTGACACAATTCAGTATTGATGTGATTCCATCACATTTGATATATCGATGCGCTGTTGTTTTAAAATAATAGATTGTATATTTTCTGTTTAATAAAGTTACGTTACGCTAATGAATGGAGCTTTTTGCATTATCTTGAACATTATCTAGCATTCATTTCATGTGTTATTGTAGTTTACCTTGCTGAATAATTACAGATTGATATTGATTATGACAGTTACTGTGCAGGCAAGATCAAGTTTGCTAAAATTACACAGATCAATCCTTATGACACTATATTTCACATGCTTTACAGTTATGTAAATGTGCCTGTCCAATAAGAAGAATGCCAATTCAGGGTTGATTTTGATCCCCAAAACAGAGTGAAGGTCCCTCCAGGAATCAAATGCCCTGCCGATGTTCACTCTAGTTTTCCCTCGACCACAATCACGTTTCCGCTTAGCCAGACGGGATTCAGTAGATAAATTGTTATTTGTTTTGTTATTTTGGCTTATTCTGAGTTTGTGTAGGATTCAGTGTTGTGCTGGGAGCCGGACGTTTGCTGGATTCCATCTCTAAGATTATGTTACCTAGTGTTGCAGTTTGTTGTCGCTGTTGAACAGCGGAAGCAAGGCTCTTGGGAGCACGCATAAACGTCACATCCTTTGGATTTTCCAGGCAAAAGCCACCTGCTCCTTTTGCATGAAAATCCATCTACAGGCTTTAATAGGCAACCTAGGAAGTCTGGGAAGGGCTAATTGTTTAAGTTGCGTTACAAGCCGTTCACACATTGGCAAAAAAAGGTGAATATTACATTAAAATTGTTACATATTGTACCTTTAAACATTTTTTAACATTTTTTATAATAATAAACATAATTTTCTGTCATATTTTGTCATTTAAGTGTTATATTGAATCAATGTTATATCAAATTGTGAACCATGTTGTCCCACCCCTAATATATAGTATGGTACTGACTGATTGCATATTCATGCACCATGGTATTTAGCTACTGTACATGATACAGCAAGGTTTTTCAAATAATACCATGCTAAATGTCCAAAAACATTGTTAATTAAAAATGCTTTACATTTGCTTCACATATGTTGTTTTTTGTACATTTGTTTAGAGTATACTCTACATTGTGACCCTTTTCCCTCCCAAAGGCACATATCAGCCATATGGCAGGGCTTTCGTGTGTGGTGTCGAGGGGGATGTGGGTCTGAGTATGCAGTTTATCTGACCCATGACCTCAGCATGCTGCGTCTCATTGAGACCTTCTGTGAGAGCGCACCGCAGCTCACCCTCATGACGTACATCATGCTGCACTGCAACCACGCAAGGATTGTCCAATGTGAGTAACCACTTCAGTTCAAAACAACAACCGATCAGTTTAGGGGAAGATGTATTTGTTCTTAGCTAAAACTGTAATTTACCTTAAAATCCAGAAACGATTCAGTTGAAGCTCAAACTTCCTCCAATTTATGGTTGATTACCTCATGTCAGTTTGTGGTTCCACCATGGATAAAGTCAGTATTGCCATCCTGTTTGATTTGAGAAAATGAGAAGCAGTGACAAACAGGAAATGCAGAAACATGTAGGTTTATCTGACCTTCTTACATGGTATAAAGCAGTGGTTCTTAACTGGTTTAGCTGCAAGACCCAGATTTTACATTTGACATGATGTGGCGACCAAACACAGTACCAAAATTGCTTATTTTACAAAAGTAAAGAAAAAAAAAATCCTTGATGTCAATTATTTACAGTTGAAGTCAGAAGTTTACATACACTTAGGTTAAAGTCATTAAAACAAATGTTTTAACCTCTCCACACATTTAATATTAACAAACTATAGTTTTGGCAAGTCGTTTAGAACATCTACTTTGTGCATGACATGAGTCATTCCAACAATTGTTTACAGACAGATTGTTTCACTTTTAATTGCAGTAGGTCAGACATTTACCTACACTAAGTTAACTGTGACTTTAAGCAGCTTGGAAAATTCCAGAACATGATGTCAAGTCTTGAGACAATTAGCTTCTGTTAGGAGGTGTACTGAACTGGAGGTGTACCTGTGGATCTATTTTAAAGCCTACCTTCAATCTCAGTGCCTATTTGCTTGACATGGGAAAAACTAAAGAAATCAGCTAAGACCTCAGAAAGAAAATTGTCTTTGGAGCAATTTCCAAACGCCTGAAGATACCATGTTCATCTGTAAAAACAATAGTATGCAAGTATAAACACCTTGAGACCACTCATCCATCATTCTGCTCAGGAAGGATATTCATTCTGTCTCCTAGAGATGAACATAGTTTGGTGCAAAAAGTGCAAATCAATCCCAGAACAACAACAAAGAACCCTGTGAAGATGCTGGAGGAAACGGGTAGATAAGTATCTATATCCACAGTAGAACAAGTCCTGTATCGACATAGCCTGAAAGGCTGCACAGCAAGGAAGAAGCCACTGCCCCAAAACCGCCATTAAAAAAAGCCAAGTGCACATGGGGACAAAGATCATACTTTTTTTTAAAACAATTTAAAGGTAATACTACCAAATTCTAACAAAGTGTATGTAAACTTCTGACCCACTGGGAATGTGATGAAAGAAATAAAAGCTGATATAAATAATTCTCTCTACTATTATTCTGACATTTCACATTCTTAAAATAAAGTAGTGATCCTAACTGACATAAGACAGGGAATGTTTACTACAATTACATTTCAGGAATTGTGAAAAACTGAGTTTAAATGTATTTGGTTAGGCGTATGTAAACTTTTGACTTCAACCCCAACAATATGCAAAATTAATTATGGTTGTCACTATCGATTATTTTTGTAATCTGACAGTTATTTTGATGATAAATCAGGAAAAAACTATTTCATAACTAACCTTGCTTGTTTTGAATGTGCAGTGACTTTTGGTTAAAATGTGAATGTTAGCTTAAGTTTTGATTACTCTTCGTTTAAATACAAATTTAATACGATTTTTCATATAATACAGAATCTAAAGCCAAAAGATACCCAAAGCACATATCTCTATGATGTAAAAATATTTTCTGCATTGACTACTCAATCCATTAAGCCTGTTTCATACTGTGTCTATGGGGCATGAGCTGTTCAGATGAGTGACTTTAAATTAATAGTTCACCTGAAAATGAAAATTCTCTCATTATTTACTCACCCTCATGCCATCCCAGATGTGTATGACTTTCTTTCTTCTGCTGAATACAAACAAGATTTTTAGCAGAATATCTCCGCTCAGTAGGTCCATAAAATGCAAGTAAATGGAGACTTGAACTTTGAAGTAGAGGCGTGCACTCCCATGGGACTCCCAAAGGACACGGGACCTGATGCAACAGTGCGGTGCAGATCAAGTTTTGTTTGCTGAGTAGAGGCGGAAGACGCTGATGTGTGTGCGGGAAGCGGGAGAAATAAATTAATATCGGGACTCCCGCAAAATATATTATCTAAACATAAAACTAAAATTACTCAAATGTATTTTATGTTTTTAGATACAGAATCTTCTTTGAAGGTACAAAAATCATATAAAGGAAACATTGAAGTAATCCATAAGACTCCAGTGGTTTAATCCATCCCTTCTTAAGTGATATGATAATCTAATATTTAAGTTTTTGTTTTACTATCAATCTCCACTTTGACTTTCACATTCATCTTGTGTTTTTGGTGGTTTTTAGTCTTTGTGCATATCGCCATCTGCTGGGCAGGGAAGAGAAGAGAATTTATAGTAAAAAAAGGACTTATATATTGATCTGTTTCTCACCCTCACCTGTCATATCTAGGGATGCACCGATCAAAGCTTTTAGACGGATTGGGTATCGGTCCGACGAGCCTGATCCAAATCCGATCCTGTGTGTTAGTCATGTTTGTTACTGTCAAATTACAGAACCATTAAAACACCATTAAAGTAGTTCATATGACTGGTAAATTTTATTCAAAGCCTCTTAAAGACGTGCGATAGCTCTGTGAATCACAAAAGGCTGTTTTATAAGTAAATATATAAAATGCACACGCAGCTCTGGTGCATCAGTGAATGGCGCTGCTCTGTTTACACACACACTCGAGGCTATTTTTAGCCTTCACGAGGTATGCAATATTTGAGTGCTAGTAACAAACATCTTGGATGTAGATGCTCAAAAGTTTGGTTCACTTATAATAATGCATTTAGAATGGCACCGGAGGTGCATTTTACCCGAATTTGATTAAGAAGCGAATTAAACTACTGTGAACTTGCCTACAAACAGACACTTACAGGACTTCCTGGAGAGTTCAGAATGTCAAAATAAAAGCGTGAGGGTTTAAAAGATAAAGGTGCACGATTGAGATATATTACTATTATAATATATTATTATTTGTTTTAGAAACGATAATATGTTTACGAATTATAATAATAATTAAGTTGAATGGGTTCCAAAAAATAACTGTGTGAATGAAAAGTGAGCTGATATCTTACAACTAAATTGAACAAAAAAGAATTCTGAATCCTTTCAAGTCCAGATACAAGTTGAAACATTGTTGCAAAAAGAAAACAAAATGCTTCTTTTCTACTGATGACTTATACTGGAATTACTGTTAATTTTGCTGCTACATTATCCAGTTTACTAGTTAACAATGTTTTTCTTAATAAGCTATACATTTATATTGAAATAATGTGTAGATTGAGGTTTAAGTTTCTTACATATTAAAGAGCACACCCAATCATAGGCGGAAATCACGGGGGGGTCAGAACCCCCCATCTGAGGGTTGTCCCCCCCTAAAATATCATTAAAATATGTGTATTGTAAATAATATAATGATATATTCTTAAAATAATTGTTTAAGAAATAAAATAATACAAATGCAAATGGGGCAACAACAAAAAACCCCTTGGTGTCCCCTTCAAAAATTGCTCTTGAGAATTGTTATTTTTATTGTCCCCCCCAACATTTTGATGAAATTTTCGCCCCTGCACCCAATTAGTTCCACACAATAATGTAAAGATATTCTAAACTGATTATGCAAACAACAGCACTGGTATCGGCCGATACTGAGATTTCTGATATCTGAATCGGAAGAGATAAAGTGGTATCGGTGCATCCCTATTCATATCACTTCTGAAGACATGGATTTAACCACTGGAGTCTTATGGATTACTTTTATGTTTCCTTTATGTGTTTTATTCGCATTGTATGGATCTACAGATCTGAGATATTCTTCTAAAAATCTTAATTTGTTTTCTGCAGAAGAAAGAAAGGCATATACATCTAGGATGGTATGAGTCTGAGTAAATGATGAGAGAAATTTTATTTTTGTATCCCTAAATGTTTAGTTCATCCAAAAATCCCATAATTTACTCACTCTCAAGCCATCCTAGGTCTATATGACTTTCTTTTTCAGCCAAACACAACCGGAGTTATATTAAAAAATATTCTGGCTCTTCCAAGCTTTATAATGGGAGTGAATGGTACCTTAGATTTTGAAGCCCAAAAAAGCACATCCATCCATCAAAAAAGTTATCCATACGGCTCCAAGGGGAAGTGATAAACACAGAAGTGCGCGTTGTTTACAGCATAGAAAAATGGCAAAAAGTAGTGAGTTGTTTTAGCTTTACTATAGATTTTAGTCTCAGTATTAGTCATAAAATGGTGCATTCGTGCGTCTATCCAGTCATTCTAATCGTCCATTCATGGCAGCAAACACTCTCAGCCTCTGTTGGCATCACCTTACAATTCCTGCATGAGCACCACCACGTCTCCCGTACTCTCCGTCTACCAGATTCTTTTGTTTGTGCCACTGCTGCAGCCTCCTCCATCTCCCGGAGTTCCTGGTCGGTGTACTCCGGTTCAAACTAATAGGGCTGGGCAAAAAACTCGATCTCCTCTTCTCTTATATCAAAATCCCCCAATATTTTTCTTTAAAAATCCTTTTTGTCGTCTTCTAATTCATGACCGGCATTTTGTTTTGCTCTATCCTCTGTGCGTCCGCGTTCGTCACTTCTCACCGGAGCTTACGCCTACGTCATACACCGGAACTCGTGCTTGTGATCGTGCTGATGGTCGTTACCGGAAGCCAGTGATTATAGTTTATAAAGTTAGAAATATCGAAATTTATTTTACAAAAATGCATCGCTACACTTCAGAAGGCCTTTATTACCCACTTGGAGCCGTATGGATTACTTTTTTGATGGATGGATGCGCTTTTTTGGGCTTCAAAATCTAAGGTACCATTCCCTCCCATTATAAAGCTTGGAAGAGCCAGAATATTTTTTTATATAACTCTGATTGTGTTTGGCTGAAAGAAGAAAGTCATATACACCTCGAATGGCTTGAGGGTGAGTAACTTATGGGATATTTTTCATTTTTGGGTGAACTAACCCTTTAACAGCAGGCTCACATTAAGATTTTCTACTGACAGCATAACAGAACTAAGGCTCATTTTCTTGTGATAATGCCAATAAATAAACAAATGGTTATTAGGATGGGGCATTGCGAACTATTAAAATATTTTATGAAATTTTATTTTTATATACATTATACTGTATATATAAATCCAATTCACTGTAATGCCCACTTAATTTCAAAATAACATGGCTGGTTCCACATCCGCCACACGGAGTCTACGCATCCCTATCCATCCAATGCTCTGGCGGAGCTCTTCCTGTTGGTGTGCTTATTGTTGATCACGCAATTTGTAATTGAGGATTTTAAATTGATAAATCTACGAAATATCGTAGAGTTTAATTGGTCAAGCAACGTTTAACGTCAACATTAATATATATATATTCAGTATATATTCAAAGTCCTTTTAAACGTTGATAAGTTTATGCATTTTGCTACCCGAGCTATTCACGACCCTATCAGAACAGACCTCAACTTTTTTGTCTCGACCCACAAGTTGAGATCAACTGTTGTAAATGAAAATGCAAGAGATTGAAATATGATGTTGCTGATGTGTTTGTTACACAGGTGTTAGTGTTGTCGCCTCCACAACTTCAATAGCCTGGATGGTGGTAGATTATCATCGATCCCTTCGTTCATTTCTGCCTGACAAGGACAAACAAGGTTGGACATCCGCCGTGGTCTACTTCCTCTGGAACCTCTTTTTGATTGGCCCGCGTGTGGCATCGGTTGCTCTCTTTGCTTCTGTGTTGCCCTGCCACATTGCTGGTCACTTTCTGTCTCTGTGGCTCGTGTTTCTCTTATGGGCCTGGAAGCAGGGTACCGATTTCATGGACAGCACCATAGGGGAATGGCTCTACCGGGCCACCATAGGCCTCATCTGGTACTTCAGCTGGTTTAACGTGGCCGAAGGGCACACAAGGGGCAGAAGTGTCATCTACCACACATTTATGATCACCGACAGTGGAATCCTATTGGTCACGTGGTGGTTTTACAGAGATGCTGAGTTGACCCAGACGTACGGCCTTATACTAATCATTTCAATCCCTCTCGTTTATGTTTTGGGCCTACTGATAAAGGTTCTCTACTATTGCTGCTTTCACCCCAAGCTGTGGCGGCAGATGGAGTTGGGAAAAGCCGCAGATGATGTATCTGATGCAGCGGTGACATTTAAAGATATTCAGACTGATGGTGCTGCTTTTCAAGTCTTGAATAAGAGGATGGGCAAACACGCTGCTAACTTTTACAGAACCGAGTCCTCCTCTGTGGTTAAATCAAATGGATGTGAAGCAAGAAATGTATCAGTACTGTAAATACCAATGGAATAGCTTGTTTAACCGTTTTGTTACAGACAGTTCACCTTATAGTTGTGAATTATTGTATCATATTTTATTGTCTTTTGGGTAATGTTGCAGTTAAACTGAAACCAGCTATTAAACAGTGTTTGTTTTAAATGATTACCGCACCCAAAAATGTACTTGCCCTAATGTTGTTCCAAACACATGTGACTTATTACTTCCATAGAAAGAAAAAGATGTTTTGAAGAAAACTTCCTGTCTTTGGTATTATAAAATAGAAATATGTAATTATCTTTAATATAAAATATAACAACTCCAAAAAACTCCAACTGCCAAAACTGTTTATGTCTTTGCACATTTTGTGCATGTGTACGATTCTCACAAGTCTTACTGACATTAAGCTCAAAAGTTTCACTTAATTAAATTATTATTTCACCCAAAAAATGAAAATTATGTAATTTGCTCACCCCTCATTTGACTTATTCTTCGAGGGAACACAAAAGAAGGTGTTTTGGAGAATATCCATGTTGCTCCTTTCCATTTAATAAGATTTAATGGGGATGAATGCTTTTGAGCTTTCAGATAAATGGTGCTTTTATGGTGAGTCCCTGGTTACTCTATGCTTTTGTTGAATGATTCCTTTAAATGTTTTGGATATGGTAAAGAGGAAATGGGTACTTTGGTTAGTTGGCACAACTAATGTGAGACTAAATGCAAAGTCATGCTTTAGTGAATGACAACTATCCTTTCTATAGTATTTTAAAAAAATTGTTGTATGTGAGCATCTATAATGTAAAAGATTGTACCTTAGTCATGGTGCCATGAGTTATGTGCATGTGTCCGGTTCTGAAAATTTCATGTGTAATGTAGCTATTCTGTCACTTTTCAAAAAAATCAATAATGGAACACAAATGGAGTTTTCATAATTTAAAACCAATTCTAATGATATTAAAATAATTTAATCTTATTTAATTATTAATAGGCTTGTTTGATCTCATTTGGAATGGTTACAAATTATGATTGAAATCAGCATCCCAATGGGATTTCTTTCACAAGGATGTGTTTGTTGGTATCATTGTGTCAAAGACTATATCTAAGTACACTCATATACTTTTGTAAACACTTATTATTATTATTATTGATATTTAATTACATCAATATTATAACAGTAATCTTGTGAAGTGACTTGAATGTCCTTTAAGCTTGTTTGTAACTATAAAATAAAAGACACTGAAGAGATTTCAAATAGTTCAAACACACAATGTTCACTTTCATGTTTAGTTTTTCACTATGTGACTCAGTTCAAATGTATGACACCTGTTTTTAAACGCTCTCTTAATATTTTAACGTGTTATCTGAAGGATCTGAAATTCTTTAAAGCAACCTGTGTGCTGCTTTGAGAGAGCAAATTAAGTTATGTTGTTTCTTTATTTCTTTTAGTTTAATTTATATTTACTCATTCTTTTCTCCCCAAATTTGGAATGCCCAATTCCCACTGCTTAGTAGATCCTCGTGGTGGCACGGTTACTCACCTCAATCTGGGTGGTAGAGGACAAGTCTCAGTTGTCTCCGCTTCTGACATGTGGAGGCTCATGCTACTCTCCGGGATCCACGCACATCTTAACATGCGCCCCACTGAGAGCGAGAACCACTAATCGCGACCACGAGGAGGTTACCCCATTGGCTCTACCCTCCCTAGCAACCGGGCCAATTTTGGTTGCTTAGGAGACCTGGCTGGAGTCACTCAACACACCCTGGATTCAAACTCGCGACTCCAGTGTGGTAGTCCGTGTCAATACTCGCTGAGCTATCCAGACCCCCGAATCATTTCTTTATTTTTGTTTTATAAATTCCTTTTGACTTGCTTATTGCATTTTATGTTGTTTCTTGCTATGCTTTTATGCTGTTGCTATAATCTTATGTGTGCTGTATTGTCTTAAGTTTGAGTTAACAGTTTTCTCCATTTCAATAAACTGCACATTTTTTAACTTCACATCTACTGACTTCTGTTTTTTCTTTCTCCTGCATCTACCTCTTGGCTGGTAGAAGAGTTAACATGACAAACAACAAAAAATCTGATATTTCCTGATGAAGAGAGAGATCTAGTAACAAATAACCTGGATCTAAATATTGGATTCCAATATTGAATATGTAAGCAGCGGTTCCTTATACTTGATGTTTGTGGCTAGTTTCATGAGAACATAATGTCATATGATTGTATATGGCTTGTCTCATAAGTCTGGTGAAATAAAAATCAGTTAGAGGTCTCAAACGTGTGTCGTCTTGTTATGCTGAATGGAATGCATGGCAGTGCGTCATGATTTGTGATTTCACTGTTCTGCAGTGTTTTGTAAGTGTATTACATTCATATTGCACTCAGACTATTTGTACTTCATGTGGGAGCATTAAGTGTCCCTGTTTGTTTGTGTATTTATTTGTTGTCTCTGGGTTACCATTGCCATGCACAGTATTTCCAGTTGGTGAACTTGACAGCAGATGCTGTTCACAAATCTATAGAGATGCACAGCTGAGAATGGCATTTCCCTGCCACAGAAGGCTGAAATCCTATCTGGTAGTCAGTAAAACATTTACATGGCTGGTAGATACCAATTGTGTCCCTTTAGTCCTCAGTACATTTACATTTATGCATTTGGCAGACGCTTTTATCCAAAGCGAGTTACAGTGCACTTATTACAGGGACAATCCCCCCGGAACAACCTGGAGTTAAGTGCCTTGCTCAAGGACACAATGGTGGTGGCCATGGGGTTAGAACCTGTGACCTTCTGATTAACAGCCCTGTGCTTTAGCCACTATGCCACCACCACTCCTTACAGTTATCTTTTTACATGTATTAATATTTTTATATCTATATAAAGACTGTTGATTTAACACGGTGCAATTAATTATGTGAGAAATTACTTGTTAAAAAAATTACGCAATTAATAACCCCGCTGTAATAAGACATTTCCTGCCGAGCAATAAAATACAATCCGTCTGTGTACTATTCAGCTGTGACGTCAGCTGTGTGTAGTCGAACTCAGAAGTTGAAGTCACCATGGATTCCCTCGGGAATTTTATAATGGAATTTTTGAATTTATGTGTAATATAAGGTCTGCGGTAAACAATACTTTATGAAATATGGATGTTTTTTCCTACAACATAAATTAAACTCAGTCATAAATAAACATGAAATTTGAAGCCACCATGTGTTTTAAAAAAAGTATATAATACGGCTTCAACATTCACTTTTGGGGTATGAAAGTGTGTAATTTATGTTGCAGAGAAAACGTTCACGTATTGTAAAGTAATGTTTACCGCAGACCTTATTTTAATTATAAATTCAAAAACCCTATTATAAAAACCCATCAGAACATCCCGAGATTATCTTTATTTGAGGAATTTCTACCTCAAACCCTCTAGCACCACCAACTGCCGAAATCTGCACTCATGCTTGAGTCCTAGAAATTTAATTATTTTTTCCTCTCATTTCTTGGCTCAAGAAGATTACACCCTTTTTATTTTCTGAAAACCGTACTTTTTCGAGCTCATATGAAAAATTCCTATGTCGACCATTTTGTACGTCTGCCATTTTTAATTAAGACACAAAGTGCAGAATACTTGGCGTATCGTTACGAAACTTATGTGTCTTTGGCACCATGCTCTGAAAGGACTCAAAAAGATTCGGGACAGTGTCACTTTTTTTTTTTAAATTCCTAATAGCTATTGACTCCTTTTGCCTACTGTCATGAGACTGGTCTTGATAGATTCCGTGGTTCATGCCAATAACAATGATACTAATTATGTCATTATCCAGCAATTTTCCTTTCCGCCATTTTTAAATGTTTAAAAAAACTACTTTTTTGAACTCATCTTAGACTGTTTGTACGATTTGCACAAAAATTGGCCTGCATCATCTAGAGACACTCAACAAAATCTATTCACAGAATTTTTATAAACCATACAGTTTTCAAATGTCGCTTCAACAAATTAAACGAAGAACACGCAAAATTGAACTTGAGGCTGTATCTCTGCAACGCATTGAGGGATTGGGACGAAACTTTGTATGTGTCATCACCATGAGGCCTGAGGTTACCTGCAGCGTTTTGGCGCACTACCCACTACTGGTCAGGAAATAGCAAAAACAGATTTTTTGGGATTACGACTTTTGAACACTTTTGCTGAAAAATAACAAAAATCTCTTTAGATCAAGTGCTACATACTGTGTCGAATGATACCATGTCGGCCATTTGGAATTTAGTCATAAAATTCTGTATTTTATAAACTTCTTCACATATCATTATGAAAATCAGTATGTGTCTTTGGCACCTCTGAATGGACTCAAAACATTTCAGGACTGTGCTGTAAAAATTATAATATAACTATTTCTAAAAATGTTATGCTGCTCATGGTGCCGATAATTGGTTTGACCCCGGTATCGATGCTTGCAGATATATTATTACTAATGTTGTTTTTATTATAGTTTGCCATAGTCGTAATGCTGTTTTTCTTATTATGTAACCACATTGTGCACAATAAGTCTTTAGTACAACTATAAGAGCAGGTGAACGTTTATTTTTTAGCCAATTTTTTAATTTTTTCCATTTTCTTTCATGCAATAGTGATATTCTCAAGGCAGATCTAGATGCAATTCTTTTAAGATTACCAGTGTACCTAAAGCTCTAGCTCTAGAAAAAAATAAAAAGCACATACGTGGCATTTCCTACTGAGTCTGATCACATGATCATTCACTGAAGTCTAATGCAAAACAGTAATTTATCATTTAACTGAAGATGTTGTTTGGGAGGAGTTTGCAAGTGGGTGGCAAAGTATGTTTACTTTCTGTTTCAATAGGTATTGACAAGCCACAAGACAAACCGGGTAAGAAAAAGGATCCTGGGTTACATAGACTAAAATGAACTGAACTAAATCATGGAGGAGGATTTCCCTTTCCACAGTACTTTATTTGATTACTTGTTGACTTTATTGGGATTGTTTCTTTATCTGCTGGATGTATGTCTGGACATTTGGACGGCTGTATCATTCTATCAGGATGGGGCCTATGGGTATTTGGCAGTGCTGATCTTTCTGCTGCTGGGCTCTTCGGTGTTGTTACAGGTGTTCAGCTGGCTCTGGTACTCTGATGTCTTGGATAAGCTTGAAACTGGTGTGGAAAAATGTGTAAACAGGCATAGATTAATCAAACCAGTCCATGTCCTACAACTTGGAGTCTGCTTCAGGTCTGTAACAGAGATTTGTTTCATAACTGTCCCTGAATAATGTTGATAACGCTACAGTAAAATTATGAATGTTTAAAAGTCAATATGAAATCAAAACTGATTCCATGTAATTAATTCTATTTGCATGTTTCTGCTCTTATCGTGAATTGGATATCCAGTTTCACTTGGAAATATGTCACATTATGGAAGTAAAATGTGTTTGCGAATATTGTTTCATGCCAGCTTTGACAAACTAACAAATGTGCATGTGAATCTAGAATGAAGACAATCTGACATTTTTAATTCAAACCATTTATATTTATAAAAGTAAATCAACATCTAAATTGTGGGATTACTGTTGGCTATTATAGCTTGGTTATTATTTTTAACAAGTGTTCATCAATATGTAAAGGGTTAAGGAATTACCTTGTTGTCGCAGGTATGCAGGGGTGGTGGAGATTTCGACATACAGCTTTCTCCGACAAACTGATCATTTCTCAGAGAACGTGGCTTTATCCCTGAACTTTGATCTCCAGATGCTTCGACTAATAGAGACGTTTTCCGAAAGTGCCCCACAACTCACACTTATGATCTCTATAATTGCACACAGAGGAAACCTGGAGCTCATTACAGGTCTGTCTCAAATCCAAAACATTTAAAACTTTAACATTAAAATAATCCATATGCCTTACAGGTATATTCCAAGTCTGAAAATGTATGCTATTGGTTTTCGTATGTATCAAGAACACATCAGGATTGGAAATGTGAAGCATGAATATTTGTGAGCGATGACTTCAATTTCAGTCTGTTTCCGCACATAAGGCTATCGTATGGCTTCAGAAGCTTTGAAATATTGTGAAAAAGTTGTATGGACTACTTTTATGTCCAGGAAGTTTTTTTTTTTTGTGCTTTTTGGTGATTTAAAGGTTAATTTACTATTCCCTTTTATTATATGGAAAATAACCACTTGGATGTTTTGCAAGATACTGGAATTCTGTAACACTTTGCAATAAGCTTCTATTCTTTAATATTATTAAATGCATTAGGAACCATGAACTAACAATAAACAATATATTTTACAGCCTTATGAAAAAACTATTGTCTGTTTATGTTAGTTTATAAGGCTTTAACTTATGTTAACTTGGAAAACAATTTATGTCAAAAATTGGAGACCTATTAGTATACTGAACATTAATATTAACATGTGTTATAAGTGCTATTTTTAAAACTATTAATTTATTTGTAAAACTATTTTTCATTGTTAGTTCAAGTTAACAAATAAAGTGCTACCGATAACTCTTAAGTGTTGCTTGGAGAAAATATATGCGGAAGACAAATAAATATTTTTTTATGAACTGTGCCTTGAGTTAAAAATGCTGAAACATGTCAGGCTGTTTTTGTCAATACATTTCAATCTGAGATTACAATTTCTACATGTAATGCAAATAATGCTCTGCACATGGAGTCTGAAAGTGAATTCAGTCTCTTTGGTGAAACATTCTTGAAATTTACCTTTCATGGATTTAAAACAAAGAGTGTTTATTCCTTGATAATGTAGTGTATATGTTATCAGAACCTTATTGATAAAAGATAACCTACCATATGTGTTGAATGTTTTCTGTTATCTACACTCACTGAGCACTTTATTAGGAACACTATGAACACTTGTAAGTTCCAGATGTGATCTTCTGCTGTTGTAGCTCATCCACCTCAAGGTGTGATGTATTGTGCATTCTGAGATGCTGTTCTGCTCACTACAATTGTACAGAGGGGTTATCCGAGTTACCATAGACTTTCTGTCAGCTCGAACCAGTCTGGCCAATTTCCGTTGACGTCCGTCATCAACAATGCTTTTTTTGTCCAAAGATCTGCCGCTCACTAGAAGTTTTTTGTTTTTGGCACCATTCTGAGTGAACTCTAGAGACTGTTGTGTGTGAAAATCCCAGGAGCTCAGCAGTTACGGTACTTAAATACCGTAATTTCCGGACTATAAGCCGCAACTTTTTTCCCACGCTTTGAACCTCGCGGCTTATACAGTGACGCGGCTAATATATGGATTTTTCCCGCTTTCAAATTTTATAAAAAAATAAATCGAGCGCGCCCAAACTTCCCATCATTCTGATTACGGTAGTAATTTTGTCACCCTCACCATGGCAAAGACCTGGAGAAACGCATATGATGCTGCTTTCAAGTTGAAGGCGATTGATCTGGCTGTTGGAAAAGGAAATAGAGCTGCTGCACGGGAGCTTGGTCTTAATGAGTCGATGATAAGACGTTGGAAACAGCAGCGTGAGGAATTGACTCAGTGCAAAAAGACAACTAAATCTGAGGCTATTCAACTCCGACACCGAAGGAGATGACTTCAGTGGTTTCAGTGCACAGGACGAGGAAGATAGTGACCAATGACTTAATTGGTAGGCTACTGTTTACTGCAAATGTTTTATTACAAGCCGTGTGTGGCAGCGGGGGCGTGGTCAAGCGCCCGTCCGGGAGAGAAAAGCTGTTAGGGCGCTTACACCTGCGCTAAATTATGTCTAACACCGGTGTCTAATTTCAAGTGCCCTGCTTCACGTGTCCTTCTTGGGAAAACTGTCACACGGGCACCAGTGTGACAGTTTTCAGCAGGGCACTTGACGTTCCAGGTAAGGCTTTTAATGGCCACAGCAATGTTTAATCAATTTTATAAAGTTTCTCAATTCTTCTATGCGCCAACACTAGACTGACGTGTGTCACTCTCTCAGCTCTGTGGCTGCTGCCTTTTATGCCGCTCTCCCCATGCTTACTGAAATTAGACACCGGTGTTAGACATAATTTAGCTCAGGTGTAAGCGCCCTTACCGCTTTTCTCTCCGGACGGGCGCTTGACCACGCCCCGCTGCCACACCGTGTTTCGTTAAAGCCTATTTATTTTTGTTACAAGTCGTGTTTTGTTAAAGCCTGAGTAAAGTTCATTTGTTTCAATGTACCGGTAGGCACCTGCGGCTTATAGACAGGTGCGGCTTATTTATGTTCAAAATAAGATTTTATTTAAAAATCAGTGGGTGCGGCTTATATTCAGGTGCGCTCAATAGTCCGGAAATTACGGTACTCAAACCAGCCTGTCTGGCACCAACAATCATGCCATGGTCCAAATCACTGAGATCAAAAATGTTCCCCATTCTGATGGTTGATGTGAACATTATCTGAAGCTCTTGACCTGTATCTGCGTGATTTTATGCATTACACAATTGACAAACGATTGGCTGATTACATAATCGTATGAATAAGTAGGTGTACAGTTGTTCCTAATAAAGTGCTCGGTGAGTGTATGTCTTATTGGCACAGATTGTATTACCTAATGATATTTTCTATTTCAGGAATAAAAACCCTCGTATCAGCTGCTGCAATTGCCAGTAGTATTGTCGCGTACCACCGCTGCATGCGCGCATTTCTTCCTGAACAACGCCAGCTGGGGTGGACCTCCTCGTTTGTCTACTTCCTGTGGAACTTGTTGCTGATCATTCCACGTGTAACCGCTCTGGCATTCTTCTTCTCTGTACTGCCCTGTTACATCATTGCCCACTTCCTTTCTGTGTGGATGCTGCTTGTTTTGGGGGCTTGGAGCCAGAAGACAGACTTCATGGAAAATCAGTATTGGGAATGGCTGTACAGAGCAGCAGTTGGACTCATCTGGTACTTCAGCTGGTTAAATGTAGCCAAAGAAAGATCCAAGGAAAAGAGTATTGTCTATTATGTCATCATGGGTCTGGACACAATGGTGTTGCTGGGCTTGTGGTGCTGGATGGTAGTAGATCAAGCGGGCTGTTTGAACACCTTTGATCCATATATAGTGATCCCTGTACTACTAGGTTTGTACATTTTTGGAATTGGACTGAGAATGATATACTACAGATGGCTCCATCCTAAATGTCTTGAATCGGAAATAGCTGAGCCACATAAACCTGAGGATATGGGCCGAGAAGCAGCATGTTATATGGTGGAAGACACATCTCCTGAACCTGCACCTCCAACACAACCAATCACTGGAGTTCACAAGAGAACGAGGACTATGGCTGTCAATTTCTTCTCATAGATCCTGGTTTAACATTAGAAAGACTGTTACTTATTCTCACACTAATCATGTCATTATTATGTTTTTTTACATTTTTTATTAAAAAACAATGTATAATTGTACAGTATTGTAGTTTTTTTGTTGTTGCACAGGATATTATGGTTAATTTATTTGCTTTGTTTTGCACAAATTATGAATCTTTTGCTACATTGCAGCTAAGAGTACCATTTGTACATTACATTATTAGACACGTTTTCTTTTGAAGTTTAATCACTACATGCAACAGACGTGCTTACACTATGTAAAGAAGTTGAGTTTGCATTGCCTTAAAATTTTAAGTTGTCAGCTTAAAAGGAAAAGTTGTTTAAACAGAACATAAAGTTGACATTAATCAATAGAATTAATATAGATTAAGTTCAATGAGCTTAGTGTCTTTTTAAGTAAACTTGACTTTTAATCAACTTAATTCTAATTAAATATATGGGTATCAATAATATTAAGTGATATTATAAGTTATTGAACATTTATAATACGTTTATAAGTTATTAGGGTTATCCCACTGTCAAAGGTAAATTAAACTAACATTCAATGATCAGAGGCCAAAATCAAATCAAATATATTCATACTTAAGCTTGTTTAAGAGACACACATGGGCATGAATACTTTTCACACAAATCACAATGATGGTGACAATCATCAAACACATCATTGAGTGAAAAGATGAGCCATAACTAACTGATGGGTTGATCCATAAATAACTTATGGCCCAATTTGTAAAATTTTGTTTAGCAAATTATTTTGCTAAATAAGTCCATGTTGTTTTCAGACATTTTCATTTATATTTTTCAAACTCTTATGTGATGCATTGTGTAGTTCCATTAATACTAATTATACAGGCATGTTTTGGATTTATGTAGCAAAGCACAGAAATAGACACGACTAAAGAACAAAATACTTGTGTAACAATTATTTTAAATAGTATCAATATGCCCATTTAAACTCAAATTTACCATTAACATTTACTCTTGCAAATATTTGTTTGAATATACCCAGTCTACATCATCCTTAGAATATTAGAATACAAATCTTATTTGCATCCCCAAGGACTAATCTGAACTAGTAATATAACAGATTGCAATATTTAACATGAGCATTGACTTCCAAGCATACCAACGAAAGATGAAATCTGCATCAAATTCCCATTTCAGTTTATTGCCTCTAATTCGGCCCTTTTCGCGGCCGGCCCTTTAGGAAAAGTCCCAATTCTCCCGATGGCCAGTACGCCTCTGCACCCCTTACATGTGGTCTTGATTCCCAGAACTGACGTAATATCAGTTATACTTCAAAGTATTCCATGCCATGAATATTCAGATGATCAAGTGAAAGCAAGACAAAGCAATGCAAATATCCTATTGAGTGAACTCCAAGACGAAAATAAATTATATATACTGTATATATATATATATATATATATATTTTAAGCCTATTTGAAGACCATTAAGATTTGTTTGCATTATGACATTATATTCATGTCATTACTTTCATGACAATTCCGTACATTTTACCCCTTATTCTCATTACATAACCTTAAAACAATTATATTATTTAAACTAAAGTATTTAGACATCATAGTAGTTCTCGCATGGATTATATATGTGTATATATATATATATATATATATATATATATATATATATATATATATATATATATATATATATACATAGTACAAGGGGGAGAATGTGCTTAGATTCATCCCATTGTGAGCCAGAGAGAAACAAGCAAAGCAGTTGAGACAGCCTCAAAGTGTTTAATGAAATTACACAAAACCAAGAACATAAACGGTGTATGTACAGGCATTTGCAGAAATCATCCAGTTACAGTTCGAATATGGCAGAAATTTCTCCTACTGTCCTCAAAGCTTCAACAAACATGGTCGCTGGCCACAAGAGCTGATAGATCCCTTGATTGTCTTTGCATTACACTCCAAAAAAATATTTTAGCCTATTTTCAACATGTATCCATTTAAATTGAATAACACATTTCTATTTAATTGAACTTCTTAATCTTTACCAAAATAAAATTTACAAATCTTACAAAATGCAAGTTTTATTAATTACATTTTCTTCAAGACTATTCAGTTCAATTAAATGGAAACTTGTTATTCAATTGAAATGAATACATCTTAATAAATAGGCTAAAATATTGAAGTATAGTAATAAATTCTAATGTCTCATGATGATGAAATTACATGGCAACTAATTGTAATTAGACAGTATACGGGGACCAGGTCATTTTTCCTGAAAAATGCACGAAACAACTGATAAAGTAGGACATAGAAAAAGCACCAGAAGAATAGAGACACTTTCATGATTCAAGTGAAAGACTAACAGGATTTGATTGGCAGGAAATGAGAGTCTGTGAGGTCATAATACAGTCATTTATGAAAAGTCACAAGAGAGCTTTAGAAGTCAGCATACATCAAAAGCACCAAACTAGAAGAAAATTACACATAACGGCACTGGGCTATGACTCAAAGTTAATACTTCACCAGAAAACAAACAAAAATACAAACATATGTTTGTCTTATTTCAGTAATTCCCTTTAAGGTAATACATGTACTGAATGGTGATTATATTTAAAAAGGCACAATATAAATATATACAAGAAATGCACACACAGTCATGCGAGTACACATTCTTAACTGTCAAAGCTGCTTGCGTAAAATGCATTTTCTTCAGGCTCAGTATTGTTCAGTCAAAATCTCACAGCGGCCAGGAATATTACCCATCCTGCTAACAAAAACTACCAAAATTGAAACCGTTCGAATCACTGACCAGAAATGTATTGCACATTATCAAAACAGTTTTCTCCCAAATTTGTAAAAACTAAAGAAAATATCACAGACTGGGGCCCCGAAGCTTCACTTTCACAGCTAATTTTGGCTACGTCCAAGAGGTCATTTTATAGAAAGCCTCATAATTCAACAGTCATTTCACCTTTAAAAGTATAGTTCACCCAAAAATGAAAATTCGCTCATCATTTACTCACCCTCATGCCATCCCAGATGTGTATGAATTTCTTCTGCTGAACACAAAGATTTTAAGAAAGCTCTGTAGGTCCATACAATGCAAGCGAATAGTGATCGGGCCTTTGAAGCCCCAAAAAGGAGATAAAGTCAGCATAAAAGTAATCCACATGGCTCCAGTTGTTTAATCCATGTCTTCAGAAGCAATCCAAATTATTTTGGGTGTGAACAGACCAAAAAATACGTTTTTAGAAAAAACCCCTGACATCAGCAGTGTCCTTAGCAATCATGATTTCAAGCTCAATTTCACTTCCTATAGCGCCATCTAGCGCTCTGCGGATGTGTCAAGCACAAGGAAGTGAAATAGAGTTTCATATCATGATCGTAACTAGAGACGAGAAAGATGTACAGTGAAAAAGGAGTTATATTTTGGAACGTTCTCGCCCAAAACCAATTGAATTCTTTTAGAAGACATTGATTAAACTACTGGAGTCTGATGTATTACATTTATGCTGCCTTTATGTGCATTTTGGAGCATCAAAGTTTTGATCACCATTCACTTGCATTGTATGGACCTACAGAGCTAAGATATATAAAAATCTTTGTGATCTTCAGAAGAAAGAAAGTCTGGGATGAAATGAGGGTGAGCCAATTAGAATTTTCCTTTTTGGGTGAACTATCCCTTTAATTCAGGGGGTTAGTTCATGTGGCTATAATTGCTTTAAACATGAGTTGAGGCTTGTTACAAAAAAAAAAAAACAGCCACAAATCACATCCACAGAGACCTAAATTCTTTTTTTTAAAGGTTGTTCTCTGCTCTCCCCCCTTCGAAAGTCATATGGATTTGAAACAACATTAAGGTGAAGAAACTATCATTTCTGGGCTAACTATTTCTTCAAGATACTAAAGGGAGATAATGAGCAAAAATAAATATGGTTATATCACTGGACATTTTCAGTCAGAAATTTTTAACTTTGCCCAATTAAAAAAAAAAAGAAAAAAGCAGCAGCAGATTAAGTCTAAGAAAAATGCATGCAGTTTAGAAATAATCCATACATTAAAACACTAAAATTAAGTGGGATCTGCTAAACCCTGTTTGTACCATTTGAAAATACATCAAACAGGCCATATTTGCGATCCATTTTAAGAACTGAAATAAATGCATAATTCATTGGATGAATTCAAAGCATGTAACCTGCCGGCTCATAATAACTGATCCTAACCTTTGGAATGAGTGCAAATCAATCAGCCCTTGAAAACAAACACAAAGTAACCATGAATTTAAACTAGATAATAAAAGTCCTCAATCCCTGCCAGGTTTGTGTGCCAGTGCGGACCTTTGGTCATAGGGTTATTCCTTTGGTGAATTCAGTTGTTTTGAAGATGCTAAAGCTACATTGTGAGATAGATGCAGTGTTCTTCATGTCCTGTTGTGTTAATGAAGTGGAGTCCCAGTGCAAGGCTCAACCCATGGGGGAGGATAGCTGCCATTAAGGGAATGGAGGGCTTGCGAGGTCAGAGACACGCGTCACAGATTACTTCAGTTCTGTCTCTGACCACTAGTGTTCCCTAGACCACCTCAGCTGCTGTGGATAAAGTTGATGAGAGTTATGGTACAGCTGAAGTCTTCTCAGCAGGGATTTTGACCAACTCCAAGTCTTTCCTCCAGTTTCATCTATAAGAAGTCCAGTTCCAGAGCTTGGTGAAGGGAACTCAGGTCCCCGTGAGCAGAGATACGCCAAAACGGCATGTTATGCTAAAGAATCAAGGTATATACTGATTAGATCATGAATAGGAAGCCACAAATTAATGTAGCTTTACAGAATTCATACCTGCAAACTTGTGCAAAAAAGGTGACATGGCGTGTAGGCAAGTGGGGTGGGTTAAAATTAATTCCATCCTTTCATCCTTGTTATTATTTTTAATATTAGTATCCCCAACAAGGAATTTTCATACCATCAGAGCAATTTATGCTTGACATAAAGTCAATGTTTTGCAAATAGGCAGTCAGCAGGGGGCAGTCGGCACAGTCTATCACAGATGACGAACTCAAAGACTGCTAGACGCACACGATGTACATTGACCAACAATTAAAAGTAGCGCAGACCGGTTTTCAAACTGGGGTCCAGGGACCTCCAGGGGGCCACAAGTGGGTGCTAGAGGGTCCACAAATTAATAAAATATCTGCATATATTTATGTGAAAATCTAAATCTAATATTACTGTAATTGTGCAGAAAATACATGCTGTCAACTAAATACAAAGTCAAAAAAATTCAGATAATATTATAATAATTTATTTTGGCTTTGGTACAATAATAATAAAAATACCAATTCATAAATTTTGTGTTTTGCAAATTAACTTAATACAATGCTGTCTTTATACTATTTATGATTGTAGAAAAGCATGATTTTATATAGTAGTGCTGAGTAGATATATATATATATATATATATATATACACACACACTCACACTATATACTTCTTTTTAATGCAAACTATGTAACAATAATGCTTTATTAACATTTTGACAAAGCCTTCCACGTCTTTCAAGTCAGGACGTAAACGCCAGTGTCAAGCGCCACTTTATACTCCACATGAAAAGCGCTTGACATCGTTCTGCATTTTAGTGATAGTTAAGACATGATGTGCTTCTTTGTTAATTAAATTGTGCCTTTAAAAGGCTGAAAAGTACTTATTTGCTTTAAGTCCCATCTGGGCTTGTTTTGTACAAGAAATATTTTACATGTTAAACTTTAATCGCATGTGTTAACAAATAATATATAGGTGCCTTTATATTTCAGGTAGGGGTCCCTCATGAGGAGATCAACATATTTGGGGGTCCTTGGCAACAAAAAGTTTGAAAACCTCTGCTGTGAGAGGCTGCCGAACTTAATTACAAAATAGATTGTTGTCCAGAGTAGGCAAGTAAAACAAACAATATTTTTAATTTAAAAGCCACTTTTTGTATTGTCTAATTAATGCTTTACTCTTTTCCCACAATAATGCAATGACTTGGAATTATCTGAATAATTTTTGTTATCTTTATTTGGCTGCTTTCTCAGCCAATATTGATAAATGCAAATCAATTTGATATATTAATTGGCACACCATGTAATTGATTGACATCCATAATTTGTATTACTAAAACCCCCCCACCAAAAGAAAAACTCATTGGATCTGCACAAATCAAGTAAATGCCACATTTTGGATTCAAAAGCAAGGAGTTTGCAGGTATGACAAATACTAATTTGTCGGAGTGGTGGCGGCGTAGTGGCTAAAGCACAGGTCTGTTAATCAGAAGGTCGCTGGTTCGATCCCCACAGCCACCACCCTTGTTGTCCTTGAGCAAGGAACTTAACTGCAGGTTGTTCTGGGGTGATTGTCCCTGTAATAATTGCACTGTAATTTGCTTTGGATAAAAGCGTCTGCCAAATGCATAAAAAATTTAAAAATGTAATTAAAATGAGCTTCGATGTGGTAAAATATACTAAAACATGTAAATCAGTGGGTTAAAGAATAGAGGTATCATCAGGAATCTTTTGCAACTGGAGAATAAGAGTTGGTTTTTAAATGAACACTTTGGTAGGAGAGTTAAATGCTCAAAGAATTGTATTGATACAGTACCTGCTTTGCAGCAAATTCTTCATCACGGCCATCTCCAATAACAACATAGGTCACTTTCTTCCCAAAGCGAGAGATGATGCGCTCGAAGCAGCTCTCTTTTCCTGTAAATATAAGGGACAGTCAGCATTAATCAAATGAATGTCACCCATAATCAAGTTGAAGTCAGAAGTTTACATACACTTAGGTTGAAGTTGTTAAAACACATTTTTTAACCCCTCCACAGATTTCATATTAGCAAACTATAGTTTTGGCAAGTCGTTTAAGACATCTACTTTAAGTAATAAGTAATTTTTATAAGTAATTTTTCCAAAAATTGTTTGCAGACAGATTGTTTCACTTTTAATGGACTATAAAATCACAGTTCCAGTGGGTCAGAATTGTACATACACGGAGTTAATCATGGGAAAATCAAAAGAAATCAGACAAGACCTCAGTAAAAAAAGTTGTTGGAACAATTGTGGACCTCCACAAGTCTGGTTCATCCTTGGGAGCAATTTCAAAAAGGTACCACACGTTCATCTGTACAAACAACAGTACGCAAGCTTAAACACCATGGGACCATGCAGCCATCATACTGCTCAGTAAGGAGATGCATTCGGTCTCCTAGAGATGAACATAGTTTGGTGCGAAAAGTGCAAATCAATCCCAGAACAACAGTAAAGGACCCTGAGAAGATGCTGGAGGATACAGGTAGACAAGTATCTATATCCACAGTAAGTCCAATATTGACATAACCTGAAAGGCTTCTCAGCAAGGAAGAAGTAACTGCTCCAAAACCACCATAAAAAAGTCAGACTACAGTTTGCAAGTGTACATGGGGACAAATATCTTTCTTTTGGGAGAAATGTCCTCTGGTCTGATGAAACAAAAATTGAACTGTTCGGCCATAATGACTATCATTACGTTTGGAGGAAAAAGGATGAGTCTTGCAAGCTGAAGAACACCATCCCAGCTGTGAAGCATGGAGGTGACAGCATCAAGTTGTGGGGGTGCTTTGCTGCTGGAGGGACTGGTGCATTTCGCAAAATAGATGGCATCATGAGGAAGGAAAAATATGTGGACATATTGAAGCAACATTTCAAGACATCAGTGAGGAAGTTAAAGCTCAGTCACAAATGGGTCTTCCAAATGGAAAATGACCCCAAGGATACCTTCAAAGTTGTGGCAAAATGGCTTAAGGACAACAAAGTCAAGGTATTGGAGTGGTCATCACAAAGCCCTGACTTCAAACTAATAGAACATTTGTGGGCAGAACTGAAAAAAGTGTGTGCAAGCAAGGAAGCCTACAAATCTGACTCAGTTACACCAGTTCTGTCAGGAGGAATGGGTCGAAATTCCAGAAACTTATTGTAAGAAGCTTGTGGAAGACAACCCAAAATGTTTGACCCAAGTTAAACAAATTAAAGGCAATGCCACCAAATACTAACAAAGTGCATGTAAACTTCTGACCCACTGGGAATCTGATGAAAGAAATAAAAGCTGAAAAAAAAAATCATTCTTTTTACTATTATTCTGACATCTCACATTCTTAGTGATCCCAACTGGCCTAAAACAGGATTAAATGTCAGGAATTGTGAAACTTAAATGTTTATGACTAAGGTGTATGTAAACTTCTTACTTCAAATGTATGTGTAAATTCACCCTAGAGGTCAGAATGCAAACATCTAATTCTCATTACTTTAATTTCCATTTTCATTACCAGATGTGCATTTATTCCTCACAGCTTGCTCTAGATTTACCTTTGTATCAAATAAAATGGTGATTGTGCCCTTGATAGACACATCTAACATCTAAAACATTGTTACTTGCATGCATTTTTACTTAAAGAAACGACTTCTAACAAGGTACAAATATTATATATATATATATATATATAGTCATTCTCCAAGCGTGTTAGACTGTTACCTATTTTAGTTGCACTATAGATGTTCTCGATAGGAAAGACATCACCCAGGCCATAGAGAAGCACTTTAGCTAAAGCAGGAACCAGTTGAGTGGTGGTGACCAGTACATTCATACATCTGCCCCTTTGAACAAACACACAAACAATTAGCCCATTGTTATTGTGCATGCTCCATTTATTCAGAGGAAACCACATTGTTAAACCCCTAAAGGTGGATCTGATCATTTATCTAAACCATGCATGTTTTATGAGTCAGATGCAGGTTGAGTGATTCTCACCTGGACTGAATAAGCAGGAGAGATTTGAGGGCCGTGCTAAGCCAGGCATCAGTGACAGTCTCGATCTCCGAGCAGAGTCGGAGTAGCAGGTCTCTCTTCATTGGACTCAACAGACCTGCAAGATCATCACAGGAGTTTTGCAATTGATACCTTTTAAAATACACATCTCTAAACATATTATTCTCAGTAAAATGTAGTAATTTGAACATACTGCTGGATCTAATGAATGACGTATCAAATTGTAGCAATGACATAACATTAAAACAACAGCTAAGAAAACCCTCTGAATATAACACCAAACCAAAAATTAAATTGAGTTTTGTGTTGTCTGTCTGTTAACTTTGAGGTTATAGGGATGTGCCAGAGAGGCCGACTAACTGAATAGTCGTCTAACAACCGAGTAGTCGATTAGTGGGTTTGACTACTGACATTAATCCTTTTTAGTGCTGGTGGTTTTAATGGGAGATGCAATCCTCAAATTAAATGAGAGATGGAACTTCTTAGAGAGCGCTTTAGCGTGATGTGCTTTAGCACATTAAAACCCTCTGCAAGAATTTTTGTTTCTTTAACCCTCAAATACTGTCCAAAATAAATTTTTAGATGTAAAACAATTTGAGTGGTACAAGACTTGGTGACTTTTCCTCCACTTGCCATTTGAACACACACAATTGGACTTCATTTGATAAGTCTAAGTGGTCGTAAAAAAATAAAGCGAATCCTTTACTGTTCAAGGTCAAAATTGACCGACCATAGGAAATGAATAGTCAAATACAATTTTTAAATCAGCCACAATACAGAACAAACACACATAGAAATGAAGGGGTGAGACTATACAACATGCTGAGAGCAAAACACACACGCACATGCAGGTAACACTAAAACACAGCAAAAAAAAATATCTATTTGTCAGATAAAATCTATACAAATCAGCCACAATGCAGAATGCACACACATAAATGAGGGGGTGAGGCCATGACACATCCACATTGCAGTGCACACACAGAAATAAATGGGTAAGTCTAACACAGCCAGAAGGCAGAACACAACACACAAACAAGATTTTCAAGTAATGTTATTATTTTTCTATTTTCACTAGATGGAATTTGCCCCCAATACATGAGAAATTCTCATTTTCTTCATGTTTCAACTAGGTTTTACTGTAGTTAATAAATTTGCAAGTGTTTAAATTGGGAAATCTATATGTAAATAAGATCCCAAAAGAAGTTGCTTTTACTAAAAGGAAGAAGAAATGTTATAATTTAAAAATAAAAAATAATTACACCTGTAATAGTTCTGGTCAAATATTACAGTGAACAGTAAAGTAGCCCTACTTGAATAGAATCTGAGGGTTAATTGTGAGGTGCCGTGAAGAGATTAAAGTCTTTTGCTGATATTGTCTGACACTGCTTAAATAATTCTTGCAGCAAAACAAAACTGTTTAAACTGCTTGAGATCATGAACTAGATGTGTACCCGCAATGTTATCTTGCAGTTCTGCACTTTTTAATGTGCAGCGGGGATCACCCTGAAGCAATCAGGTTACATTGAAGCGCATCTTTCTGCGGCTCTGTATGGGAGCCTTTCTTATTTATTTATTTTTGTTCAATAAGATATTATAGTTTAGTTAGTATAGTTATTTATTTGTTAAATACCCATTAGTCACCATGTTGAAGTGCTGCACTCATCCGTATATCATGTCTGATTGGGGTCATGTGACAATAAAGTAGCCTAATTATACATTATCATCCTTAACACTGACTAGTCATCGGTTGTTTATGAAAATTGTTTGTTTTGTGCAACCCTATGCTATACACACTGCCTGGCCAAAAAAAGTCACAAACTCAAATATTTTGTTGGACCGCCTTTAGCTTTTATTACAGCGCACATTTGTTTCTACAAAGTTATGCAACGTCACTTTTATTTCTGTCCAGTGTTGCATTCATTTTTGGCCGAGATCTTATATTGATGACTGGAGTAAAACCTTTCCATAAAGTCTTCTCCAGCACATCCCAAAGACTTTCAATAGGGTTAAGGTCAGGACTCTGTGGTGGCCAAATCATGTGTAAAAATGAATCCTAATGCTCCCTGAAGCACTATTTCACAATTTGAGACCAATGAATCTTGGCATTGTTATCCTGGAATATGCCGTCAGGGAAGAAAAAACTATTAATGGGATAACCTGGTCATTCAGTACATTCAGGTAGTCAGCTGACTTCATTTTATGGCCGCATAACGTTGCTGAGCGTAGACCTGACTATTTGAAGCAATCCCAGATCATAACACTGCCTCCGGAGGCTTACATAGTGGGCGATATGCATGACAGGTGCTTCGCTTCAAGCACTTCCCTTCTTACCCTGATGCACCCATAGCTTAGAAATAGGGTAAATCTGTACTCATCAGACCACATGACCCTTTTCCATTGCTCCACAGTCCAATAAGTCATTTTTTTCAAATTAGCCTCATTAACAAGTGGTTTAATTGTGCCCACACAGCTGTTCAGTCCCAATCCCCCAATTCAGGTTCTCGTCGCACTGTGCATGTGGAAATACTCTTACTATTAAACCTAGCTGTGAGTCCTACTGACGATTTTTTATGATGTGACTTCAAGTGTTTCAGTGATCTCCGATCACAATCATTCAAGATTTTTTTCAGACCACATTTTTTCCACGAAGCTGAAGGTTCATCACTATCCTTCCAGGTTTTATGTGTTGGACAGTTCTTAACCCATCTCCAGTGATTTCAGCAATCTCCTTAATTGTTTTCTTTGCTTGATGAAGGTCAATAATTTGCCCCTTCTGAAACACAGTAACATCTTTTCCACGACCATGGGATACGTCTTCCGACATGGTTGTTTAAGAAAAGAGAAGCTGCACACTGCACCAGTTAAGCTTAAATAATCATTACCAGCTGAAACATATTAATCACTGCAATAATGATCCAATCATAGGCGCTTAAGTATCTGCTTATTTAAATCTAAAAATGTTTTTGGGCCAGGCAGTGTACTTCTTTACTCCCAAGACAACAGAAAATGAACTTTTAGCAGATATATGCATTAAATGCTTTTATATACATACATAAGAGTATACACACATAACAATGTAAAGTCTTTCCCTTCCAACAAAATGAACCAGAAATATTGATGGTTCATCTAGCAATTACAGATCTATAAAAATGATTTAACAGAGAACACACAGTTAATGCTAATGTTTTATCAACACAGCATTGTCACCAGTGAGAAAGATTCTATTGGAGCATATGCATCAATGCTTCTGCTTTTTGTACATAATTGTATGTTGATATCTGAACAAGCTAAAGTATGACATGCTGGGACATAAAACCAGTTATTCCACATATACATTTTACATTTTTGGTTCAATCAGCAAGCACGCATGTATGAAGCTCTCATAAACTTATTCCAAGTATTCTTGAGTTTAATTTAGTGTCAAAAATATTTGTAAATAAAATTGCAAGCATACTGTACATGTTTTCTGCATGCACACCAAATGTTTTGGAGAGGTGTAAACAAATTGCAAGCATGAGAAAAAAGATCTGCAATGTTTTAATGCTTTGCAGAAGTGTAAATCGTGAGTTGTGAATCTGTAACTTCATATTAACACAAAATAAATTTGATCTGTATTCTTCTTACTTTCTTTTTTCATGCTTACAATTTTGACAATGTTCTTTCGCCTGAAAATGGCCAAAAACATTGCAAACCTGCAATTAGAAATATGCAAGCAATGAAAGGTTGTCATGAAATGCAAAAATGACTGGCCACATAACAGTCTGTATGTGTAAACATAAACAACTGCAAATCTTTTAGGCACAAATTTACCTTCATAGAGCTGCAGCCCCACCCTGTTGATACATGAGGCACAAGACTCACTCACCTCCCACATTCCCTTTGAATCCGTTGTAGATCTCTTTGAGACGGCGATACCTGAATGCCAGCTTACGCATCCACTCCACGCCACCCTGTACAGCTGCTGTGGACCCTGACCCCCCACCTGCACTGGGCCCACTGAAGCCATCGCTAGAGAAGTTGTAGGTACTAAGCCAAGACGGTCAGTGTTAGATGATAGTATAGTATGCTCAGATTTATTACATCTAAGACTAAGAAAAAGCAGTTACAATAAGTGCTTTCACACTATTAAATTTAACCACAAGTTTTGTGTTATGGCATTATTGTTTCAAGGACATAAAAAGTCATAGTGATATCAAGTCTGTTGACAAAACATTTGAGATAATCACTAAATTCTGAAGAGTTCAAACAGTCACTCCATGCAATTCACGTCACTAGATTGCATACGCATACATTTTTTTGAATCATGCATGGATAATCAGAAATGTTTCCCGATGATTATCAATATTTATCAGGATTTCTTTTCAGATATAAACAGGGCTGCTCATGCACAATAGTGTTGGTCTCTTCAAAGAAAATTCTCAACACAACTTTGGTTAAGAGTGAGCGGTAGAGTAAATTCAAGTGGCGGATGACATGGTGTGTTCTAAAAATCGAAACACTTATTTTCAATGAAGGTAAGCACACACTACTAGTTACTAAAGCGATCACTGGATGATATATTGTGCCTTTCATATAGCCTACAATATGTATTTTAAGTTACAAGTTTGCTTTTTGTTGTTTGACAGCTTGAATGAAACCTATTCAAAGAAACATACAGAGAAATTGCATAATTTCTAATTATTCAGTTCACGAGGTTACACCAGTTACACTAACACCTGCAAACTCATCAACGTCACTTTGTTCATTCTTAAAGAAGTACAAAAACCATTGTAACTTTTGAATGTATGGTGACGATCCACAATTTAATTTGGACAGCCACCTGCACCAGGCTTCTAATTTAAATGTATGGCTACTGTTAATATATAGATGCCTCAAAAATATATTGATAATATTAATATATGGAGGCTCATGCTACTCTCCGCAATCCATGCACAACTTAACATGTCACACTGAGAGCGAGAACCACTAATCGCGACCATGAGGAGTTTACCCCATGTGACTCTACCCTCCCTAGCAACCGGGCCAATTTGGTTGCGTAGGAGACCTGGCTGGAGTCACTCAGCACACCCTGGATTCAAACTCGTGACTCCAGTGGTGGTAGTCAGCATCAATACTCACTGAGCTACCAAGACCCACTTAAGATACAGTAGTTTTAAAATATCTCAATTCAGACATGGATGTGACTTTGTTTCATTACCTCAAATCCTGCCCGTTGTCATCTGAGGCAACATCATCAACATGGACTTGATCGCATTCCTGTGTTCACATGAAGGGCAAATGACTCTCACATGAACCAAACAGAGAGAGGGAATGATTTTTGTTACACTTCATTTACCTCCAGATCATTGAAGAAAAGATGAGTATCTGCAAGCTCAAAGATCAACTCCTCCATCTGCAGACCCAGATTAAGAACCGTTGCTGGGTCCTGCATCAAATACAATCAGCCCACAAAACACTGAGCAAAAACTATAAAGGATCTACTATAAAGCATAACTTGTGTGCAAGATTACAGTCACAACTATTTCTTTATTTGCAGATAAAAGACTGCGTTATTTGCAATTCTGTAAAAGGAATTTGCCATACCTTGCCAAACTTCTGTGCAAATGAGCCAGTAAGAAGAGAGTGGAAAATAATGATGGTTTCATCCAGATCCCACAAGAAGACACGCTATGAAAAGAAACATTTATTTCAGAAGTGTTCGGTCATGTTTGTTGTCCAATCCGTTATGTTCCTCCATGGAATAATTTCTCTACTCTCAATATTGTACATAAAACAAAAGCATGGAATAATCGTGAAACTAACTATCAAACAACAAAAGTGAGGCTTGAAGTTATGTCTGTAGTCAAGACTATGCAAGAACATGAACACAAATGCTTCTATCTACACAAACTCCATTTCAGGAGTCGTTGCGTTCTGAAGAGTGTCAGATCACAATTCATAAAAGCAACTCAAGCAGACGTTACATTCTCAGCGTTGCTACATATCTTTTTTAGGTCATATATATTGATATTATAATGGAGGAGCAACAGTTTTCTAAATGTAATAGCATGTAATAGCAAACAATACTAAACTGTCAATATGTTCATAGCTAGCACCTTGTGCAAGTATGCAAGTGTACTTCAGGTCTAAGGCTATGCCAGCTGCTGCATTACCTCAAGGTCATTGTCTGCAGATTGTGAGCTGTCTGATTTTTTGGCTTTGCCTTTAGTTTTTCCAGGAGGGTTTTTGCGGTTGGGCTCGTCCTGGTCTCGTGCTCCTGTGGGGAGGGCCATCCCAGCAGGCAGAGCCACACCTGTGGGGTGCGTCACACCTGGAGAAGCATCTGATAAAAAGAACAAATGTATGAACTGTGAGTAGAAGAAGAATGAGGGGCATTCATAAACACAACAACGGAATATAAAGCATTGCTTAACCCTAGATTTTTCTTGTTCAATCTGATTGGCTGACTGCAATGCAGCTTAGAAGAGTCATAGCAAGCACCTAGCCAAAATGTTACGGAGCAAAGAGAACACACCTGTTGTGTTGGGCAGGTCTGCTGAGGCACTGCCTTCTGTTTTAATGGCTGGATATCCAGGTGCCACCACACCTGCGCCATCTCTGTCACTACTGGGCAGCCCAGCGGGCAGGTAACTGGGAGGGGGAACATAGTACTGGGAGAACTGGCTCTGGCCAAGAGAGTTGTAACTTGAATAATCCTGAAGTGAGTAGAGAAAACAAAAGAGAGCATTAGAAATTAAACCATGTGTGGCGGATGTGGCTCAGGTGCACAACATTGTAACCAAAATTAAAAATACAACCCCCACATATGAACATATAAATGCTTGTACTATGTAAAAAGTGCAGTGTAGCTGTCTAAATGTGACATTGTCTGATTTACCTCCATGCTCGCGGGGATATGAACATTACAGAAAAATACTCTTACATATTCACGTGCTGCTTTCAGCTCATTGTTGAGAACAGAAATGCTCATTTATTGGAGCATTTCTACTTGTGCTGACTGACAGGATGACAAAGAGTGTGTGTCAAGTGTATGACGTCATTGCCATTGCCAGATACATTTCAGCAGATTTGCAGAAATTCTAGAATTAAAGTATCATCAAATCAACGTGCAACGCTTCGAAATTGCTTCTCTGCGAACGATACCAAAGACAATATCGAGAAGGAAAATGAGTACATCAAATCTAAGTAGAAAAAAAATCAGTGAGCCTACCAGCTGAAACTAGGACATAATTACAATGGTTAGAGAATTGTCGGGACACCAGGGCGCACCTCTTCAAAACGCACTTACTACCTACTTAAATGCAACAAGAAAACAATCCCGCAACGAGAAAACAATACCTCATACAACATTTAATGCCATGACCTTATTAATTAAAGACTTGTTGCGGGAGGGCAAATTAAGACTTTTTAAGACCCACTTGAGTAATCATGCTAAATTGCTAATTTGGTCCTAGAGTCTCTAGTTTGAGAAAGAAATGACTCGCATGTGCTCAGTAGGCATGGGCATTTTGGTCATTTTGTTTTAAGTACTCGTCAAGTACTCAAGGGGCAATTACATGTTCATAACTGTATATATATAATAACATGTCTGCTGCATTGCGTCTTATTGTTCCAGTGTATCATCTATTCATTATTATATGCTGATATAAAACAGTGTTACAAAATGAACAAAAGATTGCATAATCAAAATATAATGCATCATATCACTGAAGTGTTCCATTCAACTCGGAGAGTCTGAGGAAAGTGCAACGGAATGACACTTTATATCGGATATCTAACTTGGAAACTCAAGCAGAAATCTTCATTCATTTCGTCGAGATGCAGGTGTGTGTTACAATAAGGAGAGAATAAGTAATTTTTTTTACATTCAACAAATACATTTTTAAATTACATTTAAAATGTACATAAATTTTAAAGACTATCAACCGATGAATCGGTAAGCAGCCTTTTCCACTACCTTAGTTATCGGTAAAATTCACTACTGATCGACCTCTATCTCGCGCTATGAATAAGCTGTGGAATAAACTTATTCCACAGCTTGTGGATTGATGTTCTATGAAAGCTCACCTGATGTGTGGCAGTAGCTGTAGTCACTGCAGTTGCTGAGGGGATGTTAGTGTACACGCTGGACGTAGTGAAACAGGAACCTGAATATAGGCAAACAACCATTAAAGAGGACATCAAACCCAAGAGATATGTAGTCATCAGCTTTGAGCTACAAATTTTCGTGATCATGACAAATATTTTTGCATTATGATTGGTAATGAAAATGGTGTTGATGGATGTATTGAGTTTTTCTTCTCAATGGTCTATTGTTAATAAAGCCCCATTCAACGCAGACAGCGTGTTTCATCACTGGAGGTCACCAAGTTGATATACTGTTTGTTGCTAATTGCACCACAGGAAGCCCTAAAGTCATTGCTGGAGTTGCCGGTAGAAAAAAGATGTTGCAATATTTTAGCAAGGAATCAGATTTCATGCAACAAAAAACTTTCAGTAGTGCTGCATAATGCATATCATGAACAAGATCAAACTAACTTGGAACACAGACAATTTCAGACACTGTTTTCTGTGCATCAAATTATTATTGAATCTATGCATGTGAGATGATACAATTCATGAAGAACTTATATATTGATCTAGAAGTAGAATTAGATGAAATATTGATCCGTTTCTCACCCACAACTATCATATTGCTTCTGAAGATATGGATTTAATCACTGGAGTTTTATGGATTACGTTTATGCTGACTTTATGATTTTTGGAGCCTGGTCACCATTCCCTTGCATTGTATGGAGCTACAGGGCTGAGATATTTTTCTACAAATCTTGGTTTGTGTTCAGCACAAGAAAGCAAGTCATACACATTTAGGATGGTATGAGGGTGAGTAAATTATAAGTACAAATTTTGGGGTGAACTATCCCTTTAAACGGTCATAAAATATTACAACTAAAACTCAAATAAAAACTAAATATAATTAAAAAAATATAATCGAACTAAACCAAACCTAACAATCAGCATGAAATCTAATGAAAAATAAACTAAATTCAAAAGGACAAATTGAAAATAAAATAGTTGTAAAAACTGAATAATAACTCTAGGAGCAAGTCACTGTCAGTGTGAACAGGGCTAAAGGTTGTGAGGGGAAGAGAGAATGTGTAGCTGTTGGTGAGATAGATAGAGAGAGAGCAGCAGCAGGCTTGCCTTGGCTGGGGTAGGAGTAGTGGATCTGGTTGGGTTGGGTGGAGGTATAAGCTGAGCTGAAGCTGAGAAACCCTGTATGGCCAACAGAAGGTGCCTCAAACTCTGCCGGCCACATGGTGCCTGAAGCCGTGCATGGATAGATGGAGCGTGAGAGGGCAAAGAGTGGAGGAGAGAAGGGATGCAGAGATGAACGAGGTGATTAGAGGAAGGTTACGAACAGGATGTAACTTTGAAATGTGGTTTTGTCTGACTGCCAGCGTACAGTGTAAATGCAGGGTGAGGGTTTAACTGGAATGAGTCCAGATGAAATAAAGCACAGACAGCAACTGGGTGAAACACATACCAAATGGTGGCAGTCCGTATGTCTGGCCTGACTGAGGAAAGCCGCTGTAAACGGTCGACTGGCCCAGAGAGGGGAAAGCCACTTGACTGGCATATGCAGTGACAGCGGTGCTGAGGAATATTGGAAGAGAATTACTATCTGAACATTTAATAGAATAACAATATTTAAGACAGTAATGCATTTACAATGGAAGTCTATAGGGAAAGGCTGAGAGTTTAAAAGCAAAAATGTGGAGCTTATATTTTTTGTCAAAGCACTTATATTGAGCTGTAAAGTTGTCTAAATTGTCATTTTAGTACTGGGATTACAGATCAAGTTGGTGAAATTCCAGTAAGGCTTTACCAGAGATTATTTAGCAGAGACGGGCCACTTCTATTAAAATGAAAGGGAGGAATTAGAACGCTCAACCAAGGAGCTACGAGTGCCCAATGGTCAACGGCTGTCGAAAGGAAGTCCCGCCTTAAAGGTAAAAGAGCCAATTGCCATTTAGATACAGACATCACCTGTCAATCAACTCTACAACCCACATGCGCATTATCTATAAAAGATTGCTGATATTGACCAACAGTTTTTGAGATTTTGATCTTTCTCCATTCAAGTAGACAGGAGCTGTACTGTCATGACTGGAAATAGCATCCCGAGAGTGTTCCAAATATGGCCGACATGCTAGAAAGACTTTGGCTTTACAAAGTCATGACAGGAGTTGAAAACTTTTATATAACTTTGCACAAATATGATTTGTAAGCAATTTTATCACACATGGTCTCATGTTAACATGTATGTTTAAGTCTTGTGGCTTTCCTTTTGCAACAACGTGTATTTTAAAGTTCATCTTGGTGCAATGCCTTGACTTCCACTGCAAGTGCAGCAAAGTGACGAGTTGAAAAATATTTTCTGTGGTTAACCGAAATTATGAAACTGATGCTGTCAATAGCACTTAACTTGTACTGAACTCCTAACTTTCCGTTAAATTAAATTAATTTCAATTCAAGTTTTAGGAGTCTTAATCACGTGATCTCCAGTAAAGAACGTATGAATAATACTTTGGAAAAGTATTATTTAAAACAATGTTTCATTCTTACTTGTTTCCTTGGTAGATCTGTGAGGTATATTCAGTGGATGTGGTTGTAGTGAGGTCTTTGCAAGTCACTGCTGTTGAAAATAGAACAAGGAAGTTTCCATTTCATACCATTCAACATTCAAATTTACTTCAATATCAGTTCATGATGGCTAGCCCTTGTCCTGAGATGGTAAATAGGAGCATTTGTATTTCTGTGACACAGGCCTCGGATCATTTTCCAGCCGTAGATATTTATAGATTAAGTTTGTTGATTTAATGTTAATTCAGTGCAATGTGACATAAAATGTCTATAATTAGCTGGGAAATGTTCAGATTTCACTCACCAATGACTGAGTAGTATAGTGTAGAAGAAGTGATTAGCACAGATGTCCTTTCACTGCGTATTGAGAGTAAAAGTTTGGTTTAATTTGTTCTGTGCATCCAAAAAGGCGAGATCCAAGGATCCACATGCGATTGAATAATGTATCTTTTAATGCTCAGTTGTTGATTAAAAACAACCAAAAAAGAAACATTTAATTTTAAATCACACACGTCTTTTGCACATCCTCTCTCATTATATGGGCTTACTGCCTGATGCTGCTAGTCTTAAAGAGACAGTACCGATTAAGCAGGTGTTCTACATATCAATGTTAATACTTGTAAATAGCACAAATTATGCAAGTAAACAATAAACATTTTACAAAATTATAGAATACATTAACTGATACTAAATTTAAGTATTGTTCAAAAGCTAAAATGTGACCAATTTGATGAAAAACTAATAAAATATATATATTTTTATTAATATTTTTTAATTGTGCCAAGAAGGTTCTTTATATTTAAGAGCATTAGCTGAGAGAGAATTTTCTTTTCTATGTAACCGATAAATCAAAGCCCCTCGCACAACTGAAAAGTTATAGGTAGGTGCCGGGGCGGACTGGCCAACGGGAGAACCAGGATTTTTCCATAAGGGCCAGCTGCGAAACAGGGCCGAGATAAGCTGAAATGGGCCACCGCTAGGTATGAGACGTTCACGGTAGGATAACAGTCTCAGAAAATATCAAGGTATTACCCAATTATTATTATCAGTTCCAATGACAATTAAAGGAGTGAAAACAGAAGGGCTATTGTTTTATTTTGGTTGAACAAACGCTTTATTATCATTGAAACTTGAAACCATTTTTGCATTCTCCCTTTTGAAAATAAATAAAATAAATAGAATAAATAAGAAATCTAACAGAATTATAATAATAAACAGAATTATAAACATGATAAAAAAATAGCATAGTTATATAACATGTTATAATGTTATTTAACTAAAGCATGTTCGTTTACATGTTATCATAGTATGTTAAATTAACTACTAAATGAAAAATAACATCAGCTGTGAAATTTTAAAGTAATGTCCTATGATTATTAATAATCAACATATACTGCTCCTGTCTGTCCCTTTATCTCACGGGTTCTCAACTGGTTTTGCTTCAGGACAGATTTTACATTGGGCATCAAGTGGTGACCCACCATAGATTAAACATAACCTGTATTTAATGGGGTCGCATTTTCTTTTATGTTGCATAGATTTGTTCATGGTTTTCAAGTACAAGGACAGGCATCAAGTGACACTATTTTTGTTGTTGATGTCAACAACAAAATCTACAGGAAGTTTTCTCTCCCCCTTTTAAAAATATTTACTTATATGAGCCCATTATTATCCCGTTTGTTTCCCAATTTCAAACATAATTCAAACAGAACATACACATTACAGAAGAGGAAAGGCTCCTCGTTACCATGGTTATGTCAGTGTAGCTAGTCTTAAATAATAGTAATAATAATAACAAATTATAATATTTATGAAAAATAAATACTAGCTGAAACACATCTTGAAACTTTAACTACAAATGCCACTGTTGATACAAAATTAGGTCTAATAGATTCTACATTAAGATTATTTCACATGAAACTATAACATTTTCAAAACATTTTACATTTACTTTCTCATATAAAATTGTGAACCAATTTTGTAAAGGTGATGCATATTGAAAAAATTAATTAGCGCATGGCACAGTGTTGCTCTTTTCCTCCTCAGTGCTGTTTGGCATGTCAGGGCTGCTACTGTTTGAGAGGTTCAACTTGACTTCCTCCGTAACACTTTAAACAAGAAAAGTCTCACTAGATTTGAAATTGGTCACATCAGTTTTGAGGTCTGTGCTCCGCAATATCGAGGGAAGCCCGGTTGTTGCACACGTGCATCAGAGAGAAGAGCAGATCATGATCACGAGCTGGTTCCGTTACACTCGTGCCAAAGTGCAGATGAGAAGTCTTTAGCTGATTGCGATATTATCATTAATTCTCCTCGGCAGTCCTAAATAGGCCTTCACTTGTGCGGCAGGCGAAATATTTTCAATGGGAGAACCATGGCATCGTTCTTTTCCTGTTGTCTGCGACCCCGTCCGAATAGACCTGCGACCCACCAGTTGAGAAACACCGCTTTAACTCACACCCACACTTATGTCAGGCTCCTCGCCTCACTTCTCTCTGACATTTTCTCCACGGCATGTGTATGACACAAGTTGACGAGTCTGACAGACAGTCGTGGGGGAAAGGAGATGCGCACACGCAGTTGAGATTCTCCGTCCGGTTGCATTTTTTTTCTCAATACCGTAGATAAGCAAACGCACATGGTATGATATGTCAATTTTCATATCGCGTTATCGCTGCAACCCTTGCTAACATGTTATGCAGAACAGGCAACAAACCGGTGCCGCGATATGCAGAAAAGGACACCAAATTTAAAAGGGTGCTTTTTTTAATCAGAGGAACCATCAGTTCAAACAAACAGCCGTGGATGCAAAGTAGATTCAAAATGTTAAAAGATAAAAGTACAATACAGCTGTAAAAAATTACATTATATTTCATTATTTTATTTATATGCACCAATCTAAAAAATACATGGTTATAAACATCAATATTTACCAGGGATTTCCGTGTGGAAGTTTCAAACCAATTTATGAATGAAATTAATTTGGGAAAAGAATCAAACTTCTCAACTCTTTCTGCATTTTTGCTACTGAGGTTTCAATTGGAGACATTTATAACAAAATGCTGCAGTCTTATCCCTCATACTCATGAGTCGTGACACAAGAGTGGGTGTAACAGTGGCTTACTGGAGTGGTCTTTGGAAAAATTAATGTCCAAATAAAAAAAACATTAAAATCCTTGCGCTGGTTATTTTTATATTATCAACAAAACATCACCTATGTACCTTCATTATAGCCCTCCACACACATCATTATTATAAGACCATATAATGAACTTTTACGACCCTAAAATGATTTTTGTGGTTGAAAATAAAACCAGAATGATACTTACCTGTGTGTAAGTGAGCAACAGATGGTGAAAATGAATTGACCTCTGATTGAACTGTTGATTCGCCCCGGTCAGGAGAGTCACTGCTGTCCTTAGCACTCATCGCCCTGCAAAATAACGACTTTTAGAACATCCTGTTTTCCCTCTTACAAGCACAATAATACAACAGGCACATGTTATGTTCTTCTGACCAACAAAGAGTCAACACAACTTAAAACCATTTTAAAAGGGGACCCTCTAAGATGAGATTTAAAAATTGTCTGCTATTTTGTTGTGGATGAAGTGTTTTTTAATTAAGGAAATCATGCACTTTCGAGACAAGTCACTCTTTGTTCTTCCAAATCATTTTTTTTTTAAATATTGCTCAAGGGCACTTTAGTAATAGAGCAGGATTATCTTACTAAACATGCTGTTCCTTGAGCTCTACTTTAAACTTTTGCATTAGGGCCTTATCTATAAAGATGCAGAATAATCCTAAATGTGAACATAAAAGTTCCCAAAATGTTCCAACTAATAAAATGTCAATACATGCTTTTCATATTTAATAACAAATGAAAAGATCAAATCTACAGACTTTACAATCAAATGAGATTGTGCACACATTATATAACTGACCATTAAATTGTATTATATGCCGGCTATATATGAAAATTAAGCATGAAAATAAAGGCTAAATGTACAACTTGTAATGTATATGCAAATCAACTTACCTTGAATCACCCTCTTGACTAACTTCTGGATCATGCCGAGCTTTCTTTGTCTATTAAACCAAACCAATAGTTAAAAAATATACTGCATTCAAAACCTAAAGATGGCAGTTTTACTACTGTGTGTTTATTGAGAGACAACAGAGAATAATTGTTCTTTTAAAAATGTATTCACACACACACAACAGGATTACTACAAAATAGCTAAAAGGTAAATAGTGGCCACTCATTGCACCTAAAGAATACGCTTTTTCTTATACATTCATACGCATTTGAACATAAAACCTTGATGCAAACAAAGGTTTATGTATTAAATACACAGGAATGTTTCTTCAGTTCTGACCAGTCCGTGTATGCAGTGTACTCACGGGTAATTCAGACACCTCTTGTGATTTGTCCATATCTGCGAGAGAGCACTTCTTCACAGTACGCACAGGCAAACCTGCTCTCTCAGTCTCTGCAGTTGTTGTTTCTTTGGCCAAGGCCCTGTGTAAAACATGCAAGTGGACACAGTGAGACATCTTTATACATGGGTGCACGTGCGATCACTCCGCTTAGCATTATGGGAAATTCGGGGGAGAAAGTGGGTCTCGACGTTCCTAATCCCGCACTCACCCCGTTGGCAGGTGAGCTCAGGCCTGGCAGGTGAGGCATGTGAGGCTCCCCCACAAAGGCACCAGATGTTCCCCCTGTACCCACCCACTTTACAGCACACATGTCTGGATTATATGGCAGTGTCTCCTTACATGTACACTAACCTACATTTAGTGAAAACTAAGGAAGCCTGTATTCTTTCCTGATTATATCAATGGCATTAGGTGTTTCTGCACAAGCTGTCACGTCCAAAAGCGTGGGCAGGGATAAGATCTAACCTAATTTTACTCACCTCATGTCTTCTTTTAACTACATATATATATATAATTGAAATATATAAAAAAGGAAGCAGAGAAAGCGGGTCAGAGGCTTGAGCTAATGTAGCAGAAACTCATTAATGTAAATGTGAGACTAAGTTTTGTAGATCACATGTGGACCTGTACGATGCTAATGTAATGCCCAACTCGATGTCCCATGAACGTGATTTGGAATGAAAAACGTGAAAATATATATTTAAACAGTCTACAGTAGATTGTTGAAAAACAAGTGATACTAAAGATTAAACCTAACTAACCTTAGAGTTAGTTAGAGGGAAAGACAGAAAGAAACAAAGAAAAGAAACCGAGAGGAAGAAAAACTAAAAAGAAACAAAGAGAGAAAGAAAAAGAAACCAAAGTGAACAAAGAAAGAGAGAAATGTAGAAACAAAGGAGAAAGGAAAAACAAAGACAGAATGAAAAAAGAATAGAAAAAAAAGGGAAAGAAAAATAAACAAAATAAATAATTGTAGAAAGAAGGATGGACGGATTACCCCGGGCCACAGATGTTAAAATCACATGATACAGGTTCAAAATAAATGCAGGTTTGCAGGAGTGAAACAGTGAGTGGATTTTCCTCATTTTATTTTCAAACCCTTTGCTTTTATCCGGCACCTGTTGGTGAAATTTTGGATGTGCCTACTCAGCTTAAATGTTTAGTTCACCCATAAATGAAAATGATCCCATAATTTACTCACCCCTAAAGCCATCCTAGGTCTATATGACTTTCTTCTTTCAGCCAAACACAATCGGAGTTGCATAAAAAATATTCTGGCTCTTCCAAGCTTTAGAATGGGAGTGAATGGTACCTTAGATTTTGAAGACCAAAAAAGTGCATCAATCCATCAAAAAAGTAATCCACACGGCTCCAGGGGGATAATAAAGGCCTTCTGAAGCTAAGCGTTTTTGTAAAATATATATCCATATTTCTAACTTTATTAACTATAAATCACTGGCTTCCGGTAACGGCCATCAGCACGGTCACAAGCACGAGTTCCAGTGTATGACGTAGGCGTAAGCTCCAGTGAGAAGTGACGAACGCGGAAGCACAGAGGACAGAGCAATCAAAATGCCGGTCATGAATTAGAAGACGACAACAAGGATTTTTAAAGAAAAATATTGGGGGATTTTGATATAAGAGAAGAGGAGATCGAGTTTTTTGCCCAGCCCTATTAGTTTGAACCGGAGTACACCGACCAGGAACTCCGGGAGATGGAGGAGGCTGCAGCAGAGGCACAAACAAAAGAATCTGGTAGACGTAGAGTACGGGAGACGTGGTGGTGCTCATGCAGGAATTGCGAGGTGATGCCAACAGAGGCTGAGAGTGTTTGCTGCCATGAATGGACGATTGGAATGACTGGAAAGATGCACGAATGTACCATTTTAAGGCAAATACAAGCTACAGTATAGCTGAAACAACTCACTTCTTTGCGGCATTATTCTTTTGCCGTAAACAAAGCGCACTTCTGTGTTCATCACTTCTTACCGGGGCTGATGCTACGCCCACATCATACGCCGGAACTCTTGTGAACGCGCTGACGGCCGTTAGCGGAAGATTTTAGTTAATACATTTATAAATATTTATTTTACAAAAACGCATCGCGTCGCTTCAGAAGACCTTTATTAACACTCTGAAGCCGAATGGATTACTTTTTTGATGGATGAGGTGCTTTTTTCTTTTTTACATTAAATATCTTATGGTATAAATACGGTGGCTCCAAAAAAAACTGCATTTGTTTTTTCCTAATCAAGTCAACTGTAACAGAGTACAATTTTGTTTTGATATGACAAAGCAATCAAAAGTTATAACATTACAAAAATTATTTATCCTAGTGTCAAAAACCCTCACCATACATTACAAACAAAACATAATTGTACATACAAACTAATTGCACATGCAAACACAAAACTGACTAAAGGTTTGCAATTCATGCAGACTTGGGCTGGTTATCAATAAAGATTTTCAGATTCAATTTGATTCACAAGCTCTGATTCGATATCGGTTCATATGGGTTTGTTTCAGTTCTAATGTCCCTTTTGCTTACTCTGGCAGCCAAAAATTTGGAATAATGTACAAATGTTGCTCTTATGGATAGAAATTAGTACTTTTATTCACAAAAGTGGCATTCAACTGATCAAAATGTATAGTCAGGACATTAATAACATGACAAATTACTATTACAATTTGAAGAAAATGTCCAGAACTTCTTAAACTGCTTTAAAGAGTTCTCATCAAAAAATCCTTTAAGTGCAGCAATGACAGCTTTGCAGATCCTTGGTATTCTAGATGTCAGTTTTTCCAGATATGCAGGTCACATTTCACCCCACACTTCCTGTAGCACTTGCTATAGATGTGACTGTCTTGTCGGGCACTTCTCAAGCACCTTACAGTCTAGCTGATCCCACAAATGCTCAATGGAGTTAAGATCCATAACACTCTTTTCCAATTATCTGTTCTCCAATGTCTGTTTCTTTGCCCACTCTAACCATTTCTTTTTGTTTTTCTGTTACAAAAGTGTCTTTTTCTTTGCAATTCTCCCCATAAGGCTGCACCCCTGAGTCTTCTCTTTACTGTTGTACATGAAACTGGTGTTGAGCAGGTAGAATTCAATGAAGCTGTCAGCTGAGGACATGTGAGGCATCTCTTTCTCAAACTAGAGACTCTGATGTACTTATCCTCTTTAGTTGTACATCTGGTCTTCCACATCTCTTTCTGTCCTTGTTAGAGCCAGTTGTCCTTTGTCTTTGAAGACTGTAGTGTACACCTTTGTATGAAATCTTCAGTTTTTTGGCAATTTCAAGCACTGTATAACCTTGATTGACGGGTTTCTAGAGAAAGCAGTTTCTTTTTTGCCATTTTTGACCTAATATTAATCTTAAGACATGCATATTGTGGTAACTCAAAAACAAACACAAAAGACAACGTTAAGCTTCATTTAATGAACTAAATAGCTTTCAACTGTGTTTGATATAATGGCAAGTGATTTTCTAGTACCAAATGATCAATTTAGCATGATTGCTCAAGGATAAGGTGTTGGAGTGATGGCTGCTGTCTAGATTTGATCAAAAATGTCTTTCAAATAGTGATGGTGCTGTTTTTTTACATCAGTAATGTCCTGACTATACTTTGTGATCCGTTGAATGCCAGTTTGGAGAATTTAAGACCCAATTTCTAAATCTGTACATCGTTCCAAACATTGGCTGCCAGTGTACATATGAAATAAATTCTCTCACAGCTAATTCTGTGAATTATACAGGGGACCTTCTAACTAGGTACAATATGAAAATATAAATTTTACTAATGATATTTTATTTTCATAATTTATTTATATTATATAAAAATGAACAAATCAATAAATATAATATTATATTGCATATATTATATTTGGATAAATTTTTATTGTTTAATTGCATAATTTATACTATTTACAGGTATTTACATTAATTTGTTGAACACGTGCTAAAACCGGTACGGTTTCAGTAAGGGAATCCTGCATTTCTGTAAACAGCGTCTATAAATCAGCGCATGTTAACGAGAGAGACTAGAATGGCTTTGTCTCATCTGTGCTATGACTGATTAGAATTAATTGGTTCTTTTTTTTGTTTATGATCAACAACTGACTTTAAAAGAACATCATCCTGCTAGCCAGTTGCCAAATATAAAAACATTTATTTGCATGTTATTTGCGTGTGAAATTTGGTTGCAAATGCGAGAGATTTCTCTCATTGTATTGGAAGGCTGCGCATAGAGTAAAAGATCGATCTTGGGATTTAAGAAACGATATAGAGATGGTTCAAATGAAGATCGAGATGCATCAGTAAAAAAATATTTTTTAACCCACCCCTAATGCAGACATGATTTTAGTAATGAGATTTCACAGAATTGAGCCTTTGTTATGTACATGGTGCCATCTCCAGGTGGCCATATGTAATTAGAGATTGATCACATGACTCTGCCAAAATATGGAGGACTTTCACCACTGGTTGGAGCAATCTGAACCCAATCCAATTGGTTTAGCATTCCATGATGCTACAGCATTTCTGATGATGTCATCGGACCAGGAAAGCTAATGTGTTTGTAGCAAGATAGCAAGACACTGTATACAGATTGTGCTTTGCATGGGTTATTTAATGATCTATGCATTCCAGGGCTCCAGACTAAAACAATTACAAATGATTCATTGGCTCCTAAACTGAAACATTTAGGAGACAAATGGCTGTTTTAGTTGCCACATAACAAACTGCTCGATTTAGTTTGTTGTTCAAAAACAAGATAGAAAGCCGAAGACAGTTGATAGCTCATTGATCGGGTGTTTAATATACTGTATAGTTTAGTGCACAAATATGCATTCCCCTTTTGTTTCAAACGGTTTTGCACCACTTTCAGCATTTATACAAATATAAGAGATAAAGGATCTTTTTTATTTTTATTTAGTACTGCCCTTCAGAATCTGCATAACAGGTATTTACATTGAGTATACAATGCATATAATAGTGTGTTGCCTTCTTAAAATGTTTGCACCTTGTTTAATAGTTGTGAATCAGTCCTTCAATGGTCCCAAGTATCAAAAGCTGGATCTCACATCACAAATATATATATATATATATATATATATATATGCTGGTTATATAATTAGAATATCATCATAAAGTTGATTTATTTCAGTAATTCCATTCAAAAAGTGAAACTTGGATAATGTATACATTCATTCCACACAGACTGATATATTTCAAGAGTTCATTCCTTTTAATTTTGATGATAATAACTGACAACTAATGAAAAACTTCAAAATCAGTATCTCAGAAAATGTGAATATTGTGAAAAGGTTCAATATTAAAGACACCGGGTGCTGTCCAAAAGACGACCATTGACACCTTGCACAAGGAGGGCAAGACACAAAAGGTCATTGCTAAAGAGGCTGGCTGTTCACAGAGCTCTGTGTCCAAGCACATTAATAGAGAGGCGAAGGGAAGGAAAATATGTGGTAGAAAAAGCCACAGCGTCAGAACCGTCTCGCCTGAGCTAAAGACAAAAAGGACTGGACTGCTGCTGAGTGGTCCAAAGTTATGTTCTCTGATGAAAGTAAATTTTGCATTTCCTTTGGAAATCAAGGTCCCAGAGTCTGGAGGAAGAGAGGAGAGGCACAGAATCCACGTTGCTTGAAGTCCAGTGTAAAGTTTCCACAGCCAGTGTTGGTTTGGGGTGACATGTCATCTGCTGGTGTTGGTCCACTGTGTTTTCTGAGGTCCAAGGTCAACGCAGCCGTCTATCAGGAAGTTTTAGAGCACTTCATGCTTCCTGCTGCTGACCAACTTCATGGAGATGCAGATTTCATTTTCCAACAGGACTTGGCACCTGCACACAGTGCCAAAGCTACCAGTACCTGGTTTAAGGACCATGGTATCCCTGTTCTTAATTGGCCAGCAAACTCGCCTGACCTTAACCCTATAGAAAATCTATGGGGTATTGTGAAGAGGAAGATGCGATACGCCAGACCCAACAATGCAGAAGAGCTGAAGGCCACTATCAGAGCAACCTGGGCACTCATAACACCCGTGCAGTGCCACAGACTGATCGACTCCATGCCACGCCGCATTGCTGCAGTAATTCAGGCAAAAGGAGCCCCAACTAAGTATTGAGTGCTGTACATGCTCATACCTTTCACGTTCATACTTTTCAGTTGGCCAACATTTTTAAAAATCCTTTTTTTGTATTGGTATTAAGTAATATTCTAATTTTCAGAGATACTGAATTTGGGATTTTCATTAGTTGTCAGTTTTAATCATCACAATTAAATGAAATAACCATTTGAAATACATCAGTCTGTGTGTAATGAATGAATATAATATCCAAGTTTCACTTTTTGAATGGAATTACTGAAATAGATCAACTTTTTGATGATATTCTAATTATATGACCAGCACCTGTATGTATATATATATATATATATATATATATATATATATATATATATATATATATATATATATATATATACACACATACACACAGTGCATCCGGAAAGTATTCACAGCGCTTCACTTTTTCCACATTTTGTTATGTTACAGACTAATTCCAAAATTTATAAAATTAAATATTTTCCTAAAAATTCTACAAACAATACCCCATAATGACAATGTGAAAGAAGTTTGTTTGAAATCTTTGCAAATTTATTAAAAATAAAAAACGAATAAAAATCACATGTACATAAGTATTCACAGCCTTTGCCATGACACTCAAAATTGAGCTCAGGTGCATCCTGTTTCCACTGATCATCCTTGAGATGTTCTACAACTTGATTGGAGTCCACCTGTGGTAAATTCAGTTGATTGGACATGATTTGGAAAGGCACACACACACCTGTCTATATAAGGTCCCACAGTTAACAGTGCATGTCACAGCACAAACCGAGCCATGAAGTCTAAAGAATTGTCTGTAGACCTCCAAGACAGGATTGTATTGAGGCACAGATCTGGGGAAGGGTACAGAAACATTTCTGCAGCATTAAAGGTCCCAATGAGAAAATGAGCACAGTGGACTCCATCATCCATAAATGGAAGTTTGGAACCACCAGGACTCTTCCTAGAGCTGGCCACCTGGTCAAACCGAGAGATCGGGTGAGAAGGGCCTTAGTCAGGGAGGTGACCATGAACCCGATGGTCACTCAGAGAGCTCCAGCATTTCTCTGTGGAGAGAAAAGAACAACCATCTCTGCAGCACTCTACCAATCTGGCCTGTATGGTAGAGTGGCCAGAAGGAAGCCACTCTTCAGTAAAAGGCACATGACGGCCTGCCTGGCGTTTGCCAAAAGGCACCTGAAGGACTCTGACCATGAGAAACAAATCTGATGAAACCTTTGGCGAGAATGGCAAGCGTCATGTCTGGAGGAAACCAGTTACCGCTCATCACCTGGCCAATACATCCCTAAAGTGAAGCATGGTGGTGGCAGCATCATGCTGTGGGGATGTTTTTCAGTGGCAGGAACTGGGAGACTAGTCAGGATCGAGGGAAAGATGAATGCAGCAATGTACAGAGACATTGTTGATGAAAACCTGCTCCAGAGCACTCTTGACCTCAGACTGGGGTGAAGGTTTGTCTTCCAACAGGACAACGACCACAAGTACACGGCCAAGATAACAAAGGAGTGGCTACGGGACAACTCTGTGAATGTCTTGAGTGGCCCAGCCAGAGCCCAGACTTGAACCCGATTGAACATCTCTGGAGAGATCTGAAAATGGCTGTGCACCGACACTCCCCATCCAACCCGATGGAGCTTGAGAGGTCCTGCAAAGAAGAATGGGAGAAACTGCCCAAAAATAGGTGTGCCAAGTTTGTAGCATCATACACAAAAAGACTTCAGGCTGTAATTGGTGCCAAAGGTGCTTCAACAAAGTATTGAGCAAATGCTGTGAATACTTATGTACATGTGATTTTTTACGTTTTTCATTTTTTTTAAATTTGCAAAGATCTTTCACGATGTCATTATGGGGTATTGTATGTAGAATTTTGAGGAAAATAATTTATTTAATCCATTTTGGAATAAGGCTGTAACATAACAAAATGTGGAAAAAGTGAAACGCTGTGAATACTTTACGGATGCACTGTATGTATATATGTATAATTTATATATATGTATATATGTATAATTTATATATATATATGTATAATTTATATATATATATATATATATATATATGGGAGTGCACACATTAAATTGATATTATACATTATACATATAAGTATTTTAAAATATATATACCATTGAAGTCAGAAGTTTGCATACACTTTCACTCCACAGATTTCATATTAGCAAACTCTAGTTTTACTAGAGTTTACTTTGTACATGACACAAGTAATTTTCCAACAATTGTTTACAGACAGATTGTTTCACTTTGAATGGACTATAATCACAATTACAATACATCAGAATTTTACATACACTAAGTTAATCATGGGAAAATCAAAACAAAACAAAGTTGTGGGAAAAATTAGGGACCTCCACAAGTCTGGTTCATCCTTTGGAACAAAAGCTTGTTTGCACGTGACGTCATGTCATTGCGTTGCTGTGGCGAGAATTGCAGATGCAGGAAGTGATTTTCAACATAGGAAGCACCATCACAAACGTTTTTGCATCGTTTACGATTGCTCAAATTGATCAAACCAAGAAACCACAAGAAACTGACTAGTAAAATTATCAGGAAAAAATGGCTAGTAAACCTGCGTCTGTGGTCGGGAGGATCCGAGTCAGATAATGCTTGTGTGTGCAGTGACCACTTTGTTAAAGTTAATACAACGTATGTTTTTGTAACGTTAGCCGTTTCTGTACTTTGTAAAGTTAAAGTAATTGTTTTGTCTTTTCTTTGTTTAAGATTGTACTCCTGTAACTGAACAAAAATACTTAAATGTTAGCAAAGAGAACTACAAGGTCTTTGCAGGTGAACGTAAATAACTGCAATGAGCTACAATGACTTCTCCGTCTTGTTTCACGATGATCCATGTCTTTAGTGGTGTTTTGGCGGACCTCTGAGAGTGGTTAACCTAATAGTGTAAGTAAACAAACATAAAGCTAACATCGAGAGGCGCAGCAGCTTTTAATGTTTGTTGCTAGGTTAATCTACAGGACAAAAAAGAAATGCCATTCAACTGAGCCATTCAACTGCTCCACAATGACAGTCATTGTGGAGCACCTTGATACCAAGGTCATTGATCCAACCACTAACAAAAAAGTTGTATGCCTCCATACTTTTGTGGATGTCTGGAGGCCAATGTAGTTGCTTATATCTACCGCCTCGATGGCAGGCAAGCATTTAAATTCAGTTGAAAAATCACTCCTCTTCATAACATAAGAATTATATCCAACATATGTTGTGATTTTCTGTTTATACCTTTCTCTCGTAATAGTATCTAGGCCTAAACTAGTACAGTACGGACTTTCCTCCATCTCGTCCATTCTGCTTTTCACTTCCTGCCCTCCATCTGAATTTAGCATGTTATCAGAATCACGTGACTGCAAACAAGCCATTTCAAAACACCTGAAGGCACCACATTCATCTGTACAAAAATAGTATGCAAGTATAAACACCATGGGACCACACAGTTATCATACCGCTCAGGAAGGAGATGCATTTTGTCTCCTAGAGATGAAAGTAGTTTGGTGCTAAATCAATTCCAGAACAACAGCAAAGGAAACAAGTATCTTTATCCACAGTAAAACAAAATAAATATACACATAACTTGAAAGGCTGCTCAGCAAGGAAGAAGCAACTGCTCCAAAACCGCCATTAAAAAAGTCAGACTACAGTTTGCAAGTGTACATGAGGACAAAGATCTTACTTTTGTGAGAAATGTCCTCTGGTCTGATGAAACAAAAATTGAACTGTTATTACTGCCATAATGACAATTGTTATGTTTGGCATCATGTTGTGGGGGTGTTTTGCTGCAGGAGGGACTGGTGCACTTCACAAAATAGACATCATCATGAGGAAGGAAAATTATGTGGATATATTGAAGCAACATCTCAAGACATCTGCCAGGAAGTTGAAGCTTGGTCGCAAATGGGGCTTCCAAATTGACAGTGACCCAAAGCATACCTCCAAAGTTGTGGCAAAATGGCTTAAGGATAACAAAGTCAAGGTATTGGAGTGGCCATCACAAAGCCCTGACCTCAATCTGATAGAACATTTGTGGGCACAACTGAAAAAGCATGTGTGAGCAAGGAGGCCTACAAATCTGACTCAGTTACACCAGTTCTGTCAGGAGGAATGGGTCGAAATTCCAGTAACTTATTGTGAGAAGCTTGTGGAAGGCTACCCAAAGCGTTTGACCAAGGTTAAGCAATTTAAAGGCAATGCTACCAAATACTAACAAAGTGTATGTAAACTTCTGACCCACTGGGAATCTGATGAAAGAAATAAAAGCTGAAATAAATCACTCACTAAGACAGGGAATGTTTTCTATGATTAAATGTCAGGAATTGTGAAAAACGTTTAAATGTATTTGGCTAAGGTGTATGTAAACTTCTGACTTCAACTTTATATATAAATTAAATGAAATCCCTGATGCAGTGTATTGTGCTACTACAATCCCAATCAATAATAAAAGGAAAGAAAAAAAAATTGGTACACAACATAACTTCTAATTATAAACAAGCCCAAAATACACATGGGACTACTGTTTTGAAATATCTGCACTCCCAGTTGTGAACTCATTGACAGCTGATTCCCTGAGAAAGTTACTCGAATTCAAACTGCTAACCTGAGCTCCTAAGTTCAAATGAGCTCTTATCAGGTGATTCATTATAAAGACACAGTTCAAAACAGTCATTTGTTCACAAATCAAACATCATGGATTGTGCTGTGTTTGTTGTTGCGTGCAGCCAGAGAGCTCATATCATCAACAGAATGGGTGAAAAGTGGCTCGAGACACACTGGCGACCTAAAGATGTATTCAATAACTCTCAAGATGATATCTGATGAAACTGCATATGAACGCACACTTCCCGACTGTCACCAATGGTGACTAGATTTTATTGTTGCAATCATTTTTTTGGGTCGCATTTAGTATTTTAGTAGCAGTCTGGAGCCCTGCATCCGATTACTTAGGGGCGATTATCTGTAAAACAAGCCCACACTCAAAGTAATTGTATGTGATATTTTATGTTCCGTTTATTTTCATGAAGCAATACCTGTTAACATGAAACAAGGATGTCAAGGACATATATTACTATTACTCACTATATTTTGTCTGTGAGTAAAACAAATAGGCTGACTGTATTCTACTCTTTGAGCTTTCTAACAACATATGACACATGGCCATTTGATGAGTTTGATGTTTTTACTGTTTGCAATAACATGTACAGTGCAAAATTATTCATAAATTATCAAAAATTGTCAACAAATTTCAAGCACTTGTTCAGTTTTGGACCGATGATGACATGAAGACAACATCATCTGCAAAAAGCAGCGATGAGATCCCCAGCCCACCGAACCGCACACCTTCCCCACCCCGACTACGCCTCGATATCCTGTCCATGAATATCACAAACAGGATTGGTGACAAAGCGCAGCCTTGGCGGAGACCAACCCCCACATGGAATGAACTCGACTTCGTGCCGAGGACCCGGACACAGCTCTCGCTTTGGACGTACAGGGATTGGATCGCCCCAAGAAGGGATCCCCCCACCCCATACTCCCGCAGCACCTCCCACAGTATCTACCGGGGGACCCGGTCATACGCCTTCTCCATATCCACAAAACACATGTAGACCGGATACTCCCAGGCCCCCTCCAGGATCCTTGTGAGAGTAAAGATCTGGTCCGTCGTTCCACGGCCAGGACGAAAACCGCATTGTTCCTCTTCAATCCGAGGTTCGACAATCGGCCGAACCCTCCTCTCCAGCACCTTGGAGTAAACTTTACCAGGGAGGCTGAGAAGTGTGATACCCCTGTAGTTGGCACACACTCTCTGATCCCCCTTTTTGAAGAGGGGAACCACCACCCCGTTCTGCCACTCCTTAGGCACTGTCCCAGATTTCCACGCAATGTTGAAGAGGCGTGTCATCCATGACACCCCCTCCACATCCAAAGCTTTCAGCATTTCTGGTCGGATCATCATCGGTCCGTGACCTTCAGCTCTCACTGGATCGCTTGGCAGTCGAGTGTGAAGCACCTGGGATGAGGATTAGCACCTCTAAATCTGAGGCCATGGTTCTCAGCAGGAAACCGATGGAGTGCGTACTCCAGGTAGGGAATGAGGTTTTGCCCCAAGTGAAGGAGTTCAAGTACCTCGGGGTCTTGTTCATGAGTGAGGGGACAATGGAGTGGGAGGTTGGCCGGAGAATCGGGGCAGCGGGGCGGTATTGCACTCGCTCTATCGCACCGTTGTCACGAAAAGAGAGCTGAGCCGAAGGCAAAGCTCTCGATCTACCGGTCAATTTTTGTTCCTACCCTCACCTATGGTCATGAAGGTTGGGTCATGACCGAAAGAACTAGGTCACGCAGTACAAGCGGCCGAAATGGGCTTCCTCAGAAGGGTGGCGGGCTTCTCCCTTAGAGATAGGGTGAGGAGCTCAGTCATCCGTGAGGAGCTCGGAGTAGAGCCGCTGCTCCTTTGCGTTGAAAGGAGTCAGTTGAGGTGGTTTGGGCATCTGGTAAGGATGCCCCTGGCCGCCTCCCTAGGGAGGTGTTTCAGGCACGTCCAGCTGGGAGGAGGCCTCGGGGAAGACCCAGGACTAGGTGGAGAGATTACATCTCCACACTGGCCTGGGAACGCCTCGGGGTCCCCCAGTCAGAGTTGGTTAATGTGGCTCGGGATAGGGAAGTTTGGGGCCCCCTGCTGGAGCAGCTGCCCCCGCAACCCGACTTCGGATAAGCGGTTGAAGATGGATGGATGGATGTTCAGTTTTGGTCATAATGCTTACATACATTGTAAAGCAGAGCTTCTAAGCTTTTAAATGATATCCATTTTGTGTTGGTCAAAATTTTAGTTATTAATGTTTTATTATTTTTCTCTCCAGGGAGCCCATCCGAGCTTAAAGGGTTATGGTGTTACATCGACATGGTAACAATGTTGAAGAATGTAATATAACTTCACACAGAAAAGGTTACCAAGTGATTTTATGACACTAAAATCAAGTTAATGTGCAGAACCACTATGACTATTTAAAATAACATTTAACTATTAAGATATCTGATATTAATTCAATAATTATCCATTCTCAAAAAAATATTTTGGCCTATTTTTATGAAAAGCCCATTTCAATTTAATAAATGAATTGTGTAATGTTTAACTAAATAAATGAAACTTAAAATATATAGACTTTTTTTTATTGTATTTCTAAATTCTATTTGATGGAATTTTGTTCCGAAACTGAAATGCATAAATCTTGAAATTATTTTTGAGTGCAATTCATATTACATCAGTTGTATTTACATTTATTGAATACTCTGATGATTAGCTTTTATGGCCTCAAATAGATTTTAACAGAATGAATGCAATAAGACTGTAAGAAGCAATTGTGTATTCTTTTTTACAATTTGAAAACATTCTCTATCCAAAGATAACATTCAATTTTAGACTAATGTGAAAGAAATTAAAATTACAACCAAGTATCCTTGAACATCACTTTCCTAAAAACATACATTTTCCTACAGTGAGATATCTATGTCAGATTTAGATATATAGGTCAGCATTCACTGTAGCACAGCATTAACCCATCAGATACAATACAATAATCTGATCTCCTTTCAGCCACAGCAGGAGGATCATAAGTGCAGAAGCTTAAGTCATGCCAGTTTTATTAAGACATGTTCAACATGTCGGTGTGACCAGTGAAAGACCCACTTCCTCCCTCTCTCTCTTTCAATTCAATTTTCAATAGCTTTATTAGCATGGCTGCATGTTACAATTTTGCCAAAGCACAAGTTATAATCAAATCAAACAGAGCAGAAACATATTTAAACTGTGGATATTTAGAACACAAATTATAAAAATAAACTAATGCATTGTATGTAAATATTTTAAATCACGTGTAACTGATACACAGTAATATACAGTGTTTATATAATGAAATAATATATGAACTAATGTATAAATTGAAGTGAAAAAGTTTGGTTTAGTGGCTCAGAGTTCTTTCTCTCAGGTTATCGCAGAGTGAGACATATTTTGCAGCTGCAGGGGCCATGTGTCTTTCTCTCCCAATATGATTTGCATTTGTCCAATTTCAGGTATAGATTCACTGGATTTTGTGAAGAATGTGTTTCTAATTAATTGATATTTTCCACAGTGGCGTGCATCTCTGTTTCAACCTCTCCATTCTGGCAGTAAACGCATGTCCTGTTTTCTCTGAGGAGCCAAGACTTTTTAAGTCTCTGTGATGAGGATGAGGGCAGGGCAGGGCCGTGACTATGCATGCACAGCCCCCAATTGGGCTAATCAGTCGAGGAATAAGTGCAGCGGAACGCGGCAGTTCGGGAGAGAGCGAGCCACATGCAGCTGCCATGTGAGTGTGTCTTTTTGTTTAAATGTAATATTAAATTTGACTATTCAGCCGGTTCCCACCTCCTCCTTACTCATTTTAACAGTGTTGCATTGGTGCCAAAGCCCGGGAAAGAGGAGGGATGCCAACCAAGGAGCAGCCGTGGCCGTCTGCCTGGGAACGCAGACATCACTGCCAGCTGCCGAGGATCTGAGGCACACTGCTGCCCCCCCACCAGAAAAAAAATTGGGAAAAGAGGGGGAGGAGCATGACCGTGGTCCCGGGGCCGGAGGACCTACTACCGTCCACCGGGAGAGGAGCGAGCTGTTGTCTGCCAGAGGTTGGGGAGTGGCAGAGGACCGGGTGACAGTGTATGTGAGCGCCAGTGAACCAGGTTATTACGCTCTCACATCTCTCTCGCTCCGCTTTGCCATTTCCCTCTCCTCTCCTCTTTTTTTCCTCCCCTCGTCCCCCTCCCTAGCCCTAGAGAGGCAGGGAAAAGCCGGCCGGCAGGCAGGGACAGCAGGACGCTGCAGTTTGAGAGAGAGCCACATGCAGTTGTAGTGTGTGCGTTTATGTTTTGTGTCTCTTTGTTTTCATTAAACATTATTTTGACGGTTCAGCCGGTTCCCACCTCCTCCTTTCCCAACCTAAACCTTGTTACAGTCTCCCTCTTTCTATGGCGAGATTCTGATCACTCGACCTGTATTTGGTTAGAATGTGCCTCTGTTTTACATCTCTGATGGTGGACAGACAAACAGGCAATTCATATTTTATTTTTATACCTCAATAGCATTCTAATTTGTGCTTTATGATTTGGCTGAATTTGATATGTTTTGTTTCAGGACCAGCTGGCTGAGAGGACTGCTTTTGTGGTTAAGCTCTTGGTCTAAAAATGCTTCATGGTGGAGTGTTTTATGGGGCTTAATTTAAGGTGTTTCTAAAATGTAATACATCTCTTTTGAATGTGTAAAATTAATGGGTATCTGCCTAGTTCGGCTCAGCTTGCATTATGTGGCATTTTCTTTTGGACTCTTAAAATGTTCCTACAGAATTCTGTATGGAGGGTCTCAACAGGGTGTTTATCCCATTCAGTGAAGTCGTGACTACAGAGGGGTCCCCAGATCTCACTTCCATACAGGGTGACGGATAAAATGACACTGTCAAATATTTTGTTCAGGTTTTGATTGGAATTTCTATGTTATGAAATATTCTTTTAATGGCATAGAATGCTCTCCTTGCGTTCTCCTTCAGTGTGTTAACAGCCAGACAAAAGTCACCTGGCACGCTCATTTTTAGTCCAAGATAGTTGTAATTTAGTGTGTGTTCTAGGGTGGTGTTGCCTAGTGTGAAAATATATTTGATGTCTTGAAGTTTGGCTTTCTTTTGAAAAATCATAATTTTGTTTTTAATAGGATTGACTGACAGTGCCCAGTTTGGCAGTACTGCTGCAGCAGGTCTAGATGCTGCTGTAGACCTTTAGCTGTGGTGAATGCAGCACCAGAACATCTGCATACAGGAGAAACTTCACTTCTGTGTTGTTTAGGGTGAGGTCAGGAGCTGCAGATTGTTCCAGTGTAGTTGCCAATTCATTTATAAAAATGTTATAAAGAGTGGGATTTAAACTGCATCACTGTCTCACCCCACAGCCCTGAGTGAAGTATTCAGTTCTTTATTTGCTAAGTTTTATAGCACACTTATTGTTCAAATAAAGTGATTGAATGATATCAAACACTTTACTACCTATACCAGTTTGGAGAATTTTATAGTATAGTCCATTATGCCAAATTGAGTCGATTGCCTTTTTTAAAATCAACGAAAAATGCAAAAATGTTAGATTTCTGTGTTTGGTGAACATGCTTATCAGAGTGTGTAGCGTTTAGATATGATCTGTTGTGCGGAAGTTTGGTAGAAAGCCAATCTGTTTTTTTACACAGGACACTGTGGCTATAAGAAAGGCCTGCATTCTCTCTCTCTCTCTTATTCTCACTTTCTCGCTCTCATCTAAACACGACGCATTCGCGCCGCTGACGATGCCACAAAATAATATCTAGGTAGGGAACTCGCTTGGTTTGCAGACACAGCCAGTGTTATTGTCCACTGCTGTGGCTAGTTAACCAGATTTATTCACGTTTTATAGAGGTTAAATAATATGAAAACATTTGTAGAATATTGACTTCGCATTTTGCTGTTGATGTATAGAATACACAAAAAGTAGACAGCACAATGTGTGTTCCTGTGTACACTGTTGAGCTGTTAATGTAGCAGTTAGCACAGCGTGTTATGTCGCTCGCACTTCACTGACCTTACTATTCCACAAGATAACGCTCATTAAAAAGCTTAAATGCGCAGAAATGGGAAAGGGGATCTTACCATGTCACAAAGTGCCACTTTTGAGGAAACTTTATGTTTCCTTGGGCTGAAATTCCCTCGGTAGTGCGCCGTGTGTTGTTAAAGCAGTAAGGGACTACTATTTGGCAGGAAGTCGCTCCAGTTCACAACGCGCATGCGCTCAAGCAACAGGCGCAACATAAGTGACAAAACAGAACTAGTGATGGGCGAACACTTCCACCCTAATACATTATATAAAGAAATCAGTTGTTTTAAAATCATATGAAAGTGGTGGCCAACATTTTTGGACTGTGAAACATTAAATAATACATTTAAGGTTAATTGGCATAGACAGAGTCTAAGAAAACCTACATCCATCTGGAATTTTATCCCCTTGCATATTATTTCAAACGGATTAAATTTGTCCTTAGTTGTTATTTTGATATTGATAAAATACCAGTGAAACTGTCTGAATTTCATCACCAGGCCTTTATTTCATGGTCCATGATATACAAACACAATTTCTCACCTCATAGATGTTATATATGGAATATTAAGGACATCTTAAAAGCACTCTGAGCACCAGATTTAAGTCCTATGTTGGAACCATATCAGGGAGAGGGGGGGTTCAAGCACCTCACTCCCCTAAGGAAGTTATGGTCAGATCATGTCTGCCTGTAGGGGAACCAGCCTCTGGGGTGTGAAATGCTGATATGGCCGCTACAGAGGCCTTAAGCGTTGATGGAGTAAGACTTGCGTCCATCCACTCTTGAAGGAATGCAAGGATCTCAGTTATGGAGCAATTCACTGGGTCTTTGTTGCATGAAGAGCCATTTTAGTGCATAGAGGTGTCTCGTAGATTGCACTCTAGCTTGCAAATTGGTGTTCAGTATAGACTGAGCCAGTTTCAGCTTGTGCACTGTAATCCGTTCAGGGGCCATACGTGTAGGATCCACAGCTCTGGCTAGGGATGCCAAATCGTGCCCTGTGCTTGAGAGAGCAGATCCCCCTCAGAAGTATTGCCCATGGAGGGTTGCCTAATATTTCCATAATTTCTGGAAACCATGGCAGATTGGGCCATTTTGGTGCAACCAATAGAACCTAGTCATTGTTTTCTCTGACTTTGCATATGACAGAGTGAACGAGACGAATTGGGGGAAAATGCGTATTTGTTTTTCTCCAACCACTTGTGGGCCAAGGCGTTCACTCCCAGCGGGGAATGGGGCATGGAGTACAAAGATGCTAATATATGCCTGAGGACAGCAGCCCCTCCAATCAGGGCATGCGCAGAGTAGGGTATGCGCCAGGTCTCAGTAAGCTTCGTGTGAAACTCAGAGAGGAACAACACTGCTTTCCAAACCATGGTCTTTTGAAGGCAGACCGTGTACATGAATCATTCATTCAGACGAGAATTTTCTGGCTCGACAGGAGGCGACCACTCAAGGCCAAGCTCCTCGACAGCCCGCGCAATTATGCAGAGTAACTCAATGGCCAGTGTACACTCCTCAACATTGGTGGGGGGAGGAGCTGCAGCATCCTCCATTGACCATTCTATGATGCTGCGAAGGACACACATCATTATCATCGTCAGACCCGCCAAATACGACCACACCGTGCTCATTCATAGAGGGCCGGAGGTCATCACATGCATACTGCACTAGTGAAGACGCTGATTGGGAAGATCGAGGGGCTCGTGGGGCATTTCGAATGCAGTCTTCGAATGTGACCTTCTTTCACAGGAATTCGGATGATGCATGAGGTATATCCTTCGATGGCACTCACAACCCAAAATTCTTTGCTTCAATGGAAATGTATAAAAATAAATATGCCAATTTTCACATAAATATTATTTTCAAACGGAAGTGATGTTAATTCCCAAGATGAAGTCTCTCTGTCACTCTTGTATTTGTTTTTGTATTTGTTTTGGTTAATGGTCATAAAAAATGTTTTTTATATGACTTTTTGTCTACACCTTTGATCAAATGTTAAAAGGTCACGGAAGGTGTTTCGCCCATCCACAAAGTCTTTCATTTTGCCTGTTTTCCACAGTCTTGTCACCATAATTTAACTTCTCAGGCACTTCTAAGCTCATTAGGAGCTCGGGTCCTCTCTCTTTTGTATTTGTTTTGGAACATTTTGGAATGAGGAACTCAACTTTCAAAAACTCATCAGATCAACACGAATCACACAATTGACCTATTTTGGATTCAAAACTTTGAGACATCTGTTTCTGCTTATGGCTAAGTATTTTATGCATAAGTGTAAATTTAATAAGCGCAATTGTTTTAAAATCGTTACTATGATATACATTTTTATTTTCATTAGATTTAATCTTTTTCTAATGAGAAATTTGTAATATTTTGTTCAAAGGGTAAACAAACAAACAAACAAACATTAAAAACAAGCAAACAAACAAAAAACATTAGAAAGAATGGAAACATTTACAAAAGGTTCATATGCATCAAATGCATTACAGATTTAGGATGACCTATCATGAACTAACCTTTCCAGCATTTATTAATCCTAGTTAATGGTCATTTTTTGTCAAAAGAATGACAACAAAGATAAGGAATAAGCACACTGAAACACTCTAAAACACAGATTCATTTTTACATATTTATTTCCCATTCAGATCATTCTCCAATATTTCATAATTCTACAAATGTAATACTCTGATCATTAGAGGTAAAATATTTGACATGTAAATAAATATACATGGAAAAATATAAAACAATATATATGTAGCTTCCAAAAATGGAAGAAAATAAACTTTATCTGTATTGCCATGTTTGTCATTATCTAAAGAACAATGTAAAGAACATTACTGGTCCAAATATATTAAATATATTACAGTGAAAAGAGGGATGAGTTTCATGAGGCATTCAAATGCCTCTTCTTCATCAAGTCGATAGCACTCAATCGTCCCAAGAATGCCTTGCATGACAATTTGTTCACATCTCAATTAAGTCACCACGTCTATTGCACAGCATTCCATATCCCTGTCCAGCTAGGAACATGCAGACAGGAATGATAGACATACATGGAAATGTATCACAACATACATTACATAGCTGAACAGGCACAATTTGAAAAGAAAAGAAGAAAAAGACACCGTTCTTTCAGGGCTACTACATGTAACTTCTGTACACGATGAGTGTGATTTCAATACAATCTAATAGACATGCTGTGTTTGCAATGGACAGCCATCAACACAGAGAACTATGATAAAATACAATCTGATTACAGTCTGTTTGATAACCGTTATCTGTGGTATAAAACATATATACTATCTCACTAAATGTGCTAAAATAATTTAATGTACCTAGTTTACTACTAACATTGCCTATCCAAGAAACACAGTGTCTGGCATATCATGTAAAAGTGCTGGCATTGGAGAAAACAAGGAAAGAAAGTACGCGTAAGAGACAACATACTTTTTCGGAGGAACACAGGAAGCCTTCTATTCATTCAGACAAAAAATCCAAGCAAACAGCTTGTGCCTACAGCTCTTTACATAGTTTGGGAAGTTTTAAATATGAATTGAAGAGTTCAGACAAGCCATACTAAAACAATAATGCAGATATTAAATTAAATTTAGTCATTAGGAAGAAGATGATAAAGGTTTCTTTCAAAAGTCTATTGATATTTAAGTCGGACAGCCTGTGTATCCTCTTGTAGTAGTTGAGGTTAATGTATACTGCAAATATTCCCATTCAGACTATCCATATATATTGTACTTTTCTTGATCCTTAACCTCCACTGTGCAATGATGCATTAAAATACAATTAAATAAAACATCATAAAAAGAACTGTTTATATGACATTTTGTCTAAACCATTGATCAAATGTAAAAAGGTCACGGAAGGCGTTTCGCCCATCCTCATAGTCTTTCATTTGACCTGTTTTCCACAGTCTTGTCACCATAATTTAACCTCTCAGGCACTTCTAAGCTAACTAGGAGCTCAGGTCCTATGTGCATTCATGTCTTGGCACATATTGCATCTTTTCTGGAAGTTTTTGCAGTAGTTTGTACGAGGCTCTAAACGTCCCACACTCCTCTTAGAAATCCACAGGTGTCTGGATTGTGTCCGGGTTGTACATGTGATCTCAAAATTTGGAAGAGCTTATTGTCCCACCCTCTGGTCCTTCGTCTGGGTTGACTCTGCCTCCACTGTCTATCTTGTTGGTTCTAGTGAAGCTGGAATGGACGTTCTTGAGAAGTGCATGTGGAAAGCCCTTACTGGAAGGCAAGATCAGCCGGGGGACCGTAAGAAAAACCTGGGAACGCTCCGGCCGCCTCCCGTACACTGCTGGTTACGTGCAGGTTATCGGTGTTGCAAAGTGAGGTAGACACAGGTAGGTGGGTGAACTCGGGATCAAAGTGCCGAAGGTCAGTGGGACCAGACTGAAGATTCAATAGAGACAACGTGTTATTTAGCAGATCAGAAATGTGAATCGCAGTCGTATTTGTAAGAGTACACAAATAGAGCAAGTATAGAGTTAACTTACCACTGTGGGAACAAAAGGAGGGGTGATTTTCTTGGCCATGAGGTCGTCCCAGTTGATGGGCGAGAAGAAGCTGTGATACTTCAGTTCCAGCTACAAGGAAGCAAATGTTGATATAAGAATCGCCAATCTCAGGACAAATAAACCATGTGCATGTAGAATGATAGCTTGGGTATGCGGCTTGACTTACAAAATCATCTTTCGACCCCAGTCTCTTGGTTCGATCCTTGTGCAACAGACCCTCCAGCAGCTCACGGCCAGCGTTGGACACGTTTGGCTTCAGAACTAGAGGCTTGTGTAGAATGTTGTTGTACATCTCGGCTGTGTTGCGACTGTAGAATGGAGGCTAGATGAAGGCAAAGATTCAATAATTAATAATGTTTCAATAATTTATCTTCTGCTGACACCAGAAACACACTCTATGCAAGAATGCAGACGCAGACTCAAACACTTTGCAAGCCCATTGCAAAAGCGCTTTCTTGATATAAACACTTTAAGTGCGTCACAGTAACAAACCTCACTATTCAGAAACTACCTCACAAGGCCAGTGTTGGGTGTAATCTGATTAAAGTAATCAGTTACTGTATTCTAAACTTTGAACTTCATCAACCTAAGGGTGATGTAGTAATGTTTCATGCTAAAGACTTCCAATTCTTCTCACCAGGCCATACAGCATCTCAAACAGTACTGATCCCAAGCACCACCAATCTACGGTACGATCATACGCTTGTTTCTGAAGAACCTCTGGTGCCAAGTACTGTGGAGGGAGAAAACATAAATCAAAACACCATTCAAAATAGGATTTTGTGTCTAAACTCTGTGCTATCTCGTGTAAGTATTTTAAAAATGTACTTTAAGGCTCACCTCAGGAGTTCCACAGAATGTTGTGGTTGTTCCGCTTGGTTCAAGCCCCTCTTTGCATAGACCAAAATCTGTCAGCACAATGTGTCCCTGAGGGTCCAAGAGGATGTTCTCAGGCTTTAAGTCTCTGTGAAAACCAAGAAGAAAAGGTTAGACTCTGTGTTCTTCATTATACTTGCCGTAATTGAGGGAACAGTTCACGACTTCTCCTCTAGGGGTCGCCAAAAGCAATCAAATACCTGTAAACGATGTTCAGGGAATGGAGGTATCCGAGTGCACTAGCAATTTCAGCAGCATAAAACCTTGCTCTTGGCTCCAGAAATACCCTCTCTCGCTGGAGGTGGTAGAATAACTTCAAATATAGAAAAACATGTAGAGAGTTCATTAGTTCAGAACTCTATTAACATCTATTTTGAGATGAGGTGTGGCCTCAAGTGCATGAATGCATTGTTTACTCACCTCGCCTCCATTGATGTAGTCTAGTACAAAGTACAGTTTGTCTGTGGTTTGGAAAGAGAAGTGCAGACCCACCAGGAATGGATGTTTGATGTTCTTCATTAATACACTCCTTTCTGCCATGATATGCTTTTGCTGGAAAAACGTTTTAAGAGCGATTGTTATTATGATTGCTATTATGAGTGGTGAAGTGCTTTCACTTTTGTGTAAACATGCATTAGGACCTACCTCTTTCTTTTTCAGAATGATTTTCTTCTGTAGCACCTTCACTGCATAGTATTGTTCGCTTTCCTTGTGGTGCGCAAGCAGAACCTGTAGATTAAGATACAGTTAGTGCTCTTATTTTACATTTTGACATCTTGACTGTATGCCATTATTCAACTGAACATCTTTGTGCCCACCTTTCCAAAGCTGCCCTTTCCGATGATCTTCAAGTAGTCAAAATCTGAGGGTTTGATCCTGTTCAGTAAATAAAACATAATATTAGTAATGCAAAAAGCAAGAGGCCTGGTTGAAATGCATTTTCCCAGACAAAAATATGTGAATTAAAGAAAGTATGAATAAAAACATACTGAGTTTCTTCAGCCAAAGAGCTCCTGGGATTGGTCAAACACAGGTGATTCTCTTCCAGCTCCTCATTCTCGTTCTCATCAATTTTTAAGAAGGAATCAACCTCAGTACTGAAGAAAAGAAGAATAAGAAGTGTTATAGATAGAAACATTTGTTCAAGACTCGAAACTTTGAACATTAGACTTGACCACATTTTCCTGCCTTAATAAAAGCAGATAGTTGACATGAAATTTCAAGCGGTTTCAGTGTCTTCCATGAGACTGAGCTGTTAAATTAGACACGCCCCCTCTTTCCAAAGCGCTGCATTTTTTATTTTATTTGCGGTTGTCAAAAACAGCAGCAGCAGCAAAATGGCGCCCTCAACTGACAACTGTTATGAACAACATGGCATAAAAATGCACTAAGCCTCAATAATTCACTGTAACTACAATACTGTGAGAACGCACAGAATGACTGACAGGCAGAAATCATCAGTGAATCGTCACCAAATTTTTGTTTGCTGTTTACAGAGTCTAGTGTTGTCACAGATGTCTTACAACAATTATTTTATTAATATCTTTCAGTGAGTAGGACAATTGTTTTACATACATTTTCATGATCGCTTACAGCACCTTTAAGCAAAACTTTGTTCGTTCTTCTGTCATTATTATCCATGCAGCTTTTATGACCGTGTGTTTTTATTAAGGCTTTGTCTCAATGTGCAGGACCATTTAAAATGAAGTAATCAAGGCAGAAAGGTGAAAATGATGTACACTTTCCATAATACACTGGCTATATGTAAATTTTAACCTATATTTAACCTACATTTCAACTATACTGTCCATTACAATCAGCTTAGTAGTATTTCCTGTAATGCCACTGCTGACCGATAGATAGCAGTGTTGTTCAAGTTTGTGAGGTGCAGTTTCAGGTTTGTTGGTTAATTCAAATTTTCAGAGCTTTTGACTTAACAAAGCAGGCAGCTGTTACCAGTGCAAGAACACTAGATGATATGAATGTCCTAGATTTTTTTTAAACCATTTGCCTCCCTAGAGACAGTCCTTCCTGGCCAATAATACGACTTGTAAACAAAAGCAAAATGATGAGTCATATATTTCAGTGACAAAAATATTGGGCCATCTTAGGGCTGAAGGCTTTGATTCAACCTATTAGACAACAATAGAATATTATAATATTTACATTTTAGAAATATTGTGGTGCATATGAAAGGTAGAGGTGACGCAGTGAGAAATTTTCCACTGGTCAGACCTGAATTTAATTAAACGCTTATCCTCATCTAGGGGACATAAGGGATTTGCTCAAGGGTGCTTACTGCACCCAAGCGACCAGCTGAATACTCCTTTTCATGGAGTACTATTCTGGTGCTGGCTTTGCCTTGCCTGGCACAGATTAACCTACACAATTAGCAGAATGTACAGCCAAAGTCAGTTGATAGGATTACAACCTCTATCACGGTACAGTAAACCTACTTAAGATGTATATAAATAAACTGCTCAGGTAACATTGCACTTGGTGATTGAATGCTGGAAATTTCCCGAACCACTGTTGCTAATGCATTCAAATTACAAAATGTAGCTTTCAGCATCATATATGATCATATTTATTCAGAATGCTTTCTATGTATATTCTACATGAATCATCAATATTGTTTATACCTTTGCTCACATATTAATATGGGTTACTTACTGTTGACAAATAGGAGGATTGGAGACCAGTTTCTGGATGAAGTCGTTTAAGCCCATCTTTCTTTCTTTAATGAAAGCTGCAGTGGAAAAAAAAAAAAGAATGAGGCATTTACGTCAGAAGGAAATCCACAGCTGACGTCACAGATACTTTTGCATTTGAACTGAAATGTCAAACATGTGTGATAAGAAACGCTTAAAAATCTCAAAGGTATCGGTGAATTAATCGTTTGCACCACAAGTCTACGGCAAAAAGATTTTTTTTTTACAAATGTTATGATGCAGAGGACCCATGTGGGTTTTATGTTACGAACTTGGGTTCCTGTGTTACACAACACACCGCATCGTTCACTGTATACCACTGTACATACTCGCTATTTATTTTGATTAGGAATTGACGTTCATCAGCTATATTTCGATCTCATTTAATTATCAAATGTAGAAAAATCCATTTTGAAATGAAGAAAATAATATTCAGTAGAATAATAAATCATAATAAAGAAATAAGTGAAAAATCCCTATACAAAATGCGACCAGCAAAACAAGCAATAGCTAAAAATGACATGCACTATTAAAAATTATGTTTACAAAATAAATACATGATGGGGTCATACCTTCGACCCTCATCACACAGACCCAAAAATATACATAAAGACATTTTTTTCTCTCTACAGCTGCTTCGTTTCATTTTAATTTTTTTTTATTTTTTTGCAAAGCAGAATACCTAAAATCTATTATAGACCCCATAATTAATCTATTCGCGACGTACCGGTGAGAACTGTCACGATCCCCCTCATCCTGCAGTATGTCAAGTCACATCCAGTTTGGGTAACTGCCATCTTATTCAGTTATACTTAAATATCCAAAAGAGAAAAAGATTCCTTCAGAAATCTTCTATCGAACCGCGCTGATCTCCGACCGCTGCAAACCGCTTGTTGATGTCACGCTGTCTGGTGCTCAGCGCTACTGTCTTCCACTGTCCGTGCTGGACTCATATTTTTATATGGAACACGTGGTTGCGTGGAGGCGAGGCTCTGACATCACTTGTGTAACCAAAGGATAGTAAATGGACGTTTATGGGATCCCACAACTCTCTGATCGGCCGGTAGGGGGCGAGGCGACGGGCTGGGGAAGCGCTCCATTTAGTTGGAAACGGATTGGACGCTTTCTTTCTTTCAATGGAAAATTACTTCACAACTCTGCCCATAATCTCATCACATTAAATAAATCCATATCAGACATGATGAAGAAGGTGCATCAGAGGAAAATGAATGGGCATGGTGGAAATGATATGCTAATGAGATGCACATGCTGATGAGAAATATGCACAAAATGAATGCAAGACATGCCTGTGGTGAACAGATGTGCTAAAATATTCACCCTATTTAAGTTTACTTGGTGTCTTGCGATATGCTTTAGGGTTGCTACGGATTACATTACATTTAGGCATTTGGCAGACGAGTGTCAGAAACTAACATTTCCGTAAACCCTACTGGAAAAATATGTTTTCTTAATTAAACATTTCTTGAAATGTCACGATTTGGGCTCAAAATTCAAATATCTATGCTCTTTGAACGTTATTATCTTAAAAATCCAGATACATTTTTTCATGTTAATAACTCAAATTGAGTACAAAATTAGGCTATACACATAACGCCTTGCACTTGAATTATTTAATTATGGTTGCTTGGTCAAAGGGAACTTATGGAGGCATTTAAATAGTTGTTCCCTATCTGTCACTCACTCAAAATTGTGTTGATGTAGTGACACTAGGGGTCACTCTTGGGCGCACATCTGATCTTTCAGAAAAGGCCAATGGGAATTGGCGAGTGGAATTTGCATGCCACTCCCCCGGACATACGGGTATAAAAGGAGCTGGCTCGCAACCACTCATTCAGATTTTTTCTTCAGAGCAGAGTGGCATCGAGCACCTCATTGAGAAGCATCTGCTGTTGGATATACATCGCATTTCAGCTGCGTTCTCCCCCTCTGCGCAATTGATGCAGAGTACGCCCCTGGGCGCTTCGACAGCTAAAAGAGTATATATTCTTGCAGAAAAAAAAGAGTTTGTTTCCTCTAAAAGAGTGCGCACTGATGGACAGCATCTTTTTAAAGATGCCTTTCCATCTGTGTGTAGTTCCTGGATGTGGTTCGCTATCTCTTCGCCTCTGACGGCCACGAGCGCTGCCTCACGTTTCTGGGCTGTAGTCAATTTGAAACTCAGGTGGCTCCCTGTAGAACCCCCCACAGGAAGCTGGTGCCCCAACCTCACGGTCTGGCGCTAAGAGCCCTAGGGAGCCCTGAGATGGACGACCCAGAGAGGAAGAGGTCCGCTGGAACCCTGGAGCTGGTATCCAGACCCCTCCATCCCCCGGTGGAGGGCCGGGATGAGAATCCTGTGTTCCCTTTTGTTTTGTTTTCGCTGCACTCCCAAGGGGCTGCGGTACCCACATTTTCCAAAAAAAGAGTGGTTTCCTCACTCCCTGGGTCACACAGCTGGTTTTTACGGCCATTGTTGTCATGACAGCCGGACATGAACATTCGCATCCAGGGTGCTACGAAGGCGACCTCCAACCTTCTTGCGGTTGGGACGAGTCAGAGGATGGTCTCCCTCCTCCCTTGTCGCTGACCGGTCCTATGGTGGGTATGCAGAGCAAGGTAAGTGCTTCAAGGAACAACCGTGTGTAAGGGGCACGCAGCCACTGGCAGCTGGACAGGACCGCGACTGTGTTGGCATATCAGTTGGCTCGAGTTGCTGGCAGCATTGCTGGCCCTGCTGAGGCTTTTACTATTCATCCAGGGCAAGCACGTCTTGGTCCGAATGGACAACACAGCAACAGTAGCATATATAAGCCACCAAGGTGGGACTCACGTCACATGTCGCAACTCGCCCACCGTCTCCTCTTCGACTGAGGTCGCTGCAGGTCACTCACATCCCGGGCGACCTTAACTGTACAGTGGACACACTGTCATGGCAGTTGACGCCCAGGTGGTCCAGCTGATTTGGAGTCGATTCGGCGAAGCACAGGTAGATCTGTTTGCTTCCCGGGAATCCTCCCACTGCCTGCTCTGGTATTCTCTGACCGAGGCTCCCCTCGGCACTGATGCACTTGTGCACAGCTGGCCCTGGGGGCTACGCAAGTATGCTTTCCCCCCAGTGAGCCTGCTTGCACAAACTTTGTGCAAGGTCAGGGAGGACGAAGAACAGGTCATCCTCGTGGCACCATACTGGCCCACCTAAACTTGGTTCTCGGAACTCATGCTCCTCACGACAGCCCTTCTCTGGTGAGTTCTCCTGAGGCAGGACCTCCTTTCTGGCTTCTGGATGGGACACGGAATATCTAAGTGGCCTACCAGGTAGACACGATCACTCAGGCCAGGGCTCCCTCTACAAGGCAGCTATATGCCTTGAAGTGGCATTTGTCGCTGGGGAAGCACGACCTGATCATCTGGTTCCTGAGAGGCGCCAGGAGGCTGAATCCTCCTAGGCCACACCTCTTTCACTTGTGGGATCTCTCCGTGGTCTTCCTGGGCTTGCGAAGAGCCCCGTTTGAGCCCTTAGAGTCAGTTGAACTAAAGGTGGTCTCCATCAGGGAACAGAGGTTACAACAGTAACCAAGACGTTGTTACAAATTCATAGACATTTTAGCTCTTTTGTAGTATTATTTATGTTTTTTTTTTTTTTTTTGTGATGTCACCATTCGAGTGATCTGTGTCCCCTTTGGTCAAGTCTGACCCTATTGAAACTATCTCAGTTCTCCTTGTGCAACTGAAGTACAGTTGTCTATGCATTTCTGTGGTATGTTTATTTTATGATTCACCTAGAATCAGTTATAATCTTCTTTATTTGAGCTGTTGTTGTATGATCTAAATGTATTAAATGAAATTAAAAAATTAAGTAGAAACAACAATGTTTAAATAGCAAATCTAAGTTTGGGCATCTAGTTACCTGAACTTAATTACTCAAGTTTTTGGATTCAATTCAATTGAGGGAACTAAAATCAGTTGAGTAAAGTCAACTTTTTAAGGTTCTCAGTGCATTATGATGTGATATTTGAACCCAGGAGGGGCATGTTAAGGGGCACTTTATCAGGGCATATTTCCTCTAACCAAATAAAAATATAGTTTTTCATCCTTTTTATGCCAAATACTTTTATTAAATCCATTAAAATAAATTCTCAATTTGAATCTTTTTTTGTTTTTTTGTTTTACCTATAAACATAAATCAACCCATTTTATGGCATAATATGTATAACTGGACTTAGAATTGAATATTAATAGGAAATATATCAAATGTCACAAATTGAAACTGATACATTCAGTTCAGGGGAATTTTTTCCCACCACATTTTACATAGGCACATTGTGTCACTTTTGATGGCACCTTTGCCCTGAGGCCAGGTGTGGTACTAGGATGTGATCTGTATGGTGAGCATGTATACACTGAATATGTAGAATATACCTGATTATCAGGGCATGCCTGAGGCTACATTTACATCTGACCTTGTGGTAGACACTTTTCCCAAAGCAACTGTATATCAGTATGTGCATTTCCTGGGAATTGAACCCACAACCTTGGTGTTGCTAGCACCATGCTAGTCAATTTACAAGAATTAGCTTTTGGTCATGAAAACCCAGGGGTATCAGTGAATTAACATATAGTGTGATTTCCAGATCATGAAAATTAATTTAACCACAAAAGTTTCAATAGTTAACACAGGTTTTCCTAGATATGCTCAGGCATAGATTCCGGGTATTTCCGGGATCAATGGAAATGTGTAAATGCTTCATGCTTATGTTCAAGCCAAATACACACATTTGTTATCAGGTCTAAAATAAATCATAAGTCATTGCTCATTTGTGAATTGCAATTTGTCAATAAAATGTTATTTATTCAATAAATTTTTTTGTATCATTATCCAACAATCATGAACATCTGGAAAAGTCATGGAAAAGTCACTGGTCAGAAGGTCTAGGAACCATGATGCAAATTTTTAATCTGTTAAAGCTTGTGTTTTAAGAGATTATTATCTTACTCTAGGCTTATCTTACTCTTGCACTATCAAGGCTTACATAAACTGATACTTTGAACTACATTGTGCATCACTCAGCTCGACTGCCTGTACTGCAGCTACAAATGTCGTCCACCAACCCTGTTATGACATAAGTGTCATAACACAGTGCCATCCCCACTGTCTCTTATTAAAGCATTTTTGTCAGTCCTATATTCAAAGTATTCACATTTAGAACAAAAAGGAGACTTCAGTGGTATCCATACTGCATTGTTCCTTGAGTCTACATTTTGCATTTTAACTTCCACTTCCACTTCTTGTGGAATGTATAACCTGCTATATTCGTAAAACCAGTCTGAAATTAATGACAATCCTTGAATTTTAAACAAGGAGGTGGGGTACTTACCGAGAGCTTGTAACTGGTCATGACTAGAGAATTTAAAACCTGGTGGTGGGTTACTTTATATAAGGTGTCTTGCCAAGGTTCATTTAATCAAGAGCTGGATCGGATGGCATGAAATCACCTGACATACATGCATCAGGTTGTATCAAACCAAACATGCCATTCTACAGTAAGCAGTTAAGAGGAATCAAGAGGGGAATTCTCAACAGGAGCTTTAGGTCATAAATAACAGGGAAGAGACTTCTATGAAAGGACATCTAGTAGTTAAATTATATAATTTAACTCTAATGCAAATATTCTTTAATTTCAGCTCAGTGAAGACCCGATGAATATTAAATGGATGCAAGATTCTCTAAAATGTGTTTTGTCCTGCATCAAGAAATTTGTGGTTTAGGATTTAAGTAATGCACAACATGTAAGAAAAAACATTTGTTGTAACACTTTACATTATGGATGTTTTTTAACATTAGTTTACAACTTCATTTATCAAAAACTAAGAAAGAAAAAACTTTGCAGCACTTATTAATCTTGGTTAATGTTAATTTCAACACAAACAAATACATTTGAAAAAAATTAAGTTGTATATGTAAATTAATGCAATATAAACTAACCTAAACTAACAAACAATCAATTTAATTTTAAGAAATGAAAATTTCAATTTTACCAAGATTATAAATGCTGTATAAATATTTTTCTCATTGTTAGTTCATGATACCTAACGTTAACAAATAGAGCCTTATTGTAAAGTGTTAACAAATTCTTCATATAAACAAGTGCTTTCGATTTAATATGAAAAATAACATGTTAAAAAAATTTATGCAATTAATTATGTCCCCGGACCGCAATAAGGAATATTCCTTCCATATAAGCTATTCAAGCATGTAGTACCACCTGTTTTCTCCAGGGGGCAGCAGGTGAAACATGCTGTACAGGCAACGTGCAGCTTATACAGAGAACAAAGTGTCTGCTCTCGGACACTTACCGAGAACACAAGATGAGAACATGTTCTTGCTTAGAAACACTGCTGGAGCGCAAATCCGAAAGCAGGGATCTCAAGACATGTTTTGGTATGTTTTCACAGCGACCTAAAAACTGTAAGTTTATGACGCGACACAACAGAGACGGTCCAAAAACCTCCGTCTGATGGAGGTGTACATTGACGCACCCTTAAAGGACACCTATTATGGCATTTAAAATGTTCCTAATATTGTTTTGGGAGTCCCCAACAACAGTTTTACATGCATGCAATGACAAAAAAAACACTTTTGTTGTCTTATAATATGCATTTATGTTTACCCGATTTGCTCACCGACTCCCAAATGATTCGTTCAACGACTCATTTTTCCAAACCCCTCCTTTGCGTGACGCTAATCTGCGGTGATTGGTCAGATGACCCAGTCAGTTGTGATTGGTATACTCTGTGCAGAGATTGTCGGAAACGGAACACCCATCACCGCTTTGTAGTAAAAAAATCAAAATCAGAGAAGGAATTTGAGTTGATTTATGTTAGCGATCATAGCCCAAAGTTCGGTGGTAAACACCCAATCAGTTATTGTTTGCGTTAGCCCAACGCATAAACATATTGGTAAAGCACTGCATTACTACAAGTTATTGCTCTATTCTTTATGACAACTCCAATAACATCGACAAACATTTCACATATTCCAAAAAAATTGACATTGGAGACCAAGAAGCTGCGCTGAGCGTAACTTACACAACACACACAAATACTTATTAAGCATGCTAAAAAACACATAAAAGCAACAATTATTAATAATACTTACAGGTTGTGTTTCGGAGGAAGAAGCTGATCCAAATAAACTTGGTACTGAACCTTCCTTCAGTATCAACCGGCTCGCGAATCCACACTTGAAAGCATTCGTGTTCGTAAAGCGTATCGTCATTAAAATGACGCGAACACAGCACAAGGTTCGGGCTATACTTGTGTGGTATAGTTGTAAATATAAACTCTAGCCACTGATTCTTCACATGCTCGTCCCTGGGCAGTGAAAAAAGGTCGCTTTTGATACGCACTTCAGAACACAGCGTCTTGTTGTCGACATGATGTTTTCAAGTTTTCCCTGGTGTCTGCGCGCACAATGAGTGGGCGCGGCCAATTTGATAATTTTTCGTCTTGACGTCACAACGAAAAGGAAAATGACTCGTTGGAAAAACGATTCATTACATTGACTCAGAGTCGACTCCTACTTTTGAGAGACAATAACTTTTTTTACGGTGAACTTTCATATATAAAACTTTGCAGGATGTTTTTGTTCACTTAAATCTGTTACACACTACATGAAAGGTAATTTTCAAAATTCCATAATAGGTGCCCTTTAAAGGAATAGTTCACACAAAAATTTACTCACCCGCATGCCATCCCAGATGTGTAGACTTACTTTCATTTACAGGAAACCGATGAAGACTTTTAGAAAAATATTTGAGCTCCATATGTCCATACAATGCAACCGAAAGTACAAAAAGGCAGCATAAACGTAATCCATATTATGGATATAAGTGATATAATAGGTGTGGGTGAGAAACAGATCAATATTTAAATTCATTCTTGCTAGAAAGTCTTCTCCCTGCCCAGTAGGTGGTGTATGCATGAAGAATATGAATCACCAAAAACACAAGAACAAGAATGTGGAAGTGAAAGTTAAAGTGGAGATTGACTGAGCAGGGAAGAGAATTTATAGTAAAAAAAAGACTTAAGTATTGATCTTTTTCTCACCCACACCTGTCAAATCACTTCTGAAGAAATTGATTTAACCACTGGAATCATATGGATTATTTTCATGTTTCCTTTATGTGATTTTTGGAGCTTAAAATTTTTATTTAAATATAAATGTTTATCTACACGATTAATTGTGATTAATCAGAATAACATGTGAATTATTCAGTAAAATTCTTTTATCGACTGACAGCCCTAATGCAAACGTGAATTTATCAAAACAGGAGCTTCTTTTTTGCAGTTTCTTAATGTATTTTTATGTATACAATGGCCACAAAATATTTGATTATTTAAGACAAACTTAAAAATGTATAATGGCAATGCATTAGATAACAAAATATCAAACCAAGATTGCACAAGTACACTGTTCATGCAAGAAAAAGTTTGTTTGGTTTGAAATGATAAAAGAATAGATATACTGTTCAAACTTAGATAAAAAGACTTAATCCCTTGTACCCTTGACCAACATTATATGACTAGACCTGGTGACTGGTTTGGCTTGTCTGTACTTGGCTATATTTATTTCCCCACTAGCCTGCCATTGCTACGACAAAACCGTGTTAAGGTAACAATATCTCTTATGGCCAACTGGCAGGTGGCAAAGTCTTTCCGTTGCACTCCAAAGTCCTGTGAATGACTCATGCTTTCATGGTTGTCGGAGGCCCAATTGTTACTATTTATTTCCTGTTACTAGTCTTGCCATGTTACTGTGGAGACACTGGTCCCTACTGTTCGAGGACGTGTGCAAGAATCCCTGCATTCCAAAAGGGATAGAATTTAGAATTTCTAAATAAAAATTACATTTCAATTAAAAATGGTGAATTCCGAAAAAACATTGCTTTTGACCCCCCTCTTAAGCATAGGGATGATCACTTCTGACTGGAATGCACCCAGTGTGTACATTTGCATAACAGGCGGTGTGTCAGTCGGTCAAATGCCGTCTGCCACTCTCGGGTGGGCAGGAAGTGAGTCATCTGAAGTGTGTGTGTGGGGGAGGGGGGAGGGTATTCTGGACTTCTGCCAGCTCCTCTCACCGCTCTTGGCAGATTGGACCCTTGAGACCACCTGTACCTCCACACTGGCTCACCAAAATGAATTAAGAGCTAACCCCAAGCCCACACACTAACAGATTTTTCCCTAGCAGCATTTAGCCTGGCCAGGTCCTAAGGGTTTCGATGTTTGCTATATCAATTCTCTGTTTTATGAGTGATTTATGTATGAGCATTTCGCCCACTACTTCAGTTTCTCTCTCTCTCTCTTTCTCTTATCGTCATTCATATTCAATGCCTCTTTAAGTTGTTATGCATTGTCCTCCATAGTGTGTTTGTATTGTTAAGAGCTGTGTATTGTGTAAGACTGTGTATTGAATGTAGATGACTGTGCATGTGGGTGTTAGTGGGCACTCGGCAACTGTCTCCAACTCCCTTAGCCGACCATATTCATTACTATTCAGTTAAGCGAATACTGTTCTAGGAAGAAATGATATAGTCAATAGAGTACATGAAAAAAAAGCACAATGTAGCTTGAATGTAAGCTCAAATATTTCCACAGAATTGGAGTGCCCACATCCCATGACCTTGTTCTGGGTTCAATTCAAATTAAACTATATCGACAGCATCTGTGACATACTGTTGGTAACCACATACTGTATAATGATATTATGATATATTATACAGTAATACACTGGCAATAAAGACTATGGGGCAAGACATTCTTAAGGGTTTAAAAGCAGAAATATGCAACTTGTATTTTTGTTAAAGTGTTTACATTCATTATTTAATAGAAAATTGTGTTTATTTGGGGTTGTAAAATTGTCTAAATCAAGGGCAGTCTCATGACGAAGATGTCACCGTAACAACTTTTTGCCTGCATTATGAAAACATCCTTATTATTGCATTCTCACCTTGGATGTTCAGACATTTCCATCATAGGCTTGCCAATCTTCGTATTTATTGCGTGTGTTTAACCGCACCCTGTTTCATTTGACTTATACAGTATATACAATACACTACATATCCTGTACACAATACATTCAATAAGCAGATTTTGATAAGCCTAACCCTAGCCACAAGTCCTCATTTCGGGGGTTTCATGCCACGGTACTTCTCCGGGCGATTACAGATGTCTCTCCACATGAATGAACAGCGTGGGTGAGATAACTATTGCTGTTTCTCTTTCTGTGTGATAACTATCAAATGTCAGGGTTTTACGATGCTACGTTTTGCCTATTTGTCATGTTTTGTTTTTTTACTAGACTAAACTAAGTGAAAAGCAGTTTAGATTTAATTAAAGGATTAATACTCTTTATAAATACGAGAGTAGTTCCCCAATGTTTCAACATGAAACAGCATTTGCACAATATTTTACGTCCGTAACATGACATATTTCCTGGTGAAACATGATGTTCAACGAGAAGGACATTTACGGTGGCACTTGCTTTTATCCATCAGAATTGATTGGATAGTGAAAATTTGTTGTTGGAAGAGAGGGTTTGAAAAACTCAGGAAGAGAAAAGGAAATCCATTTTCGAGGCGAGCAACATTTGATGAAAGATTACAAAGACAAACATGCAAGCTATTCTTTGTAATAGCTTGCACTGAAGAATCCTTCACAAGACCAGGAATGTGTACTAACTTTGGTTTCATGTTGACTTTAAGGCGTATGTCCCATGTTTAATGTAAAAGTGAAAGAGAGAGTTGTGCTCACTCAAGTGACACATGAAACAAACAGAGAGTGAGAGAGATCAAAGCCTAGACATCTGGATCAGACGAAAGTGGATTATGTCTGTTGTGATGGATGAATGAATGGACAGACTGTCAAAGCTGATCTACTAAAGACAATATGTGACATGATAATGATTGCCTCTGCAATGTCTGTTTCCTATTTGCACAATAGAATATACTTATACTTGCTGTAGGGGTTTTCTTTTTTTTTAAAGAGAAATTGGCCACAACAAACTGTTGTGTATTAAATGGAAGTGTGATGCAAAAACCTGTTTTTCAGTCTGAAAGAAATGCGTGACAAATGTGATAAGGTTGATTCAGTGATGTTAAATTATATTTCTGACTTTAATAAAAACCAGTTCATTTAGATGTTGTCACAAGAAGCACATTTATGTAGTTCAAAACCTTTCAGTGTAGGGTAGGGCCAGAAGTGAATCAGCGCTTGGGGCAAAAATGCCACAAAAATGCCAAAAATGCCAAAAATGCCAAAAATGCCCTGCATACTTATTACGTCTCCATAGTGAATTTCTCTGTTACATTTAATGCATTTCATGTCATTATATTTTTAGCTAGGTTTAGTGCCTCTGCTGAGTCTGTAGTAACCTGTAGCTGCAAAATATCCATATTCACTGTCTCAGGTGACCGTTGTTAAATGTGTAGCTAAAATAAAGTGTTTTTTGATGGGGGGGGGGGGGATCCCTATACAGACTTGCAGCAATTCCACATCTTGAAACCAAACTCAAAGTGCATCAAAATCTACCACGATGAACAGCGTAGAGCTGAAACTACTGTATAATCTAATAAAGGGTCGGGGCAATTATTTTAAAAATACTTTAGCAGAGCTTTGTGCATCATTTACAGCAACGTTTGTATTTTATATGAGGTAACAACCATTATTGTTCCAATTTAGGATATATATATATATATATATATATATATATATATATATATATATATATATGACATACTGTGTTTTATGTTATATGGTTACGTAATCAATAAAAAATATTTTTTTATTAACCCTGGAATTGATTTTCCCGGACACTGAACTTTATTGGGGCATAAATAAATATTCCCTCCATAAAGTCAAAAATAGCTCAGATTTGCAAGTGTTCATAAAAAGTTAATATGTAGCACTGTAGATTAGGCTGAATGCAAAACGTTCTTACCTATGAAGGATTTCTTCCCAGTCTTCATGTTCATTTAATAGCGTATCTCTCAAAATGTGAATCCAAAGTTGAATCCTTTAGTGTGATATAGTAGAAGTCCTTTAAAAAGCTGGTTAGTACTCCGTTTCTTTAGGATTTCATCGTTTCACATCTGTAGTGTGTGAAAATGTATGTGTGTGTGTGTAGATGTGTGTCTAAATGAGTCTCTCTCTCTCTTGCTGCAGTATTATCAGAATCACACTCATGCTTCTGTTTTAAAGATCAGCAAATATCAGCCTCATCACTCTTCCCTGTATGTCTCTCTTCTCCTCTATGCTTTGTCTCATAGTTCAATGATGGCTGAAACTGAAGACACCTACACTGCCCTCCCTTCTCCCTTGTTCCCTAGTCTCACAAACAAAACAAAGCGACAGGTGTCGAATAGCAGCTCGTCTCACGAGTGTCCTGTCCCGCCCTAGGGAAACCTGTTACCAGGTTACAGTAGTCATTGAGGCACTACCTGCACTGACTATATGGTCGTTTAATTGTACCATCAGCTTTTATGGCTTCTCGAGTCCCTTGCTATGTACTGAGTGGATCTTGCGTACAAAGAATTAGAAAAAACAATGACTTGACAAGTTTTCATCGTTTCCTGCTGTTAGGAATAGTGTATACAGGCAAATGTGCAGTTACACCTGGACAGCAGGGGTTGTGCATGTGGGATGGTGCAAGAGAAACTATAGAATTACAGCCAGTAGGGAATATGTTTCTCTTCATTTCGTTACACAAGCACAGATGGGATAGAGATCCACTGTCTTCAAAATAAAGGTACCAGAAAGCGCTTTACAGCCTGATGCAAAGGAGTAAATGTAATAATGAGCTTTTTATTCTCAAATCTTTAGAAAACCATCTATACAATTGTGCTTGAAAACAGTGCTTCCCAACCCTTTTTGTCTATTGTACTCCACTAGTTCCATCAGTATGGCTCAAGTACCCCTTCATCAACACCAAACCAGAAATGTGTTCTTATTAACTGGATATTACTTAGCATTATCATTAATATTATTTAACTCCCTTTAAATAAACAAATCATTAAATAATACTGTTGGTGGAAAACAGACTGATCGAATACCACATACATTCACTTAGATGTGGTCTTCTACTGTTGTAGCAAATTCACCTCAATGTTCGACATGAGCATTCTGAGACGCTGTTCTGCTCACTACAATTGTACAGAGTGGTTATCTGAGTTACCGGAGCCTTTCTGTCAACTCCAACCAGTCTGGCCATTCTTGTCCTCTCTCATCAACAATTCATTTCCATCCACAGAACTGCTGCTCTTTGGATGCTTTTTTGTTTTTGGCACCATTCTGAGTGAACTCTAGAGACTGTTGTGCAAGAAAATCCCAGGAGATCAGCAGTTACAGAAATACTCAAACCAGCCCATCTGGCACCAACAATCATGTTACGGTCAAAATCACTGCGATCACATTTTTCTCCATTCTGATGGCCGATGTGAACACTGAAAGCTCTGAAGTGTAACTGAAGCTCCTGACACGTATCTGCATGATTTTATGCACTGCACTGCTGCATGAATATATACATGTACAGATGTACCTAATGAAGTGTACTGCACATTAATAAGGATGTAATACAATAATAATTTATATTAATGAGTAATTTTCTATTTTATTTGTTATTATTATTATTATTATTATTATTATTATTATTATTATTATTATATATGATTGTGGCAGGGCGGAGGGCGGGGCACACCCGGTCCTGTATTAGGCTAATTATGCCTCCGTGAGAGATAAAGGTTGACTGCAGAGGATCGTGCGGGAGAGAGAGATCGTTAATGGACATGTCCGTCCTGTGTGTGTTTGTGTCTTCTTTTAAGTTTCTCAATAAACTATTATTTATATCGTCAAGCCGGTTCTCGCCTCCGCCTTTCCATTGATCACTTTACAATGATATTATATAATATTTTCTTATATATTATTCTACTATATACAAAACTCGCACACATTTTATATATTTTATAAAACAAATTTTATCATTATTATTATATAAGATATTTTTATATTGCCTTATCGATGTAACAAATACAAATAAAAATCTCGCCAAGTACTCCTAGGAAGCTGTGTAACTACACCACTGGTAGGGAATCACTTCTGTATAGAATCCAGAAACCAGTATGCTGATGCTAAAGAACCTGTAACAAGAACCAGTGAAAAATGTTTCTTTATAAGAAAAGGTGCCTTACTGAACTTACAGTGCTCTAAAGTCCATTAAAGATTTTTTAAGGGTGTATATAGATATATTGTATTCTCAAAGACTTCATTCTTTCATGTCCTAAATGACAAAGTATGGAATAATGTTTTGAACAGCATTCTAAATTCACTGACATCATGAAGAGTTTGGAATTTCATTCAGCCTAATTCAAATCACATGCAAATTCAACAAAGGTAAATGCTGGAGTGCTTCAACGGAAAAAAAAAAAAATAATTCCTTATATAGTAAAATGGTTACCTTTCATTGTTAAAGCAACAAAATCATTCCCAGGTAGATATCATTTCTAAAGAGACAACCAGATTTGTATTAAGTCACCTTCTTCCAATTCACAATCATCTCCCTGTAGAATAGTTTTATAATAATGGCCTTATGGGTGATACCGAGCACCCTCACTCAATAGTGTCTGTAACATGGTCTTTAAATGGCTGGATAAATCACACACATTAAGTTTAATGAAGTCATTATATCCTCATTATTGCCTACCCATTTCTATAAGGCACTTCAGTATTTATGTCCTCCTATATTTTGCAGACCCATTCAGATGACCAAGAATCAAGTCAAGGACATTGTGGCTGTAGCCATAATTCAGCATTTATAGAGCGATTGTGAGCAATAAGGGTGTACAGTTCTTCGGCATACTGTATTTATTGACTTCCTCATGATCACTGTGGTTATTATGGCCATATCTATTTTAAAAATGCCATGACGATGTATTCTAACTTTTCAAATGAGATGTGCAGAGCTACAGTTTGATCTGGTGTCAAACTGATCGGGTTTTCCACCTTGCATTCCACATTTTCACATCTCAAGGTCACAATTATTCTCAGCCACGTTGCACATAATTTGAGTGCTTCCCTTCTCTTTCAGCAGGGGAACTGAATGCGATGATACTTTTTTTTATCAAGTAATATCATCTGTTTACTCTATGAGTAGCACTTCCTGTGTAACTACATTTATTTCTAGTTCAATGTGTGACTGGAATTTCTTTTCTGGTCACTTTCCAAGCTAGAAGTTAATTATCTTTTTTAATGTTATATTTGATTATTCTCCCACGAATTTGTGATTTTATGTAAACCTTAAATAAAATTTCACATGATAAAATATAATTTTCAATTTTAAGCTACAATAGTTATATGATAGTTATACAAAAATATAAAACATTTCCAATATCTTACAGTACTATATATTTATCTTTTTTTAGATGACCTGGAGTCTGAAATGGCCAGATTTCTTATTCTTGCCCATGCAAAATTTCAATCTGGTCTCATAGACTATACCTACATTTTTACAAAAAGATTTTTACGTGGATTGTTGTACAATGTACGTGGCAGTTTCCTGGTGAAATTAACACTAGAGGCGCAACAACAACAATCTCTTGCATATCCTTTCACACAAGTCACAAAATAAAATGACAAATCTTCAGATTATAACACTTACTTTTACTACAGCACATTTACTACAGATACATTTTAACATTTGCATAATTTAACCAACTACATTTACAAGCTTTTTCGATTACGATTAAGTTGCGCATCGCACTTGCAGTGCAAAGGAGCATGCGAGTTGACACGTGATGTGAGCTACAAGGGTCATAGAAGCACCTCAAAATGACTTTTCACCTCACATTTGCTTTTTATGACACTCGGTTAGGTTTAGATTTTCTGTTTAGGAAAGTTAGGTCAACTTTGTTGATTTATACTTCGATAGAGCACTAATCTTCTAACCCTCATCTGTTTGGGAGAAAATTTAACTCCTTTTTTTCACCACACAGTGGACATTTCACCTTGAAACTTCCGTGATACATGTAATGAACTACACAACTTCTTTTTGCAAATATATGGCCATAGTCACGTAATATTCATGAGAATTTGGAAATTCAGAATTTGCAGCCTTGGTGGTTGCTTGGGTGTTTTGGACCTTCTAGCTTGTTGCTTACTGGCTAAGTCAAAAGAGCTGACCCATAAATATGCTCCTTCAATTGGATATTTTCACCTGTTTTATCATTGCCAGGATAATGATAAAATAATTCAGTGTGCTTTAAGGTGCACTCAGTAAATGTTTTCTTTGTGTCATCTTATACTGACACCTAGCAGCTTGGATGCAGTATCATTTAAAATCAATAGTTTTCAAGTTCATATGGCATTGTAGAAATTTTGTATTCACAGTCAGTATGATTATTTTAATCAATGAGTGAAAGTGAGATTAAGCGAGTAGTATTCGGCTGGTCATGTGATTCAAACATGGCAGCCCCCATGTGCGGACCCTCTCCATGTAGAATAAAACAGCTTTTATGAGGTTACTGAAATTAGTCTTAATTTTAACATGAGTGCTCATGATTTCCTTCATATATTGCAAAATTACAATTCATGGGGAATTCTTTAGGAATTCAACTTTTTTAATGAGGAAAAATTACTGAAAAATTACTGCTGTCACGGTTCCAGCATGTGTGCCGGCTCTAATTGTTGTTTTTTTTTCTCTCCTTTGTGTCTCACAATTGGAGTTGGCACACGTGATCAGCGTTTCCATGGGAACGCTGATCGATCTTGTGGAGACGCTTATCACGGTGATGAGTTGCCACCTGCTTTCCTCTAATTGCACTCCCTTCTTATGCCTTGTGTTTCCCCTCTTTCGTTGCCAGTTTATTATTCCCTATTACTATGTGTGCTGTTTACAGTGAAGTCTAACTCTTCTCTCTTGTGTAGTTGGAACGAGCTTGAGTATATTTTGGTTGCTGTCCGATTGAGGTGCGGTTACCTGTCTGTTTGTATTCACTCTCACCAGTTGGTGCCCAGGACTGTGGAGGAGGATTCCTCAATTTCTGCCCACATCTCGGGAGATTTCTCTGGGCTTTGCTTGCACCTCACCAGCTTCTACGGACACTCTTCTGAGTGCACAGCGCACACATTCATCATACGAACACACTCTTCACTAGCCCTTAGTGGCTCACTCGTACTCCGATTCTTGCCACCAGGCCCAGTACTCGTGGTATGCCCCTTTTCAGGTGAGCCCAAGGACTTGGGCTCAGTGCTCCATACATGGTGATTACACCCTCGGTAATCCTGTATGATGCTTGTTTTCCCCTCAGGTGAACCCTGTGTTTCCCCTCGACAGAGCTTCGCTCTGCCTCGGCCACTGTTGCTGTGTACCCTCTCTGTAGATAGGTCCACCCAGTGGCTTCATTCCATGTGTGAACTTCCCCGTCGGTAAGTCCATGTGAGGTATTCGCCACATGTTAACCTCCCTCAGGTAATATGTGACCTCCGTAGTGCTCTTCCTCCTGGAGAGGGAAGAGCACTTCCCCAGCGCTATTCTAGCAGGTGTTCGGCGGGAAATTGCTAATAAAAAATCAGGGAAGGCCAACGCCTGTAGCCTCCTCGGGTAAGTGCCTCCTCCCACCTTTAATGAGACAAGGGAGATGCCTTACCTAACTCGCTGGAAGGTCACGACTTGGTCGAGTGCTCGCTGCGAAGAACGCAGCAGCATGCCTGTGTCCTCTCCTCTGTACTTTGTGACATGGCTCAGAGTCTGCAGCGTTTCTTATAGGAAGTAACATCGACACAACGTTGAGTCAGTGACAGACAGGGAATGTCTTGGTTATGGATGTAACCTCTGTTCCCTGATGGAGTCCCTCCTGCTGCGGCGCTGAACCGACCGCTGAGATGGCCGGGACTCTCTCTCGGCTCCTCAGCACAAATCTGAATGAGTGGTGAATGCTATCTACTTTTATACCCATATGTCCGGGGCGGAGAGCGGCATACAAATTCTGCTTGCCAATTTTCATTGGCCTTTTCAGAATAAAGCAAAGGTGATTGGGGCTCTCAAGAGCGAACCCCTAGTGTCACTACATCGACACAGTATCTCGTTGTATCCATCTATCAAGGAATGTTCATTCAAAAGCTGAAAAATGTTGCTTTGAGAGGCTTTATATGAAGTTAGGATGAAAATCAGATGCATTTCAAACTGTTCTGAGACCAATGCAGACAGACAGCACACTGGAGGTTAAGTGATTCACTAAATAGGGAGGAAGGGAGCATCCAATAGCTTTCTATACAGCTATAATCCGACCAAAAGTTCAGTTTCAGGCTGCAGATGATGTTTGGATCACTCAATATGTTTGGCAGACATGGGACAATGATAATCAATACATAGATTCAGAATATATAATGCTACATTTTATTTTAACATGGTTGGCAATTAATCTAAATTAGAATTAATTATGCAAATGTCTGATGTTATGCCTGTAACGTTTCAAAAACATGAATAACCAACTTTCCTGGAAACATAATAAACAATTTGATGAAAAACAAAATCTGATTACTATAGCTTGGTATTATTTAATATTTCACAACTTAGTCCTGCTGTCCACATATGTGAACATAATTTTTTTAGAAAACTGATTGCACTAGATTTATTTTTTCATTTGTATTTTTTTTTGCATGTTTATTAGGTGCTACTAGTTACCAATCAAACAGGAAATGGAAAACACACAGCAGTCACACTTGTGTTTCAGGAGGTTACAAGGAAGTTAAGTGCATCAGAAGGACATCCTGTATCTGTCATCAGATAAAGAAATCTCCTTTTGCTTCCTAGTTTCTGATTCATACAGAACTGAAAGGAGTAGTTCTTGTTTGCACTTTGATAACATGAAAACTGAAGTGACGCTGTTGGGCTGATAAGGAACTCCAGCTGGCTTGTCATCACACACAATCATGACTGTTTAGCATTCCAAAGCACACCATTATTTGATGTACATTTCTAATAAGTTGCACACTCATTATTTACTCATTCTTCACATTTTAGAATAATAGTAAAGTCATCAAAACTATGGAATAGCAAATGGAACTATGGGAATTATGTTGTGGCTAAACTAAATCAGAAATAAATGAAAACTGTGTTATATTTTAGCACCTTCAAAGTTTTCACCCTTTGCCTAGAATGTGCAGACATGAACTCTTCTCAAGCAACTTCTTGAGGAATCACCCTGGGATGCTTTTAAAACAGTATTGAAGGAGTTCCCATCTATGTTGGGACATATACTTTTCTTTATTATTTGGTCCAAGTCATCAATTTCAAAACCTTTTTTTTTTTTATTACATTTTAGTTTTATAATTAAATAAATTAATATGGTGGCACAATTATATTTTTGTCTACTAAACTAATTTCATAATGTATATATACAATTGTTGGCTGTTTATAAGTGGTTAGGTCTTTTACAGAAATGTAAAAGCATGTCTTTTAACACTTTAAGCTCATGAAGAAAAAGGCAAAACTACCAAAGACAACACATCAGTATTGCACCTACTTTGAAAAACGGCATGATCATTCAGTATGATTATAAGATATAATCATTCAGTGCTAGATGAAGTGTATGAGGATTGCTCACTCATGCTTATTCATGACTTTCAAGTGTGAGAAGGAGATCCTGCACACTGTCTAGGACACACTGTAAAAAGCCTTTGACCGTGCTGAGTATAGACTGATTAATCAGTCTTATGGAAAGGCTCTTGAATTAAGATTCTCTTCTTAGCCCATACAACATTCTAGAAGAGTTACCTGCAATTCACTCTATTTTAACTGGTCATATATTTCATATATTTCAATTTCAGTTCAGTATATTTTGTGAAATTAAGTTCCCAAAATAAGATCCATGTATACATTTATAGCTCTATAATCACCCACTCTGACCTTGATCTCACCTGAGCTGAAGCCTGCAGGACTGTCATGTGCCAGATATAGCCTCTTACATTTCCCTGTCACATAGATAAGCTGTTCCCTTTGAGAATTATCTAAAGTAAGACAGTGTGAGATCTAACTTGTGATGTCCTTATAGACCCACAGCCAAGCACTGAAGATGTTAATGAAGCGGTGTTTCCTGCACCAATTTTCAGCAGCGACATTCCTCCTTCGACAGAATCTGCAACACCACGGCAAAACAAATAATATTAAACTTGATTCTGCAGTCTGAAATTAATGTGCTGAGATAAAAAGACTGTGTACAACATAATAATGCCAACTTCCCATTGAATTGTCTTTCCAGGTCTTACTAAAATCATAAATGGGTAGTTAATGCATAACATAATGTAATTTTTTTTTTTTTAATGAAAGCCAAGATAATAAAGTAGGTTCACATAGATAAGAGTGTGTAATGTAAAGTGTATATTTTAGATACTGTGATTGGTCACCATTTCTTTTGGCTTTGACACATGTAAATCACATTTTTCCTATACTAGTTCAATTTAAATGGTCCTGCAGTTTGACAAATACATTTTAAAAGTACACAAATGCTATATTGTTTCATAATTATAAGCTATACTTGCATAATAATTAATAAACATAGCAGCAATGAAGCAAGACCAATGTAGTCATGAACAAATTACTCTTCTTGAATGAGTCAGACCTTTTAATGAATCTCCCAAAAAGACTCAGAAACTCTGGTTTGAATCAGTCTGCTGAATCCTTCAGAGAGTCAGAATCAAACTCACTGAATCAGTCAGAGTGGTTACTAAATGAACATCGACTTAATTACTTAAGTCCTTACTTTTAGTTATGTCTGATTGAAAATGAAGCCCGCCACTGCTGCTGCAAAAAACAAAACAAAACAACAACAACAACAACAACAAAAAACAATTCTGTATGAAACACTGACACAGTGTACTGCAGTATAAACTGAAATTGTAATGATGAATATCAAGATCCTGCAATTTGCATTTAGGGTTTGTCTACATATGCTGTGTCATGCATTTTTCAGCTGTAAGACTTCTCATGTAGTTCATTTCTAAGAAAGACCTGCCATTCATTCCAGATTAAGAATGAAAAAGGATTATGATAAATCCATGTGAGAGGCATGTGCGAGGCTTACTCTTCACGAAATGAGAGATGTTAAGACTATAATTCTCTCAATCATCACTTAAAAAGATTACGCAGCTCTATTGAAAACACTAAACAATGGACTTGAAATCAACGTAATACATTTATATTTGAAATGAGAACATATTTATATTCTGTAAAGTCCAAGTGATATTTAACACATTCATCAAAATATGATATTATTACATTGCTTTGATTAATTAATTATTAATTATTTTTCAGTGATTGTATATGCTCGCTATATTTTTCACTTATGTTCAACCTCCAATGCCGATTGATTTTTTTGGCTATGCTTTGTAAGAAGCCAGTATGCAGTATAATGCATTATGAAATATTCCTAATGCATTAAGGTATTCAGAATGCCTCTAATACACAGTGGTGACTAAGGTGTTCTGAGGGGTTGTTATAGGGCATGGCTAGTTGGTTATGAGGGTATTATGCATGGTTGCTAAGTGAATCAAAATGAAGTAAAAAAAGACTCTATGATATTCTAGTACCTAAATTTGGCCCGGGTCCCTCCATCAGTCCAAGTGTATTGGGTTTTTTCACATGTTTTCTCATCTGCCAAAATACTGTACTGTACATACACACCTCTTCTCAAATACCTGCATGATGTGAGAGTATGATGTCCATAGCAAAAACAGCAAAGAAAGAGTTAGCCTATACCAAACTTTAATACTTCGGGTTTGTTGAAATACCAAAACTTAATCATGAGCAAATAGTAAAAGTCAATTGAAGAGTCAGTACAATAACGTACAGCTGATTTTAAAGTGGATTATAAGTCGGTCACCAATTTTTATCTTTGGCAAGCTGGTTTGCAAGACAATTGCAGTGAAGGTTTAACTTTAAAAACTCTTGAAGGTGAATTCTGTGATCTTGAGATAATTAAATAAATGAGATGAGTGTGTGTTTGAAGAGGGATCACAGCTAAGCACTACAGCATTCAGCATTAACACTTTAATTTACCGTACTTTGATAGAAGGGCGCTGGGTTGAGTGCAAACAAACAACTCAGATTAAAATTAGCCAGTGTGTGCATGTTACTCTTGCATCAGCAGTTTTCCGAAGCCCAATAAATCCTCAGACTGCCTGATTAATAAAGCGTAATGCCCGCATTATCATAACATCACTGTGTGTGGACAGTGTGCGCTGGGGCTGCTGTTCCAATGAAATTTCCCAGATGTCTGATTATTGGCTGGGTATCCCGAGGCAATAAGTAGAATGTTAGTAGCACTTAAGTAGTACTTAATCTCTATGATGCGTTTTCCAAAAGCATTGTACTACTAAGTAGTGTGTAAACATTTTCATAAATGGATAAGAACTCATAAATCCATTATGTGCAACTTCAATGTATCTTTCTGGCATTTTTCACAATTTATCAGAGACAAACAGACATTTAATTATATTTTGAACATTGGAAAGCCATTGTACACTGATTCAGAGGATAAGAAAGTGCTGGAAAAATCACATTGATTTCAATAGGCAGTTTCCGCATTCTGTGAATGATACAGTATAAATTGATATTGCCTTCTTTTATAATGGCAATACAAAATGACATGATGGCCTATTAAGAATACATATGTGAGTAAAGTGACCCTGCAGTTTAAAACGTAATAAATATTTTAACAAAGGAGATTAGAGGGAAATTGTGCAATGAGCGATTCACTCTCTTTCTCTCTTCATCCTCCTCCTCCTCCATTGTAAGAAGGAAGTTAAGGTTCTTCCTTCCTACAATGGCTGGTACAAAAAGTCCTTTATTCTGTTTCATGGCAGTCACAAATTTCATGTTGCATAATGGCTGTAAGGCGACAAGTATGCAGTGCCTAGAATTCAAACCAGATGATTAATATTTAGATAGGTAGTTCATGAGTAGTTCATGAGTACTGGTAGTTAAATGCTGATGCCCATCATTTTATTCTTTGTCTGTGTGCATCTGTTCAGTTTCCTGCCAAAGGAACAAAAGTTTATGCTACTCTGAAAAAAAGTTGGTTGAACTTAATTCAATTGTGGACAATGGTGCCACACAATGAAAATGTTGGCCCTACTCTAAACCAAATTAAATTGAGGTAACCTGACTTACATTTGATTTGTTTAAATAACTGTAAAAATATTGAACATTACAGTGTTCAATATTTGTGTTGAATGACACTTTGGTGAATTAAAGTACCAATTTCCTTCCAAAACAGCAAAATCTGTACATTATTCCAAACCTTTGGCTGCCATTAATTTTAAAATATACTCTTCCAATGCAAACCTGAACTGTCCTTCCTGGTTTCAGCGATGCACTGATGCAACAGATAATTTTCACATAGTCCCAACACAGTTGAATTAAGTGAACAGAGATGGATTGTACACAGTGTAATTAAGTTGAGACTAAATGTTTCAGAATTGTGCTGCATTAGCTTATTTTAAATAAATTAATTGAGCAAGCAGTAAAATTAATGTTGAGTGAACACCATCTGTTTGAAGTCTGAATCTATTTGAACATTTCATAATAATGTGATAATATCACTTTTTGGTGACTGTGTTGAATATCACTTACTCTTTACACAATATATTCGTTATCATCTCAAAAATAATTGTGTTAAGTTTATTTCAAATGTATTGGTTTAGTATTTTCAATAGAGCTGCGTACCCTTTTTCAGTGCACGTGAAAGTCCCTTATCATGATTCACATCGTGTGCTTTAACATTTTATGCATTTATTCCATCACTTTCATTAATCTACTGTATATGAAGTTGAGCATCAACACATCTAAATCCATGTCTTACCATGGATCATTAATTGTTTAATTAAATCCAGTAATAGTTAATAAATTTCTGTGCCTTGACACGTTTACATACAGTACAATGTCCATGTTTGGCAGTTTTTCTGCATTATTCATGTTGACAAAGAAAAACTTCTGGACATATTAGCTAAAGATTAAGCACCTTTGTACCGGACAGATCCAGTAATGGCGAGTTTACACTACACGATTTTACGTAGCCTTGATATTTCTCTCGTTGACAGTTAATGGAGATTGTGACAAAAGCCCGAAATCAGAGGCAAATCTGTGCTCGTTCACATGAGCGACGATCGCTATGTGTGAATTTTCAAAGACGATATGTGATAGACCTGGCTGAGACACCAAGTCCTGCTGTGTGAATTGTGTTTTGATGTGTCATCCACAGCAGCTCCACGAGCCCAGTCGTATCATGCATCTATTTGTATGGTGTGCACAATAATATTGTAACAGTTACCCTGTCTTGTTTCACTGTTCCCTCTTGTTTGCCACCATTCAGTGCACAAACAACTTGCAGACCACCATTTTTAGAGGGAAGAACTCCAGTCTTGCACGAGAACTCCTGTCTCACACGAGGTCTCACATCATTTCCTGTATCACATCTCGCGTGCGTTTAGTTGTGAAATGTAGTTTGGAGACCAGACAAAGTTGTCGGCGATTCTTCCTATTGAAATGTTTTTAGTGTGTGACCCCCATATCACCAATACCTCATGTAATGTGCAAACCCTCAAGATACCCCATCATAGACAGACAGTTGTGTAGTGTGAAAAGAACAGCTATCCGATGATTTTGAAAGTCGTATAGTGTGTGAGCGGCATAACGAATCACAACTAACGATCTGCGAGCTGGTTTGCGAAACAGGCGTTACTCCATCGTAACATCACAAGTGACATTAGTTAGGATGATCGTAAAAGCTTAAGTTATAATGTTATTGGGAAACTCAGCGTTTATTGGTAGAAATATTAAAACATTTAAAACCCATGCGCAAAGTGGATGACAGAGCTGCGCCATACTGATGTGAGTGTCAGCTGTGGGGTGGAGCATCAGGACACCACCGGACTCCTAAACCTGGTCGCTAAACCAGGTGGTATGGCCACAGGTCAGATTGCAGTCAAGTCCCTGGCTTGATGTTGTCACAGAGTCATCAGACATGTTCATATTCAGTAGTTCTTTTGAACACATCCTTGGTTTATAACGCATTCATTAGCTAAAGATTGTGATGTGTTTTTAACAGTGTGCAACTGTGAATTTCATTTGGACATGAGTCAACCGATTTGTGGTGGACAGAATAAACAATTTTTCTCAGTCTGATGGTAGAAAATGGTTGCATAATCGGAAAGTATTCTCTATTTTGTTACAATACTGACAGAGATGAATGAGTCAGGAAGTATGTTCTTTGCAGACAGTCAACACATTTAACACCATTGTGATTTTGCATCAATGGCATGCTGTCAACTTTCTTAACATTCTAGCATTTTGTGTGTGAGAGAGAGATTGATTAATGTCACAAACCGAGTTTGTTTCCTTTCCCCTCCACCTGCCCCCGCTTGTCTCTATTCACATCATATTGTTGGTCCAGACTGCGGTCCGATTGCGTCAGCAACGTGAGTACAAGCGGTAACTGTTTACCACTGTAATTAGGTAACAACTATTAAAGTACCAAAAGTACCACCAAAGCTTTACATGCACAAAACGACACTTGTGTTTTTCTGACGTGGATGCAGTGAATGTGTAATGATGTGATGAATGTTAGTGTTTGTCTGCCACGAGCCTGTGGATGCAATGCAGGAGATGTGAAGCATGTGAGCTACTCGCTGAATGGGATTTATTTGGAGACAAGCGGGAATGAGAAATGCATTATACCATAATTACCGAACTTTGATGTCATTCGAACGCGGGTGCACACCAAAAGTGCTAGTGTGAAACTTTGTGATCATCAATATTCACAAACTTGCATATTGTTTAAAAAATTATATATACCCTACAGAAAATTTTATTTTATTTAATTCTAGTGAGATTACCATCTGTGGTTGGTAATTGTCAGAAAGTTTTGTAAACATTAACCATTTGAATATTTATAATATACAAATTATCATTATAATCTTATTGCTGTCATTACTATCATTGGTGTAATTTCAACCACAATCAACAAGAGTGTGAGTATGCTTGATAAAATATGAGACGTGTGATGCGTGAGGAAAACAAGGTCAATATCACTGGTCCTAGTTTATATTAGGTGTCTTTAACTACTCACTTTAAAAAAAACATACAATACAATGTATTTATTGTGTAACTACATTCTCAAAAGATTCACATTTGCTGCTACTGAAGTTGAGGTATGGGTAGGTTTAGGGGTAGGGTAAGGGTTTATGTTTATGGTAGGATCAGGTATGATATTAGGGTTAGGGTTAAGGGGGTTGTTTACCCAAAAATGAAAATTCTTGAAAATATGACTTTCACTAACAAAATCTGAAAGAATGTGAAAGTGGAGATTAATAGTAAAAAAGGACCTATCACACTTATCACATCACTTCAGAAGATATAGATTTAACCACTGGAGTCTTATGGATTACCTTTATGCTGCCTTCATGTTATTTATGGTGTTTAAAAGTTTTGGTCACCATTCACTTGCATTGTATGGACCTACAGAGCTGAACAATTCTTCTAAAAATCTTATTTTGTGTTCTGCAGAATAAAGAAAGTCAAACACATCTGGGATGGCATGAGGGTGAGTAAATGATAAAAAAATAAAAATAAATAAATCATTTTTGGGTGAACTATCCTTTTAAGGTTAACAGTGTAACCACATATGTAATTAAATGCTGGTGCTTTAAATATAAGCACAATGCAACAACACATAATGTACATACATAATAAGTACATAATCAAACACTAATGTATTGACATGATATGTTCTGGGGATTAGGTCTGTCTCAGATGACCTTTATTTCACATGGGCGTCACCTTCACCAGATTGCTTTCTTTGGTAACGACACAAATGCTCCATTGAGCAACGAGCAGGACTTACTAAATCAAGCATATCAGTGAGGCAGGCGACATTTAATGATTCCAATTACAGTTAGGGGCTCAACAGTCTGCCTCGATGCACTCTGGCCAAATGAGCCAATGCTTTTCCTTGGTGAGCCACAGGTCAGTGAATTTTGTCGAAAGAACATCCTCACATCCCCAGCCTGTTTTGACTTTTTCCCTCCAGTGTTGCATAAGTTCCTATAAAAGATGGTGTAAAGAAAGTAAAAGGTTGTGACTCACACAGGTGCTGTGTCGCCAGGGTGGGCTCTATTTTTGAGAGTGTACGCTGACCCTTTATCCACCGAATCCTTCAAAAACAATCATGAACATGTGGAATCTGACAGAGTGAGCCAGTGTGAACCAACATAATTGGGGTCTTGCTTAGTCTGGTTCAAATCCACTGAAGCTAGTCATGTGTGCGATGTGAGCAAACAGAGCATGCTGTTAGTGCAGTCTCAAGACTCAGTATAAAAAGACTTTGATGATTTTGCTGGTAAGACTATGAAATGAGGCAAAGAAATTAGTTATATAGCTCTCATTGCATAGTTTGACTCTTTGTTGGAGACGAGCAACTGTTTACTTTAATCTATGTCTCAATACAATGAAGCCTTTGGAAAACATGACAGCCAATTATATATAACAAGAATTTTACATTCTAATATAAATGTGAGAAGTGCTTGCCCATAATAAAGTCTCCATCATGAATGATGCTTGGGTGAGTGTGGTTGCCAGGGTGCTGCTATGCTATTAATAAGCCATTCGGAGTGGTTGTTTCTATGTGGTTTCTAGGGTGTTCTGAGTAGTTGCTAGGGGGTAAATTACTGTCCCAAGTCAAAAGAGCTTACCCCCAAAATCTCTAAGATAGTTGAGTTTTTAACTCCTTCAATAATAATTAATAATAATAATAATTGTTTTTATATATCACCTTTTAGCGATTAAGCACAAAGTGCATCACAAAACATAAAATAAAAAACTTTTTTACATTTATAATAAATATTCACATAGAAATAAAAGCAACACACACAGCAAAACACAACCCATTCACATAGTAAGGAAAGCAAGTCTGTACAAATTCGTTTTTTTTTTAAACAGACACAGGTTCAGTAGATCTAATATTACAGGGCATGCTTTTCCATAATTGTGGGGCCTTCAAAATAGACTCTCAAAATGTTCACCACCTGCTAACTATTTGTGACTACTTCTATATGTGCTGACTCAATCTGACTTTTTGTTTTAGAAACAAGACTGATTAAACAACCTCCGTTTTATCAGTAATTAACTGCAAAAAATTACATGCCATCCCATTTTTTTATATCTCCTATACACACTTGAAGAACATTTAAGTTTGTCAGATGATTGGTATACAACAACAAATACAACTGCATGTCATCTGCATTTCAATTAAAATATATGTTGTATTTTTAGAATCACAGAACCAATAAGTAACATATATAGTGAAAACAATATTGGCCCTAACAGGGATCCTTGCGGGACACCACAATTCTTTGTTGAAGAGGACATCTCATCTCCAACAGACACTACAAATTTCCTATTCATCAATTAGGAAACAAACCAATCTAAAAGCCACCCCAGCTTTTCTCACCCATCTTTTTAACTTTCAATTGCAACTGAATGATCTACTGAATCAAACATAAATGCAGTTAAATAAAGCAACACTAAAATGGAGCACTCTACAGCATCCTCCACTATCAATAAATCATTGGTCACCCTAAGAGTTTCTGTACTGTGATTTATTCTAAAACCTGACAGAGATTTCTCAAATATCTTGTTATCCTACACTGAAAAACCACCCTTAATATGCAGCAATCGTGCCTCCTCGGGGCTTCTTCAGGGCCAATGGCCTTTTGCCCGCCAATCACCCTTGGGCCAAAGAACTGGGGACTGAGGTGGGGCCAATGTCAATTTTGTTGAGTCAGGTCAGAGGTTTCAGCACCAAGATACTAATTTCCTAATTTTTCACATCTACTGTAGCTACCAGCTTACTTCAACAATCTAGGGAGAATGGAAATTCAGCAGTACTGGCCAATAGATGAAATCGGGGCACTTCTAAATATTTGGGGTGATGAAAATGTGCAATGTCCGATCGAAGGCATCTGCCAAAAACAAAGAAGCGATTAAGTATATTTTTGCCAAGCTTGCCAAGTTGTGTTTTCAGGGCACAGTACAATTCTGTGTTCATTTTGAGGGCTAGTCTCCAAAGTCTGATACCTCAGCTTGAGTTTCCCTCTTGCTTGTGAAATGAGCAGGGTGTGTGACGTTAGCACTTAGGTGGTGTATTAAAGGTGGGTTTTAGGGCAATGCTGCGGGGCTATTGGCCTAATTGTGGGACTGCAGATCCATTTTGGTCTTGAAGTCCATGACTATTGGCCCCTGCTGACCAGATTATCGCCCTGGCTCACACTGGCCCGATGCTAATGTAAGTCTTGAGAATTTTCACCCCTTTTAATTGTGAAAATCATAAACTGTGTAAAAACACATTCCCAACAAACCACATATTTGGGGTATATTTTATGTCTGTCTTTCAAATGGTGTGGGCAATTCCATGCCAACTTTGGATGGGGCTTAAAATATTGTCTTGGACGATGGAGGAGCCTTCATCGTCTTCAAGGTCCAGAACCACTGCTTTTGGAAGTCCAAATAATCTTAGTGAAACAGTTTGTTTGGAAACTTGTAATGAACCAGAACAAATAAACAATTCATCGGTTCACTTGAACAAATGTGTAGAAGTCATTGTGTATGTTTTCAACTCAGTTACTTATATAAAATAATGTTACATTAGATGTTTTTAGTAAAAATTTATTATCTTCAAAGTTCAATTTAACATTTTATTAAGTATCCTGAATTATTTAATGTCACCCTTATTGAGATCATTATTGTTTTTGTGCAACAAAAATTGGTCACATTCAGTGCATTCTAATCCTAATTTTGCAGCACAACAATGAAAAAAAAACTCAATGCAACAAGCCTGGATCGGTACAGAATGGCACGGTTTAGCAAATGTAACCATTCAGCCCAAAAGTGGAAATATATCCCTATTTCCATATATCTAAAAATTTGTAATATTGGTGATGCTTCCTTAACAAGCACTAATTATTTGCGCTTGAATGATATAATGCCTCCATTGATGTTCAAACAAATACAGAATTGCTCTCAGTATTGTAATGTCATTTAAAAATGTAAGTGACCATCGAGACAAAAAGAGGGGGTTTTCTGGAACTTTCAAACAGAGTAAAATAGAGAGCACCTCTGTATTATTCACGAAGGGAACACTGTATTCTGATACCTGAGTTGGTGTGGAGATACAGTCTCTTCAGGGCTATCACTGTTTCTGCCCCTCCCTCTGGCTACTTTTGTCTCTTCTCTTTCTCACAAATAACTGCTGCCTTTGTGCGTCCAGTGTTTTCAGAGTTCTTGTGAAATTGTAGTGTCCCAGAAGAGAAAGTATGCAAGCGTCACATACTGACATCACAAACATTCACACATACGTATAAATATCAGATGACTTTGTCCCTGGGGTTTTAAAAGTAAGCACAAATGTTCAGACGGATAATCACATGCACATTACCTGAAATTGCCCTTTATGAAGACTAAATGTGTTTAATCCCCAGAATTTGACATCACATTTCCTGAAGTGCTGTGGATGATTTAGCAAAGCATGGCATTACACAGTGGCAAGCTGTGCTTACAATCCCTTGTTATTCTGTTCCTCCGGAACATTGCATGGAGACTCCACTGAATGGAGACTCCCTTGGGAGGTTACAAAAAGACACATTCTCCAAAGCTATGGTGAATCTCACAAAAACGATCGAGAAATATATGAGTTATATAATATTTGTGTCTTGAATTAAAATAATTAATTTAGATATTAGCTCATGAAGTTAATTTTTTATGTTACATGTGCATTAAAAACCATATTAACCTGCAATTGTTACCTCAAGGATCTATTTGTACCTTACTGTAAACCTATTGCTCAAAATAACAACTTATTTTGAGTAGGAAAATGTAAATGTTTTATTGTTTGACTGTAATTTGTTTTGTATACTATTATTCTGATGCAATTTAAACTTTGTAATGCAGCACATTTGTACTACTGTCTCCTTAAGATAAATCGCTTATGATATATTATTCCTCTTTTGTAAGTCTGCTGGACCATTCTGCAGCCTTCGACACAGTCAACCATCAGACCTTACTCTCCACCCTCTCTTTGCTGGGCATCACAGGAACTATGCTTCACTGGTTTAATTCCTATCTCTCAGGTAGGTCCTTCAAGGTAGCCTGGAGAGGTAAGGTGTCCAAGCCACATCAGCTACTTACTGGGGTACTTCAGGGTTCGGTGCTTGGGCCACTTCTCTTCTTTATATACACAACATCTCTGGGACCCATCATCCAGTCACATGCTAAGCTGATGACACACAAATCTACTTGTCTTTCCAGCCCAACGACACCACAGTGACTGCTCAAATCTCTGCCTGCCTTGCAGACATCTCAGCCTGAATGAAGGAACACCACCTGCAACTTAACCCAGCCAAGACCGAACTCCTTGTCTTTCCAGCCAACCTTGCTGTTGAACACAACATCACCGTGCAGCTGGGTGCAACTAGAGTAATGCCTTCCAAAACGGTCATAAATCTAGGGGTTACCATCGATAACAAAATACATTTGACAGACCACATCTCAAAGACTGCATGATCATGTAAATTTACACTCTATAGATATACAATATAAGGAAGATAAGACCCTTCCTTTCTGAACATGCCACACAATTGCTTATTTGGTCATTTGTCATAACTAGACTGGAATACTGTGACTATCTCATTGCAGAACTCCCTGCATGTGCAATTAGACCCCTGCAAATGTTCCAGAATGCAGCAGCACGTCTGGTCTTTAATAACCAAAGAGAGCATGTTACACCACTTCTTGTCTCTCTTCACTGGCTGATGGTTGATGCACGTATCAAATTCAAGGCTCTGATGCTGGCATACAGAATTCACTGGATCTGCTCCAGCATACCTAAAATCATTTCTGCAGAGCTACGCGCCCACTAGAAGCTTGCGGTCGGCTAAGGAACGTCGCCTTGTTGTACCAACACAAAGAGGCACCGAAACACTTTCCCGGACTTTCGGCTTCATCATACCACTTTGGTGGAATGACCTTCCCAACTCCATCCGTGAAGCTGACTCACTTTCTGTCTCCAATAAACTGCCAAAAACACACCTTTTCCATGAGCACTTAACCAGTCAATACATTTGTTTTTTTTTTTAAATAAATCTTGTTACACTTTAATCTGTTTTGAATACCATTCTGATGCCAGTGAAACTTTGTAATATGGCACTTTTTGTACCACTGTCTCCTTAAAATGATTCGCTTATGTTTTCCTCTCTTGAAAGTTGCTTTGGATAAAAGTGTCTGCCAAATGAATAAAATGTAAATGTAAGTCACTTTGGCATCTGCCAAATGAATAAATGTCAATGTAAATGTAAATGAAACAAATTAGTTAAAATAAATGAACTTTCTCTTTCTTTCAAGTTCACAAAACTGACATCTTTGATGTAACCTGAATTGTTTTATTGTTTTGAGTTTAATGAACTTGTCTCTTTAAATTTAGAGGAACTTAAATTGAACTGAAACATGGCACTTTCACAGCATGCTTTTCATGGCACTCGTCAGGGAGAGTAAATGTTAAAATTACATTTGATTTGAATTGCTATTCAAATAATAGCATATAGTGTTATCATTCAATATCCTAGCATTCACTGCACTAGCTAGTTCTAGCTAGGACTTGCTAGGTTTCCTATACTTAGGAAGCTTTCTTTTAATTTGAGATTACTTGTTAATTTTAAATTCAGTCAAAAGTTAAAGTGCCTTTAAAATTTCTGAGCTATCTTACTCAACATTTCAAATTATGAGAAATTCACATGCATGTGTAGTACAACATTAAAATCTGAAAGTTCTATTAAGTAAAATTTCTGATTTTATTAACTTAAATTGATGTAACTGATTACCTCACATTTTGAGTTCTGCTAACTTATTAGGGTTTACAGGGTTAATCTAACCCATTAAAATTCCTTTTGCTGATGTAACCAGGGTCAGAAATGAATAGGGGCTTGGTTGCAAAAATGCCTTCTGAAAGTGTCAAAAATGACAAGAAAATAAAAAATATATTGGCAAAAACTATCCCATTATAAACAACTTATCGGATATATTTTCTAATAATTTATGATATATTGTCTAATAATATATGATTTGATCCTTATAAAGGTAACAACTTCTGACCCCAGATATAACCTAATTTATCAGGCTGATTTAGCCAGATTAAGGCCAGCAAAATCATATAACCAAAATCCATGTGGTGTCAGCTGGACAGGGTTTGGACCCCTGACTAATGGTGAAGGCTCCCCGACATCAGAAGGAGCGACGAGCCAGTCGGCGGTAATCTACGTTGCATCTCAATGCAAGCAGCTCACAACTTGGAATGATCAACTATGGTGTCCCCTGGAGGCGACGTGTTTCATCCTCGCCAGAGCGATGCAAAATGTCGACAAGGGCTACCCGCTCATGGACGAGGCAGGCTAAAGAAGCGAGTCCAATGATTACTATTGGGCTCCATCAACATCGGAACGCTGATTGGCCAGAGTAGTGAAAAACCACCGAGTGACATCGCCTGTGTGCAAGAGATGAAAAGGAAAGGGGTCAAGTCAAGGGCTATCAGAGAAGGCTTCAAGTTGGTCTATTCCAGTACATCGACAAAGAGGAATGACATCACCATGGCAGAACTAGCGAGATTGCATCACGGCTGTGGAGCAGATATCGGATCGTCTCATTTTGCTCAAGATCGCAACAGAGAGTAATGTCCTGCATGACCTGTCATGCTACACATCCCACTCTGGCTGCACAGATCAAGAGAAAGATGACTTCTGGACCAGCCTCAATGCCCATCTTTAGACCATTGGTGACAAAGAGTTGCTCCTGATCTGCAGCAACCTAAACAGAGAAGTCTGGAGCACTTAGGGAGGTTCCGGATGCTGAGCGAGTTCTTGAGTGCACAGAAGTAAATGACCTGGCAATCATTAACATCTTCTTCAAGAAGCAGCCGTCACACCTAGTCATGTATAGCAGTGGCAGCCACACCATGCAGATTGACTTCTGGCTCCTTCAGCGGCGATGCTTGAGGCTGGCCACCAACAGCAAAGTCATTGCATCGGACAATGTGGCTCCACAAGCTGCAGAAGAAGCAGCCAATGGCAGGGCAACAATGGATTAAGTGGTGGAAACTGGCCAAACATCGAGCCAGCATGATAGAAGCACACCAGTGGCTGTGTGGAAATCGATCACCATGCATATCACTGCCTGTGCCAGGGACATCCTCGGAACAATGAAGCCCAATGTCTGCTTTATCGACGAGCAAAATTGATGGTGGAATGAAGACGTCAAACGTACCATCAATGAGAAGAAGGCCACCTTCAAGACATGGAATAAATCGAGAAGAGATGTAGACCTGCAACGCTATCACATCCTCAAATCAGCGGCAAAGTGTGCAGTGGTTCAGGCTAGAGCCATGTACCTCCAAGACATATATAACCAACTGGACACCCCGGAGGGGGATAATAAGATCTACAGGCTAGCCAGTGTGAGACATCGGGAGACACAGAACACTGGACATGTAAAGCACATCAAGGACGAGAATGGTCAGCTCCTGAAGTACCCGCCTGACATCCTACAACGATGGAAAGACTACTTTGCCTATGTGTGCCATGAGGAGTAACCACATCTGCCAACACCAAATGCAACAGATATTACTGGCCCTGTCCAGCCAATATTGGCAGCTGAAGTCATGGTTCCCACATGACCCGATCTGGCACACCCTCCACTCGCACAGCGTATCTGAAGCCTACATCTGATGAGTCCAGTTACTCTACCAAGTAGCAACAAGTGTGGTTCGAGCCACCGTTTGGACATCACCGCCATTTGACATCAAGGTGGGCGTCCATTAGGGATTGGCCCTATCACCACAACTTTTCATCCTATGTATGGATAGGGTGATGAGCGACATCCAAATTCTACATCCATGGACTCTACTCCAAACAATGATGTTGCGCTGGCAGATGAAACTTGGCTGGAACTTGAACAAAAGATGCGGATCTGGGACATATGCCTGGCCAGTTTCAAGCTTCACCTAATCATTGTGAAGAAAGAATATCTTGAGTGCAGAAACCAAGTGGATGGATCGATCACAGTTCATTGTCAAGACCTTAATAAAGTCACAACTTCCAAGTATTTCGGTTTGTGTGACTCAGCGGAAGGTAAATCGCTCCATGACTACTGCCATCACCTCAATGCGGCCTGGATGAAGTGGCACCAAGTCACTGGAGCCCTGTACGACCGCAAGATCCCTCTACACCTGAAGTGTACAAATCAAGACCTACAAATCAGTCATCAGGCTAGTCACACTATGTGGAGCTGAATGCTGGGCAGCTACTAAGAGTCACAAAGCAGCTCTCAACACCATGTAAATGTGGATGCTCAGGTGGACACTAGGACTAACAAGGTTGGACCGAGTCACTTGGAGTGGCCTCAATACAGGACCAGATGCGAGAGGACCGACTGCTGTGGTATGGACATGTAGACAGAAGCCACGAGGCCTCTTTGTTGAAGACAGCGATGAGACTAGACCTGGCTGGCCAGCAACCGTGAGGTCAACCAAAGAAACGGTGGGTGGATACCATCAGAAAAGATATGCGTGAAAAAGTTGCGAGCTGCATGCAAAATAACGGACCCTGCACCATGGCAGGAACATTGTTAGGAAGAAGAAGATTTAGTCAGATTTAATAATATTTTTTGCCTAATAAAACCAGTTAATGTAGACGTTACCACATTATGCACATTTTTCCTGGCCCTGTAAAAGGAGTTGCTGCTAATTTTTTACAGTAAAAGGAGTTGCTGCAATCTGCAATCCCTTCAGAACGGGTGTGACGACAAAGTGTTATGTTGACTTTTCAAATTGGAACCGACTTTATATTAGGTGTGTTTAACTACTATGTACTTAAGTATTTACTATAATGGACATATTATGTATATGTTTTGTTGCATTGTACTTACATTTAAAGTACCTGCATTTATTTATGTCTGTGGTGGTTACACTGTTAACTTACCCCTAATAATAAACCTAAACCTAACCTACACCAACCCTTACCCTACTCTGAAGCCTTACCCGTAACCCTGCCCCTAAACCTACCAGTAGCTCAACCTCAGTAGCAGCAAATGTAGATCTTGTGAGAATTTTGCAGAACAACATATTACACAAAAAAGTGTAACATGTAGTATGTATTTTAATATTAATACATAGTAGTTAAATACACAGTAGTATAAAGTGGGACCTCAATTGGATTTTTATTTAGTCTCTTCACCTGGCAACTTTTCAAAGCTCACGATAAACAATCTATCCACATCTGTCCAGCTGTAACAGTAAGAGCACTCTAAAAACCCATCATATTATTATTCCGTTACCACTGACAGCAGCCCCAAAGGAAAGCTTATGTAAATTCTTAGGCCTGATTATCCCTCCCAGTAAACGGACTGAGATTTCATTTGAACAGATTGTCCATCCTGCTGTTTGTGCTGGGAGAAAACCACATGTTCCTAACTGTATTGCATTAAGTTATGGCATGATGTCATCTTATATACGAGGGATTACAGTCATGCAGTCTTAAATATGAACATGAAATGTCTTTCAGTAATCATTTAAAAAACTGTCAATGCTTTTTACTCATCCAGTGAACTAAAATCATCCTGTGAACTACTGTAATCTATTTGATCCAAGTGCCCTGATAATGTCTGATGCCTATTACATTTGAATGGGATATCTTTGAGTGACCTAGTCAAGGCAAACTCATATGGAGCATTGATGTTATAGAAATTTGGTTTCTCTGAAGTTGCTACCAGACACACAAGGGAAAGTAATGTCCCATTTATTGTAACACTGAGCAGTCGGTTTATAATATATTACTTTGTATTTTTTCTCTCCATAAAAAGCTCTCCCAATCTCCCAATAACACTGATGTAAATTTTTGCTCTTACCTACATAAAAATTTTAGCCACTGTTATTTTGGTGTATTTGCCTGAAATGCTCTCGACTAAAGCTGACACGCCTTGGGGTCTGTGACAATGTTTTTTTTCCTCTATTTCTGTTCTTCTGTCTTTGGCTATCCGCTCTCACTCTGGGGGCCTCTGGTTAAGTTCTTTTAAATTCAGTTGCATAAGCTGGATGTGGGATTTCTGTCAGTTTGCTCTGGGCTTTTTATATTTAATGGTGGACATAAGAACCATCAGGTCCAGCTGGAACATTGTAAATTCTATCTGAAAAACCTCCTCAGTAAACTAATAGGCCAGGGATACTCAATTAAAGTTCCAAGAGGTCCAGTCTCTATATTTCCTTCCCAGAAAAGTTCTGTATAATAATATGTAGCTGAAATGGTGTAAGTAGTTATATGGCTAGGAAATTATGTATCTTTTTAAAAATAGTTTTTATTACTTATTTTAGTTTTTATAACTTGCCACATTGGTAAAAAAAAAAAATAATAATAAATATATATATATATATATATAAGAATATATATTCTTAAACGTCATGTTACTGTTGTAACATCCGTTCCCCTGATGAAAGGAACGAGACGTTGTGTTGATTGTAATGACACAAGGGGGTCTCTTCTGAGAGCCTCACGTACCTCTGAACTTGAGAAAAGGCCAATGTCAAGCTAGCAAACAGAATTTGCATGCCCCGCCCCCGGACATACGAGTATGAAGGGGAGAGGGCGAGTGAATGTGGTAGAGATAGTGACGTGGCAAGGGGAACACAACATCTCATTCCTTCCATCAGGGAACGGAGGTTACAATAGTAATCATGACGGTCCCCTTCTGTCACTCACTTGACGTTGTGTCGATTGTAGTGACACAAGGGGTCCCACTTCAAAATGCCATGCACTAACCCGTCATATGTGGCAGCTGAGCCAGGTGCAAACAGGCTGTTGTGTACTAGAAGCAGCTGGGTCGGCTGCACATAATCATCCCCAACGCCCACAATAAAAGGTGTCATATACCGCTCTTTGATTCCAGTACCTGTACGGGAACAGGTGACATAACTTATATGGGAGCCAGCCGGCCAGCCGCAGCCTTTTCGCTCTCTAAGTTTCTCGTCATAGATTTAAAAGCGACTGGAGCTATCTTAATGCTACAGATGCGTCGGGGAAGGCGTCCTTTCCCGTTCCTATTCTTTCAGGGGGAAAAAGCACTGCAGAGACCACGACCTGCCCAGACTGGGGGAGGTAACTTGTGGCTAATACACACGAGGGTTGTCAAGCCACCCGTGGACATGGTGTGGTGGTAGATCCTGCCTGACAAGGGAGGAGTTGCTACAGACACGGTGACCGGGGGTCAGTGAGGACTGCCCAAAAGTGGTTCCTGCCAGCGGGGGGACCGTACCGTGGAAAATACATCACAGGGAGTTGCCTGAAGCAGGAACTATGCCTGAGGAGCCCAAGCCCAACACGGAGCACTCGACTTGTGGTGAGTCTGGCGGCGAATTCCTCCACTGAATCTGCGGCCAGAGGTATAGGCAGGAAGAGCATCCAGGAAGCGAGAGCTTGCGAAATGAGCTAACCTCTGTTTGGAGACGGCATTCCCTTTCCGCTGTCCGCAAAAGCAGAAAAAGAGCTGCTCTAGAGCATCTAGAGCGTGCAGTCCACATGGGAAAGCAAAGCGCGTACCGGACACAGCAACCAAGAGGCTGGGTCTGCCTGCTCCCGGGGCAGCTTCGCTTGCAGGTTCACGACCTAAACCCTGAAGGGGGTCTCAGGAACCTTGGGCACGTAGCTCGGTCACAGTCTTAGGATGAGGTGAAAATCTGCTGGACCGAACTCCAGGCAAGTGTCACTGACAGAGAACACTTGTAGGTCCCAAACCCTCTTGATGGAGGTGAGTGCAATCAGGAGGTCCGTCTTCAAGGAGAGGGCTTTGAGCTCGACTGAATCAAGCAGCTCGAAGGGGGGTCTCTGAAGGCCTGAGAGGACCACTGAGAGATCCCAGGAGGGGAACAGGCTTGGCCGGGAAGGGTTCAACCTCTGGGCGCCTCTTAAGGAACCTGATAATCAAGTCTTGCTTACCAAGGGACATGCTGTCTGATGCGTGGTGGTGGGCTGCGATTGCAGCAACATACACCTTCAAGGTGGAGGGGGACAGCCTCCCCTCCAAACTCTCCAGAAGAAGGAATGACACGGCTATGTATAAAGCCATGGCTATGTTCTCGCACTGTGAACATGAACCATTCATAAAATGCTGCCTGAGTGTTTTCGCAGCTCAGGCACACGAGGCAGCTTTTATGATCGCCAGAAGTGGAGAGAAATCGGCAGCATCCAGGAACTATACAGAGGCAGAAGGGCATCTTGGAAAAAGACGCATCCTGAAAAGGACGTTCAATGCCTGCTCTTTTATGAGTGGAAACTCAAACTCTTTTAGAGGAAAATAAACTCTTTTAGGAGGAGAAACATTCTTTCAGGCATTGAAAACGTGGGGGAAGCTGTCATGACACACAGCTAGCTGATCACGCAACCGTTCGACTACGAAGAAAAAATATGTCTGACATTCGCTTGCCCGCTCCATTTTATACCCATAGGTCCGGGGGCGGCATGTCGAGTGAGTGACAGAAGGGGAACAGTAAATAGTCTCTTCAAAACTTGGCAGGGTTGAGGACATTGGGTGCTAGATAACTAGCACAAAGATTTAGAGCCCGGTCCGGATCGAAATGTCTTTCCGTCTGGATCCGGACCGGAGTCCACCTGTTGAGTATTGATTTATATACACCGGGTTGGGAGGGTTACTTTTGAAATGTATTCCACTACAGATTACAGAATGCATGCTGTAAAATGTAATTTGTAATGTATTCCATTAGATTACTCAAGGTCAGTAATGCATTCTAAATATTTTGGATTACTTCTTCAGCCCTGGTAGATTTTTTCACTTGTTTTGACTATAAAAACTCTGCCAGTACAGTAAGACAAAATACATGTTAAAAATACATTCTCTGAAAAACCTAAATATCTTATGCAGTGTTGTTTCTAAAAGAAGATTAATCAAATTGATCTTGTTTTAAGGATATTTAGATATTTTTACAGGAAAACAATACAAAAATTATTTAGTTAAATTATTGAAATTGATTGACTTATGTTCAATAATATGGTAGTAAACAATACATTGTATTCTAAAGCCGCTTTTATATTGTCTTATCAATGATTAACTCTTCTGCTACAAGAATGTAATGCATTTTAATTATCTAAATATTTTTTTATTAAATATATATATATATATATATATATATATATATATATATATATATATAATTTTTAATATTTAAAGATAACTATGTATAGTTATTTCATCATTATATTTTGAATTATTGTTATATGAGGGGCTTTCTCAGCAAATATTTGTGTATGCGTTTAATCGCGATTAATTAATCGGGACACCATGTAATTAATTAGATTAAAAAATGTTAGCGATTGACAGCCCTAATATATATATATATATATTTAAAAAACTAAAATACAATACAATATTGTAGAAGAGGAGTTAAGCGTTGATAAGTCAATGCAAAAAGTGGCTTTAGAATCCAATGTATTATTTATTTACATATTATTGAACATAAGTCAGTCATTGGCTTACAGTTCACAGCAATCCATTTTGGATATTTTATTATATTAGAGATTAAATTGTTTGGAAAGGTCTGTGGAATTTCTCACACACAAAGTTTTCACAAAAATGTCTCATTAGCTGGGGCACAAAAATGGCAATTTATTAGTGTATATTTGTTTTTTAACTATGCAAATTCTTACATTTGCAAGTCAAATACATTTTCCATTTAAGACTGACTTGAATTTGACCTGTATTTCTTTTTACAAGGAAGATGGAAGGATTTAAAAAAATGAAACTGTTTTGAGTTTGTGGGACATTATTAAAGGGTTGAATCGCTTTAAAGGATTATTTCACTAAAAAATTAAAATTCTATCATAATTTACTCACCCTACTGTTGTTAGAAACCTGCGACTGACTTTCTTCTTTGGAACACAATGGATAGGGTCTGCAGGTTTCAAACTTCCAAAAGGATGAAAAAGCACCATCAATATTTCATTAATATTTCATAACGGCTTAAATGTGATACCTTTATTGTGCTTTTTTTGGTTATTTTGGACCTCGACAGCCTGTCATTACTCATTCACTTGACAAAAGCATTTATTTTAAGATAGTTATTTATTTATTCTGCTTTTAGTGTGTCAATTGGAAATATAAATGTTAGACTCCCAAACATTCCTTTTGCAAACAGAATAGAATACACAGGCTTGGGGAGTAACAATATACTTGTAACAGCGTTACGCAATCAGGATACAAACATTTTGTAACTATAATCTGTTACAGTTACATAAAAAGCCAACGTATTCAGGTTAGTTACATTTGGTAAAAATTGGGATTACTAGCAGGATTAAAATTTTTGATTCAAATACACAAAAAACAAAACAAAAGATCCTCCTGAAGCCCATAGGACCATACATAGGAAAGTTGTGAAATTTGGCAAAAAAAAGACTTCTAGAAACTTTGTCTATTTAGTTGGAAAACATTTATTTATATAAATGATGTGCCCAAAGGAACGTTTGAACAGAAGTGAAACACTTTCTTATGATGTGTTACAGTTCGTTCTGTTCTGAGTGAAACGGTAGATATGACGACATTGAGGAACTTTCTCTTGGGAGCTTAAAATAGAAGGTACATAATGTTTTTACAGCATAACATAATAATACAAAATAAATAAATAACTAAACTTTTAGAAACGCTTTAACAGATGAAACATAAATACACAATTACTGTCGTTGTCAATGTTTTTTATGTTCACCGCCATATTTTTACAAGAAATTCTAACCAATGTAGCCTTTCACGTCATATAGAAAGCTACAAATAATATATTTTCTGCCTCATTTTATGAACAGAATCCACATACGATCAGAAAATGTTGTCGTTGTGTACACTCGGTGGGGTTTTGAAGTTTGGAACAGCAAAAATAGTTAACCTTGTTTAAATTGTCATGTGAACATTTAGCTTTATGCAAAGCTAAAATGCTATTTTGTGCTTGTTTATAGTAAAAACAAGTAAAACAATGTGCCAGTGCTGAAGAAGTAATCCAAAGTATTTCAATTACATTACTGACCTTGAGTAATCTAATGGAATACATAAAAAATTACTTTCTGTAATCTAAAGTATTCTGTAATCTGTAATGGAATACTTTTTAAAAGTAACCCTCCCAACCCTGTTTAAATTATATATATATATGTATACAGGGTTGGGAAGGTTACAACAATTACCCTCCACTGTGAGAGCTTCAGGTGGCTAAAAGGTGATAACGGTCAGTCAAGAACTCACTTTTTAAGTGATTCTCACAATTTCTGTGATAACTATTCCTTTAAGATTATTCAAGTGGATTGAATGAGCTCACGATGTGAGAAGACTCAACACACAAAGTTCTAATGTAAGAACTCATTAGGTCACGTCATTGTTTGGTAGATGTTATTTAATGACTGTCATCCTAACATCACAATTTTATGCTTGACTGAGAGATAGAGAGTTTGGTTTATGGGATTGCTCCCTATTTTTGGGAATGGAAGATTTCTGATTGATTAAAGCTGCCGTGAATTGTCTTGACGAGTGCCATTTGATTTGGTGATTTGACGTATTTCCTACTGAAACTGGAAGTGGGGGCGGGGCATGTCGAATTCAATAAAAACAAATAGCCAATAGGCTTTAGTTTGCAGCCACACACACATACCCCTTTTCACCGTGCTACTCATGCTAGAGCCGCTACTGGGGAAACTTGAGAAGCGATCTCAATACCGACCAGCTTTTCTAAAGACTTGAGAACCAAAGGATTATCTAACTGAGAGCATTAATCCATAACCAGCCCACAAACGCACACAGTACATTATGGTCTTTGCTTACAACAAGGCTGGAGCTGCTATTCAAGTCCAGTGCAGGTGAATGAGAAACAAGCGAGCCAAATATAATCTATCCATGCTTTGAATCGCAATATACTAAATATAAAGAACAAAGGACACATAGACCCTGTTTCCACCTGGTATTAAGATGTGTTTCGGGTGATCCGATCCGATGTGGTCAGCCCTAAATACAGGTCTAAACAGGGTCTAAACTGTTTTGTGATTGGTTCACAAAAACAACATTCGAATGTGGTCAAAAACACATCTGATCACATCGCACTTGAGGTCACAGTAAGGTGTAAACACTAATTCGTCCTGTATGCATACTGGCATCAGTGAAGCACCACCCCTCACCTGTCCATCAACCACTGCGCTAAAGCTAGAATTTAAATTTAGGAGATTAAGAGCAACTTTAAAAGGAAATAACCGTCCAATCTGAAAATTTTAAAAGCAGATACATACACAATCACAAGAGCAAAACAGATCTTATTTAGTGTGTCAGATATCAACACAGATGGGAATCACAAACACTTGAACACTTGTGCTTAGATACATTTTCACCCTCATCTAGGAGAAACAATGCACTGTTTTTTGCACTTTATTTGTCTTTTGTTACTTTTTTTTATTTTAATATCATGCATTAACACACTGACATAGTGACTGATGTATTTTGTCATGAAACAGAGACCCTCCTCTCCAAATCCGATCACAAGTGGTAACAGGAGTCCCATTTAAATGACTAGGAGTAAACAGTGATGTGTCTCACCTGAACACATGAGACCGGATCACCCAAAACACATCTTAATACCAGGTGGAAACAGACCTTAATCGAGCTGAACATCTGACCAAACCTCGGTTGTGCGAAAAATATAAATAAACTCCAGCATCTGTCCTTGCGTCCTGCTCCTGTGTTGGCATTTCCCTTTCAGAAGTGATCATACCTATTCCCTATTTCCTTCAAAGCATTTGATTGGACAAGGTTTCTCAACATCTATGTGACGTCATGGGTGTTTTTGCCAGAAGACAAAGAAGATATAAATGCTTTTATCTTCTGAAAATGAATTTTGTCAACGTTTAGAAGTACACTAGCATATAGATGACCTTATAGCTAATAGATATGAACTAAAAGCAGCAAAACGCTAATTTTGATTTCACATTTAAATGTATGCATTTTGGCAGATGCGTTTATCCAAAGCAACTTTCAGGGTGAACCTTTCATAAGGATGTGTTCCCTGGGAATTAAACCCACAACCCTAGTGTTGCTAGTGCCAAGTTCTGCCAATTGAGACCATTCTGATTATATCAATAGTCCAGCATATAAATAACTCTTCGGCCAAATGGTGGCTTTAGCCTGTGAATGGTAGAGTGACTGAAAGTTGCTGACGTGAATCTTCAGTGATTTTCGTCATGGCAAATTAGCTGACGCATATTGATCATTGTTTGCCACTCTGTAACACTTCTCAATTGACATGATGCTCATTTTCATTGGCAGTCAATAGGGAATAGTGTCCATGTTTGCCTGCCCAGCCACACACACTTTCATTCACCATCAATAGAGCTTTTATTTATAGTTCCTCAGACGGGGGTGATGCCATGGTGATGGAGATGGCATCACAGTGCTCCAGCAGCACTGGCACATGGGACCATTCTCATGTGGGTGATCTGATCTCATTACCATGGAAACAAACCACATGACCACGGATCATGGAAAATCACCCGGAATTGCCCAGAATCCCACAGAGAGAGTGAGGTAGAGAGAGATTTAGCGTTATAGAGGAATTAAAACTTACAGAAAGATGGGCCTAAACATATGTAGTCCCATTGGAATGAAAAATCACAAGAGATCTTTTAAACAACAAAATTGTTTCTCCATGGAGATTATTTTGCCCATAAGTCCTGTAGGGGAAGAGCTCCTACTGTTTTTGTTAGTGTTCTTCTTCTCTATGGGAGTCAGTGCAGCCCATAGGACCATACATAGGAAAGTTGTGAAATTTGGCAAAAATCATTGCTGAGGATCTGAACATCAGTCTGCCCAACTTTGGGGTCTCCAACTCAAACCCTCTAGTGCCACCATTAGTTTAAATTTAGTTTAAACTATTAGCAAAATTTGACTTTTTAACATCTTATTACTTTTGAATCTTATAACTATACACCAAAAAATTATAAATCTTCTGATTCATCTGCTCAGGAACTTTTTAACCAATCCAACTGTATCCCATTATTTAACCTTATCCCAGCCCACAGCTTTGGCTGCTATCTTCAAATTAGACGAAAATGAACTTTTTCGAATTCATCCAACAGCCTTTATCAAATCTTCCCCAAATTTAAATTAGATGTACACCTTGAGACACTGCTGGCCAACACATATCAAAGGCTTTTATATCAACTAATCAGTTTCTTTATAAAGCATCAACAATGTCAGATTGAGGATGCAAAACCGGAAGTGAGGCTGTATCTCGGCAGTGCTTTGGTCTATTAAAACGAAATTGGTATGTTTCATTAGCATAATGATCTAAGGTAACACACAGATCATGGCTTCACCAGTTTATTCTGAAGCACAAACTGATATGTGTATCTGTCTTTAAATCAAATCCTTTTGTGGATTAATAATCACACATGAACAATGCCCTGAAGGATTGTGAAAGTAGTCTACTGATGCGCTCTTTATGAAACACAATGGCTAAATAAAAATCAGAATCAGAATCAGAATGAGCTTTATTGCCAAGTGTTCTCACGTACACAAGGAATAATTTGGTGATGGTGATAGGAGAAACAAATGCACACAGAACATTACAGTGAGACACAGAATATAAAACAAGATAAGAGTATAAATAAACACAAATAATAGGACATATAACATAGAATGGCATATGTACACGTGCAAGTGGTAATGTATATGCAAGTTAAGGGTATGCACAGTTATATAATTAATTATGTGAATTTACATATGTACGTGAGATATTTATTTACATTATTGCACTATGAGGGAATCCTGAAGGCAGTTTATTTTTTCATATGGAAAATGGCCTGAGGGTAAAAATTGTTCTTGTGCCTGGATGTCCTGGTCCTCAATGCTCTGCAGCGCCGGCCAGACAGCAACAGTTCAAAGAGCGAGTGGGCAGGGTATGTGGGGTCCAGAGTTATTCTACCTTTACGTTTCCTCACTCTGGAGATGTATGTCTTGGAGGGTAGGAAGGGGGGCACCAATAATCCTTTCAGCAATCCTGACTGCCCATTGTAGTTTCCTCCTGTCTGATATGGTGGCAGAACCAAACCAGACAATTCTAGATGTACACAGGTCAGATTCAATGCTAGCTGAGTAGAACTGTGTCAGCAGTTCCTGTGGTAGGTTGAACTTCCTCAGTTGGCGAAGGAAGTACAACCTCTGCTGAGCCTTCTTCACAATGGGGTCTATGTGGTTGTCCCACTTCAGGTCCTGAGAGATGGTAGATCCCAGAAACCTGAATTACTCAACTGCTGCCACAGCGCTGTTCAGGATGGTGAGGGGTGCGGGGGGAATTCTCCTGACGTCCACTATCATATCCAATGTTTTGAGCATGTTCAGCTCAAGGTTGCTGTGACTGCTCCAGACAGCCAGCTGTTCATCCTCCTATGTGTATGCAGACTCATCACTGTCGCGGATGAGGCAGATGACCGTGGTGTCATCTGCAAGATTCAGGAGCTTGCCAGAGGGGTCCTTTGCAGTGCAGTCAGTAATGTACAGGAAAAAGAGCAGTGGAGAGAGAATGAATCCCTGAGGAGCAGGGTATAATGCAGTCCCATGTTGACAGCATCATCCACAGACCTGTTTGCTCGATAAGCAAACTGAAGGGGGTCTAGCAGGGGTCCAATGATGTCCTTCAGGTAGGCCAAAACCTCTCAAACGACTTCATGACCACAGACGTGAGAGTGACAGGTCTGTATTCATTAGGTTCTTTGATTTCGTGTTTTTGGGGGGGGACAGGAATGGTGGTGTGTTTGAAGCAGCAGGGAACTTCACACTGCTCCAGTGACCTATTAAAGATCTGTGTGAAGATGGGGGCCAGTTGGTCAGTGCAGACTTTCAGACAGGCAAGTAAAACACCATCTTGACCTAGTCCAAGCTTTCCTAGTCTTCTCTTTCTTGAAAACCAGGCACACATCCTAATCACAGACAATAAGTGCAGCCTGGGGAGGACGGGGGTTCCAGGAGGGGTTGGTGTGTGTGAAGTGAATAACAGAGCTGGGGAGGGGTGTAAAACTGGGCTTTTTAAACCTGCAGTAAAACACTGTGGCAGCGGGGGCGTGGTCAAGCGCCCGTCCGGGAGAGAAAAGCGGTAAGGGCGCTCACACCTGGGCTAAATTATGTCTAACACCTGTCTCTAATTGCAGTAGAGTGAGGAGAGCGGTTAAAATGCCAGCAGCCACAGAGGAGGGAGAGAGAGAACCCGTCGCCAACACAGAAAAGAGATACCCACATTTAAACTGGAGAAAAGAATTAAAAGAATCTTACCTTTGAAGCCAACGCTGTTTCCCGTGTCTTCCTTGACAAGAACCCTCACAAACACATTCAGGTCATCAGCCATTTGTTAATTCTCTATAGAGCAAGGGGGTGGTGTCTTGTAGTTGGTGATTCCTTTCAGGCCTTTCCACACAGTTGCAGGATCGTTGGATTAAAACAGTTTTTTCAGATTTTCAGGGTAGCTTCTTTTAGACACTCTAATTTCCTTAGTCAGTGTGTTTCTGGCCTGTATGTACAATATTTTATTCCCACTTCTGTAAGCATCCTCTTTGGCATGACAAATCTGTCTGAGTTTTCCTGTTTATCATTATTGAATGAAACAAATGTTCTAGTAGGGAGGCACATATTTTCACAGAAACTGATATGTGAAGTCACAGAATCTGTGAGCACGTCCAGGTCTGTGGCTGCAGCCTTAAAAACACTCCAATCAGTGAATTAAAAGCAGGCTTGTAGTTCCAGCTCTGCTTCATTTGTTCATATCTTTACAGTCCTTACTACAGGCTTAGCTGATTTTAGTTTCTGCTTGTAGGTTGGAAGAAGATGAACCAGACAGCGATCAGAGAGTCCCAAAGCTGCTCGAGGGACAGAGCGATATGCATCCTTTACAGTAGTCCAATATATTTCTGTCTCTGGTGGGGCATGTGATGTGTTGTTTGTATTTTGGCAGTTTGCAAGTGAGGTTAGTTTATTAAATCTCCCAGAATAATGATAAGAGAGTCTGGGTGTTATTGCGCCCTGTCTGTGATGTGATCAGCCAGCTGTTGCAATGCTACATTCATACATGCTTGTGGCGGGATGTACACACTCACCAGAATAAATGAGGAAAACTCACCTGGCGAGTAGAAAGGCTTAGAGATGTAAAGGCATGTTCCACTGCCTTTTTCCTGAAAATTCCACAACGCAATCCCCGCTGAACAGCTGGAAGCCTGGCAGATGTAACACGCTGTCCGGGATGGCTTTATTCAGCCAAGTTTCCATGAAAAACAGTGCAGCAGAGTTAGAAATTTCATTATTTGTTTGAGCAGAAGCAGTTCGTCCATTTTGTTGGTGAGGGAGCGAACATCCTAATATGAGGTGCCCCTAGGGACATTATTCAGAATTACCATGCACATACATGTACTTTTCCTCTCACATACACATATGAAACCAAATTCATTCACATACTATAGTGAAATGCTCACACACATACAAGTGAAATGCTTTTACAAACACAACTGAAACGCTCTCATACATACAACTGAAAATATTACGCTCACACACACAACTGAAATGCTCTTACACACACAACTGAAATGCTCTCACACACACAACTGAAATGCTCACACACACACACAACTGAAATGCTCTCACACACACAACTGAAATGCTCTCACACACACAACTGCAATGCTCACACACACGCAACTGAAATGCTCTCACACACGCAACTGAAACGCACTCACACACACAACTGAAACGCACTCACACACACAACTGAAACGCGCTCTCACACACACAAGTGAAATGCTCTCATACGTACAACTAAAATGATTACACTCTCACACACACAACTGCAAAGCATTTCAGTATGTTGTATGCAAGCATTTCAGTATGTTGTATGTAAGCATTTCAGTATGTTGTATGCAAGCATTTCAGTATGTTGTATGCAAGCATTTCAGTTGAAACGGAAGCACATTTCAGTTGAAACGGAAGGTGGTTAAAGTACCCACTCCACTCCAGTTGGTGGCAGTAGTGCACCTCAAGATCGAATAACTAGAAGCTGTTGAAAGAAAGCATATAGGCGTGTGGGCTGATAGTCCAGCATCTATCTCAGTTTAGTTTTTGATTTGATAGTTGTTGCACATTAAAGTATAAAAATAGATTTAATTTCGCTAGCTGATCACAAGCGTTGGCGGAGTGAGATCCAATCAACGCTTGTGTTGTTACTTTGTTGAATTGATTTGGCCAATCACGTTATTCGTTGAACCGGCGTGCGTGACTCGCGTCAGTCTGAAGCCAAATGAGTCTACAACCCAACCTGGAGAGACCGGTGTGTCTCGGCAAGACAACGTCAAGGTAAGATTTGTTTTACAATGATTATACACCCCTATATCTTAATGCTTTTCATATAAGTTGTATTTAAAACTGCAAGCTATACTTCGTCGTGAATATATGCGTTGTCGTTGATGAGAACAGTAGCCACGAAAGAATGTTGGTAGTGGAGCAGTAAAGCTAGGTCTAACGGTATGTTGCTTAGGCTAATCCAAATAATTCGGTACATACACAATGAACTAAGCAAAGATTATTCAAATACGGGATAATTATGGGTAAATATTTAAACGGGAAGACAGTAGGAAATAATTTGACAGGTATGTCAAGGTTGGATTGGTTTATAGCAAGCTACCTAGGCTACAAGTAAGCTAGACTAATTATCAGCTAAAAAGAGTGCAAAGCAAAACAAAGAAATTATTTCAAATCAACTTTATAGTGGTAGTCATGGAGTTATATAAGCCATTTATGGTTGATCGTCACAGTTTATGCAATGTCACAATTCTGTGCATGGTAGCTTATGTGATTTAAAATTATCTAGTAATGCGTGCTTTCGGTGTTTATTTATCTGAATATAATTCAGTTGTTTATCTAACACACAGACACGGACAGGACAACATCATATCTCTCCACACCCAAATGACTACAGAGGTGATCGTTGACAATCATCACATCAACAGCACCATGAATGGAGCAGGTCAAGATCACGGAGTTGCTTAGTATCCACATCACAGATGACCCATCTTGATCTATCGACACCACCAACAGAACCTGGCCAAGAAAGTCCAAAAACCTCTGCACTTCCTCCCACAGTTGAGGAAGGCTCATCTCCCACAAATCCATCCCTTAACTTTCTATAGGGGAATCATAGAGAGCCTCTTCCTTCCACCCCCACCCTCCAATAACCTAAGGGCAGCTGATTGACTCTTGCACAAATACACTGGTAGTTTACACTATGATGCTGCTACATTGGTTTATTTTTTTATTTTTAAATTTGCTATGAACATTTGACCCCACTTACACACATATTGCACTGCCTTTTGCTACTTGTCATGTCATCCACTTGCACTGAAATACTATATTAATTAGGGATGAGTCACGATTTTCGAATATTCGATTAGTTGATTTTATTATAGAATATTGAATAGGATGTATGGGATGATTGTCTTTAAAAAATCCCTATGTTTTAGTTGTGGTTATAAGTTGCAATCCTAAATTCACATAATATTTTTATACATTTTATAAATATATTCTTAATATTTGTTTTTTTTGTTTCTATGTTTGAGCTTATATATCTCAATATTAATAACAGTCTGGTTAATTTTGAGTCTTGAAATGTAAACTCTCAAGGGTTGGCTTTCTAAATATATGTTGGTTATGTGTATATTCAGAATGACTTCTGAGCAGCAACCTTTTTATTTTGGGGATGTCATGAATGCATCACTTGCCAAAATTGGGGCTGACTAGTAAGGGGTTAAACGTATATAAATGAAATGTTTTATATAAAAATTATACATTTGATACAAACCTTCACTGTTGTTGGCTGTATTTTCTATCTTCTTACGTGCTCTTCTTATGTGTTCTTTGTTGGTGAAGAGCATGTAGCATTCTCTGTGAAATCCAACATTAGCCAGCACATCTTGGACGTCTTTGAATTTAGTTAAATGCCAATACGGCTTTTTCAGCTACTGTACTCTCTGTGGTTTGCAGGTTCACCCATAAATTTGTACATTAAACAATCTTTGCCCAACTTGTCTGGGAAAGGGGGTTACAGGGCTTTTTACATTTGAGGCTAAATGGATAAAACACCTCATTTTTACCTCAGTATTACTGAACTACAGAACTAAATTTACATTTTTAATGATTTACAGCAAAATTGTAATTTCATGAACGCAGCTTCCTGGTCATCTGTGTTCATTATTTACATTGGTTGTCAAGGAAACGGGAGGTTTTCTAACGTTATGATTAGTACTCCTGCTTATTTGCCGGTTTAAAAAAGTAAGAGTTTGTAAGGACATTTTGCGTCAAATGTGCAAACAACAAAGTTGGAAACAATGTCTGTAGTACTTACACGATTTTATTACATGACCTCAGCAAAAAAAGACTTACACAGCTGTGAGGTAAGTATTAAATTCATAATTTCGAGGTCCGGCCCATCGCCTAATAGTAGAAAACCGCGCCTTCCACAACATAAGCGACTGTTGACCGTTAGTTCAGCCCGCCAATTGCGCTACACCAATGTCTTCCCAACAACAGCAAAGAACATTAGTCGATGCAGCGGGCTTGCTGAACACCATATTGGCTTCAGCGGAGACCATCAGAACACTGTCAAATGCCACAACAATCGGGCAGCAGCCGACCGTTGCAACTCCAAGTGTGGACACGTCGATGGACGATCACCTAGCGTCGCTCTTCCCTTCCCAGCCAGCTGTCAGCTAGCGTTTGCATTGTCAACTGCAGGTCCAGTCAGGAGAGAACGTGCTCCACCACGTTATCAAGCACAGCAAGTGTTTCAGCCCATGGATGTCAGGCAAAAGGAGAACAAGGCTAAGTTAGCTAGAAACCAGCTTGCTTCAGCTTGTCATTTTCATTTCCTAATGGCGAAAATGCGGTGTTTGGAGGATACATCACGTTATCTACAGCTAACTTAAGTTAGGTGCTGTGATTAGTGGTCTTCCTAGTTTTAAAAATGACAAGCTGAAGCAAGCTGGTATGCTTTCTTTCAACAGCTTCTAGTTATTCGTCTTGAGGTGCACTACTGCCACCAACTGGAGTGGAGTGGGTACTTTAACCACCTTCCGTTTCAACTGAAATGTGCTTCCGTTTCAACTGAAATGTGCTTCTGTTTCAACTGAAATGTGCTTCTGTTTCAACTGAAATGCTTGCATACAACATACTGAAATGCTTGCATACAACATACTGAAATGCTTTGCAGTCGTGTGTGTGAGAGTGTAATCATTTTAGTTGTATGTATGAGAGCATTTCACTTGTGTGTGTGAGAGCGCGTTTCAGTTGCGTGTGTGAGAGCATTTCAGTTGCATGTGTGTGAGCATTTCAGTTGTGTGTGTGAGAGCATTTCAGTTGTGTGTGTAAGAGCATTTCAGTTGTGTGTGTGAGAGCATTTCAGTTGTGTGTGTGAGAGCATTTCAGTTGTGTGTGTGAGCGTAATATTTTCAGTTGTATGTATGAGAGCATTTCAGTTGTGTTTGTAAAAGCATTTCACTTGTATGTGTGTGAGCATTTCACTATAGTATGTGAATGAATTTGGTTTCATATGTGTATGTGAGAGGAAAAGTACATGTATGTGCATGGTAATTCTGAATAATGTCCCTAGGGGCACCTCATATCCTAAAGCTGCATTGACGAAGCCTCACAAGTGTGCCGGCGCACTTCCTTCGCTTATGTCTCTTGGAGCACTTGTAGAACACAGCTGCACCACCAACTAAGATGTCTAATAAAACGTTTGAATAATCAAACACTAGCAAAAAATGATCAGGTATGCAATCCAGAAAATTCAGCAGTTCATCCCTGGTGAAACTGATCGAAAAGAGTGACAAAAAACATGACAAACAAACAAAAGTATTAAAAACGCTAGAGAGCTCCAGTCCGAAGCAGCCATCAAATGTCAAGTGCCATCTTACAGAGAGCATTAAAATAAAAATCGCATTAAAATCATCACAATTATATTGTGAATATTCTATATATCGCCTAGCCCTACTGTAACATATCCAATGCTTGACATTTGCTAGGCCCAAATAATTGCTGCATGCAGCTATATTTTAGGGCTGGGCAACCGGACAGTGTAATCAGATATCGACGATATCTTACAAATACCCAGATGCCGATTGCGATAGTCATTGACAGGCGATGGTCAACAATATTGTAAAATGACAAACCATGGAGCTGTGAAGTTGCTAAATATTTGAAATAGTAGCTCAATAGTTATCATGTACTTAAGTTTTTAGATACTAATGGAATGAATAAACAGTAAATTACATTACGGATTAAAGAGGCCGGTCTTGTATATTTTCAATGTCGACATATTCTCTGAACAGTATAAAAAATGTTACATTTACATTTACATTTATTCATTTGGCAGACGCTTTTATCCAAAGCGACTTACAAAAGAGGAAGAACATCAGCGAATCATCTTAGGGAGACAGTGGTACAAAAAGTGCCATATTACAAAGTTTTACTATCATCATAATAGTATACAAAACAGATTTAAGTGCAACAAGAAATGTAAATATATATATTTTTTTATTTTTTTTTTTTTTTTTTATTATTATTGACCGGTTAAGTGCTTTTGGAAAAGATGTGTTTTTAGCCGCTTTTTGAAGATAGAGAGTGAGTTAGCTTCCCGGATTGAGTTGGAAAGGTCATTCCACCACCGTGGTATGATGAAACTGAAAGTCCGGGAAAGTGTTTTGGTGCCTCTTTGTTTTGGTACGACAAGGCGACGTTCCTTAGCCGACCGCGAGGCTTCTGGTGGGAACGTAGCTCTGCATAAATGTTTTTAGGTATGCTGGAGCAGACCCAGTGACTGTTTTATATGCCAGCATCAGGGCCTTGAATTTAATACGTGCATGAACCGCAGCCAGTGGAGAGAGACAAAGAGTGGTGTAACATGTGCTCTCTTAGGTTCATTAAAGACCAGACGTGCTGCTGCATTCTGGATCATTTGGAGAGGTCTAATAGCACATGCAGGAAGGCCTGCAATGAGAGCATTACAGTAGTCCAGTCTAGTTATGACAAGGGACTGAACGAGCAGTTGTGTGGCATGTACAGAGAGGAAGGGTCTTATCTTCCTGATATTGTAGAGTGTAAATCTACAAGATCTTGCAGTTTTTGAAATGTGGTCTGTGAAATTTAGCTCATCATCAATGGTTACCCCTAGATTTCTGACCGCTTTGGAAGGCTGAAACTGTAGTTGGACCCAGCTGCACGGTGATGTTGTGTTCAACAGCAGGGTTGGCTGGAAAGACAAGGAGTTCTGTCTTGGCAGGGTTGAGTTGAAGGTGGTGTTCCTTCATCCAGGCCGAGATGTCTGCCAGACAGGCAGCGTATCTCGAACGGTCACTGTGGTGTCGCTGGGCTGGAAAGACAAGTAGAGTTGCGTGTCATCAGCGTAGCAGTGGTAAGAGAAACCATGTGACTGGATGATGGGTCCCAGTGATGTTGTGTATATGGAGAAGAGAAGTGGCCCAAGCACTGATCCCTGAGGTACCCCAGTAAGTAACTGGTGTGGCTTGGATACTTCCCTCCATGCTACCTCAAAGGACCTTTCTGAGAGATAAGAGTTGAACCAGTCAAGCACAGTTCCAGTGATACCCAGTTTAGAGAGGGTGGAGAGTAGGATCTGATGGTTGACTGTGTCAAAGGCAGCAGAAAGGTCCAGCAAAATCAGAACGGATGATCTCGATTCAGCCTCGCCAGTCTCAGCGACTCGATGACAGACAGCAGGGCAGTCTCAGTGGAGTGTCCACTTTTGAAGCCCGACTGATTGTCATCCAGCAGCTTGTTCTGTGAGAGATAGGCGGAGATCTGATTGAAAACTGCCCTTTCAAGTGTTTTTGCCATGAATGGGATGAGAGAGACTGGTCTGTAGTGTTCTATCTGTGTGGGGTTAAGTGCAGGTTTTTTCAGCAGTGGGGTTACTCGAGCCTGCTTAAATGTAGTGGGAAAAGTGCCTGCAAGAAGAGATGTGTTAATTATGTGTGTAAGTGCCGGTAGGATGGACGGAGAGATGGCCTGGAGAAGGTGTGATGGAATGGGGTCAAGGGAACAGGTTGTGGGGTGGTTGGAGAGGAGGAGTTTAGAGACCTCAGTGTCAGTTAAAGGAGAGAACATAGTGAAAGAAGGGTTGCATACAGGAGCCAGGTGTTTGACAGGGTGTGGTGCTGTGAATGTATTGCTGATGTTTTAGTTATGACATTGTCTCTAGACTCAGACATGACTTGTCACATATGCTATAGCTTAGAAACTAGATAAAACAGCACATATATTACACATTTCATCATTAAGGAAATACAGCCTGTCGAGAAAAGACATTATTATGAAATGTCATTAAGACGAAAATAATAAAAGTGACGAAACATGAGTCTTTATGAAAAACGTTTTATTCAAAAGTTATTAAAAACATATTGCTTCATGACATCAACATTTATTAACCATCCAGTCCATAAAAAAAGTTTTAAATGTGCAGTGCAAAGAATTAAACAAAAGTTTAATATAACAAAAAAACCATTATTGTGGGTGTAGGGTCCATTAAACAACCTTTGATTTGCTCAGGAAAAGCTGATTCAAAAACAAAGATAAAGGTGAACAAATCACAGAACAATACAAAAACACGTTTATGTCCTAAAATGTAATTCTATTTCATTTTATTTAGGCAGCAACAACTGCAATAATGAAACGCAATACAAAAACAAATTCAATGAGAACAAAGTACAGACTATGTGGAGCAAACAAACAATAGTTAAATAATAAAAAAAAAAAACACAGGTTCCAAGAAAGGAAAACAAGCATATTCATCTTCTCTTAGGTTAAAGCACTGTGGAATGGAGTAACTATGTGACCAGATGAAAACCCGTTCCAAAGGACTGCATGTCACAGACACACACAAGAAATTTCGAGCTGAAAAAAACAGAAGGGGAAAGTGAACAATGTGGTGCAAAATCCGCTTGGTGCAGGTTTTAATAATTGTATTTTTATTTTATTTTTTTAGATCTATTAATTCTATTAGGTTACTTATTATGTCACGTAGATAATACATCTGCATAACGGGCTCGGCAATGTGGGCATGGGGGTTGATGATGTAATCTATGCAATATTGCAATATTTTTTATTTAATAAAACGTGAAAATATTTCTTTCTATATTTGTATTTCTTCAATCTAAAACAAAGTTGATATATAACTGAAATGTTACCGAGATCTTGTTGAAATCTCCAGGTCTATTAAAGAGCAACCACTGAGCAATTCCTCTGGGGTGAAAGAGAAATGGACAGAGCATATGTTTAAAAATGCACAGCTAGGCATATATGGTTGACCAGCTGCAGCTGAGTTATAGAAAAGATGCCATGCTGCAAGAGATGTACCAGGAACACCACTTGGTTTTATTACATTAAAAAGGGATGATTAAGCATTAACAACATTAGCTGGATATGTGTTTCCTACATCCTGTGCAAATACTGTGTGGGCAGCTTTGTGTCTGAGGAAAACACTCAAAATAGCCATGCTGCATGCATCTATGCATCTGTTATTTCTGATACACATAGCACTTGCTAAATAACCCTTATTTAAAGTAGATCTTTAAATTTAAGAAGCTATTAATGGTAGGCAAACTTGTCCTGACCATCAAGATGCTAAGACTAAGGGGTTAAGTGGTTCTAATGGTGGAATTAAGCACCGAAGTATAATACGTACTGTAACACTTCACATTAATGTTCCCTTTGTTACTACACTCAGTGACCTATATGAGAGTGGAGTGTTGAGATCTTTTGAAAAATTGGTTCAACATTTTGGGATTCACAGATCTCAGTTTTATAGGCATTTACAGCTGCGCCACCTGCTCTGTACTATTTTTGGGAGTAGCATACACCCCTAAAGTGGCAGATTCTCTGGGAGAGGTGATTACTGCTTTTGGAAAAGGTCATGAGGCATCAGTGTATTACTCCCAGCTAATTCAGAGTCTAGGGGATGGATAAAGGTGTGCAAATGCATTCTAAATCATTTATATACACTTGTAACAACATTAATTGAAAGGGTGACGGTAACACTTTACAATAATATTGCATTCATTAACACTAGCTAATGCATTAGGTATCATAAACAAACTTATTATCGATATGTTTGCTACATCATTTATTAATCTGTGTTTATGTTAGTTTATAAAAATACAGTTGTTCATTGTTAGTTCATGTTCGTTCATAGTGCATTTACTAATGTAAAAAAAAAACTTTTGATTTAAAAAATGTATTACTATATGTTGAAATTAATATTAACTAAGATTAATAAATGCATAATAAGTATTTTTCATTGTTATTTCATGTTAACTAATTGAAACGTATGTAAAAAGTTAACCTTATTCATACTTATATTGATAAAAATTTTAAAAGCCCTATATTATGATTTATAGCACAATGCAGCAACAATAGATAATTCTAGTGGGATTGCTACAGTGTTCTTTGTGTTTATATTTATAACTTTTATGACTTTGTGTTGTCACTGTTCTTGTCATGTTGATGTCAAAAGAATGGCGCTTGTATGAGTGGTGCCCCAATTTACCCAGTCCTAGTTACCCAAAGTCCTCTGCAAAAACAGGTCTTTATTCTGCATATCTTATATAATAAAGCCTGATGACAACTTTTATGAGCTTTCTAATGTTCGCAACTCATTAATAAATGCTTTAAATATGTCCACTTAACATTAATGGACATTTTCATATGTTACTAATGTTGAATAAGTTTTATTAATTATTAATAACATGTGAGGTAAAATGGCTCCTGTGACAGGGCGGAGGGTGGTGCTGGGTCGTTATTCTACACACCCGGTCCCTTATCAGGCTAATTAAGCCTCTGAGAGGGATAAAGGCCGACTGCGGATGATGATGCGGGAGAGAAAGATTGTTTACTGGCATGTCCGTCATGTGTGCGTTTGTGTCTTTTGTTTATGTTTCTCATTAAAGTATTATTTATATTGCCAAGCCTGTTCTTGCCTCCTCCTTGCCCATCTAAATCCCTTTACAGCTCCCTTTACAAAAAATCTAGAGTAGCCGCAAATGTGCCACAAATTTGCCACTTATTATTTTCACGTGCAAATGAGCTTGTGATTCTCCACATATGTTTGCCTGAAGTTTGCAGCTCTTCACCGCTAGTGGTGAACTTGAAGCAAACCTTTGGCAAGGTTTGCGGAAAATTTGTGGACTCTTGAAGGGTCTCTATTTGGCAGGTATTGCATGAGAGTAACCCTTTTTTATGCAGTTTGTAATAACTGCATTTCAATTATTTATGATGCATTTGTAAATGAACTATTAGTCTTCAATGAACTCCTTTATAATCCTTTATAAAAGTGTAAAGTGTAAAGTGTTACTGTTCAAACCATATGATTAGATACAGATATGATTAGAAATCAGGGGTGTAGATTCCAGGGGGATGGGGGAGGAAACCTTCTCAATAACCCCCCCACACACACACACACACACACACACATTATTTATACCATGATCAATGGAAACATGAGTAAATGTTTCATGCTGCAACCCCCAAGCCAAATTTACGCCCTTGTGAGCAATAGTAGTGATGCTTAACTTGGCATAAGGTGTGCTTTTGTCAAAGTAATATTGGTATTAGAGTTTACACTTAAATGATGTTACAACTCTTAATGTGGTCATCAGCCCTGAAGAGAGGCTGTGATTAAGCTGTTCAATCATGAGCTTAAGTAAATTATTCCTCCTAATCTTGTTCTCAGTTCAGTCTCTAAGCTTACATATGTTATATCACCAAAGCCTTTATTCAGCAAACTGAATATCTTTTGATTTGAGCCAGTAAGTCAAAAGAAGAACTCATGAGTTCTTCATTAGAGCTTAGCTGTGCATGGAAAAGCAGACAGTACGCCTGGAACAGTTTGTTCTAACTGCTCAATCCATTTGTAGGGGCCATGCCAGAAAATTCCCTCACATTAACAGCACAAATACAGTACAGGTTCACGTTACAATGACAGACAGATCACGCAGTCAAATATCATGGCTCACACAAAAAGTTATTGAGTGAGTTCACATGCATTTTATCCACAATTGTCAGCACTTCAATGAAGAATTTAATTTGGTGCATGTTGTTCCAAAGCCATATTATACTGGGGAAACAATGTTAAGCTAAAAATCTGTTCATGTGGTAATGTAAATTAACTGGTTATATTCGAGCCAGAAATATTTAACATAACTGAATCAACCTGAATACATTATTTTACACAATCCCAAAATTTTTTAAGTGTTAGATCAGCTAGAAATAGTTCTTAAAGGTAACAATTGCATGTTAGCACTTTCTACAATATAGTTTCTTTCTTCAGTGGGATAAGCAGTATAATGGGTATGTTTGAAGAATATTTGCATGGCTCTTTTCCTAGCCTGATCTCATGAAAATAATGTGACTGTGGCAACATGTTTGCAAACAGAATTACATGCTTCAATACACATTTCACTGCAGTTTCCCAATGAAATGTCCAGCGGGGGGGCGCCAAAAGTGAGTGCAATGATGCCGTAATAAGACAAGGGGCATTCAGTGGTTCGCTAGCTATTTTTAGCTTTGCTTTTCTTCGTGTACTAAAGTACCGATACCTCAATGGTGTTAGATGCTGTTCTGCCATTTGCCGACGTGGATCAGCATGATCGTCTCTGCTGCCCCCTCCAGCTCTGGAATATCATTTGCATTTGGAAAATGTCTGATTTTTAGGTAATTTCTAATTTTAAATTCTAGTTTCTTATTACTTACGATTTTTATTTCTACTATAATATAATATATATATATATATATATATATATATATATATATATATATATATATATATATATATATTTTTTTTTTTAATTCAAGCAAACATGCTTCTACTGTTAAGGACAGATTATTATTGTGCCTCATATCAATAATCTTTGGAGACTGTTTAAATTTTCATGTTATTTCTAAAGATAGATACTGCCTTTGTTAGAGAACTGCTCAGTCTAAAATAAACCTCAATTAGCAATACAGAATGTTATGATAAAGGAAAGATTAGAAATGTTTTTGATGATCAAATTTAGCATGTCCATGAATACTGTTTTTGATTAACTTGTTTTGTGTCTAAGCAACCAAGTCATGTTTTACAAAAAGTCCACAACAATCGCTGTGACAATCTACTTTTCACAATCGAATGAAGACGAAGAATATTGTTTTTTTTTAAATCTATTTCATTTTCATGATTTTTTATTTTATTTACATTTACTACATCCTGGCAGATACAGTAAGTTCTTAAGAAGTGAGTTCTGATTCTCCCCCATAAGCCACAAGGGCAGGGGTGGAAGAGGACCAAGAGGGAGACTACAAACAAGAGGCAGAGGACAACCAGAGGAAGAGGCAGAGCAAGAGGAAGGCAAGAAATGATGCTGCCAGACCAAGAAAGGGTGAAGAGACTGTATTGGGAAAGAAGACCACAAACACTGGTTAATAAGCTACATTAGTATTACTTTCAAGTTCAACATTGTCTCAAAGGTATGTTGTCAGCATGATAACACTGCCATATATTTATTTTTTTCTCTTTGAAAATGATTGATGGTATGTCAGAAAATCAGGTCAGAGGTCTGTAACACAAGTGATGGACAGGATGCCCGGGGTGGTGTTCGATGTCCTCGACATGCAACCAGCAACAGGTGCTCTTGGATATATGGTAGCTGCACCTGACTGGTGTTCCTGCTCTCATCGTGAGATGCCAACTAATGTAGAAAAGAAATGCTGTAGCATGGCACAAGAAAACTGTGTAAGTCAGCTATGATATGGGCTTATACATACTGGACCCTGGTGTCTTGCAAGACAATACAGGAATGATGTGTTCGCAATGGCAGACAGCCAAGAGCCGGGAGAAGAAAACAAACAGTTTAGTCATGCTGCCTATAGACAGTTTGCTATGTGGCAGCATGGTGCACTTGGCCAAGGATATCATATATTTATTCCGAGCTGCTGTGTTTGGAAGATAAGATACACCTTTCCTGACCCATTCAGACATTACACGGGCTATGTGAATGTAATTCATAATTTTTAACATTACTGTTTAATGTGTGTATCTGGTTCAAAACTGCTCTGTGCCCATACTACATTTTTATGTGCAGAAATATTTATTTGCTAATACAATTTTGAATCACATCCATAATGATAACAATAAATCCAAGAATAATATAAATATTTTTTTATTTTCCTTTTACATTTACTTGGATGGGCACTTTCTGCAAGACAGCCAAGATATAAAAAACAAGAACATTTTTAGATAAAGGCTATTATTAAAATCAAGGATAGGGAGTGAAAAAGTAAATAATACAATACCTAGCTGTCTGCTGACATGCGTCTCCATCGGACTCTCTGTTGAAGGAGGAGGAACAGCTGGTACACCACCAGATCTTCTGGAGTCATCGGGTCTCATTGCTCTTGTATGAGGAATCCATTTTGATTGGAGTATCTTTTTAACCATGCTGGCCTGCAGCGCAGGGATGTATTCATATGTTTTCAGAGTTCTGACAGCATGTATTGTCCATCGTGGATGGATCGTACATGAGGATTTCTTATAAATCCTTCTGTAGCTGTTAAGACCATGCAAGAAAGAATGCATTTAATGGTGAATATCAATTGTTCCATTTAGAGTGTAATAACAACAGCTAAAGATTATAATATGCATACATTTTCTACATACATACATGTCTTTGTTCTCCTTTACTGGATGGTCCAGATGATAATTGTAGTCCAGCGCTGCAAGGAGGAGTGAAAGAGAAGCGCTTTCCTGCATACAGAATTATTTGGTTTTGGAAAGACCCCAGCTCAGCAGTTGAGCTGCAAGACATAAATGTATGGTGTAAAATAAAATTTGTAGTGGAGAGCAGGCAAAAAGCATTTTGAATTTGAAACCACTCCAAGGAAAAAGGATCACTACTGGGTGACCAGCCTTACGTAGGCTCACATTAACAAATGCCTGTTGCCATTAGATTAGACTGTTAGGATGACCACCAGTTAATATGGGGGAGATGGACACCAGTACCAGGCACCATTTGGGAGAAGGTCTTGTGGCAGAGCAGGACTACGCACTGCCCCTTTAAGGATCCTCCACCACTACCATCTAAAATGGCTGCTTGATTGATCACCAGGTGACAACACTCTTGTCAGCAATAAAAGTAACCAGGAAGATGGTTGAAAGGGGGTGTTGTCACAACAGAAAGAGAGATTAGAGACTGGAGTAGGCTGAAGTTTTGGTGTGCCAAGCTGGGAGTTGAGGGAAAAAAAGGTTTGTTCTTGTGTACAGCAATGTGGATAAGGACCGCGATTGGAGAAGAGCCGAAACAATGAGGGGACGAATTCCACAAGTGCTCATTTCGAGAAAGTGAGGCTTGTTTTTTTTTTATCACCGTTGAGTGCACCGTTTTCGTGAAAGTGGAGTGGCAGGAGTTCATCTTCTAGCGCCGAAGAGCTCCATTTTTTTTCAAGGTGTGACGGTGGAAAAAGTAAGGTCTAAAGAGGAAGCGCCAGGAAATACCTTGGTTCATTCTGACCTACCCGTTTGTTGCACTCTCACTCTGCATCCAGCAGTATTGCCCACAGTCCGTCAGGTACATTACAAACTCTCCATAACCCAGCGTGCACCTTTCACCAATACTCCTACTGCCTTAACGCTCAACTTCACACTCACTTAACTTATTATGTTATATTTGTAATGTGATATTTCTGTTGGTATTTATTTCTGGTATTTGTTTGAGTCTTTGACTCCTTGCCTTTTGTTTACTGTTTTCTTTGTTAATTAAATACACTTATGCTTTGTTACACTATTTTGTTATTGTTTTATTTCGTGTAATTGGTGGCTTTTAGAGCTATCCTGGCGATTAAATCTTTTTGACAGGCCTAAACCTGTCTGGCACCCGAATTTTGGACAGTAAAAATTTATTTAAATTTAGTTCAGGGGCCGCCACCATTACAGAGTGGCACCCGAACAGGGACTTGAATCACCTGAACACTTGAACACTTGAACACTTGAAACCTGAACATTTACACTTTGTTGGCACCTGAGAACTGTATGAACTGTTGTGTTGATTTAAGCCAAACACTTGGACTGAACATTATAAGGGGAACTTATTTGAATGACATGGACACATGAAAAGAACTTGAAAAAATACCATATTTTGCTCTGTGGAAAAAGAAAAAAAAACTTTGTAGGACAAATTGTAAAAGTGGTATGTGTTGTAATTGTGTTGTAATGTTAAACAGTTCAATTTGTATTGACGTTATACACATTAACATTTTTGCACATTACATCCACTCACCTAAACCCAACATTTAAAATGCCCATTCCCACCCCTACATCAACTTGTATGATGATTGAAAATGCAACATCAGTCAGGCCACCTGTTTGCCATCAGTTGCCTTCAAAACCTCACGTTCCTACCTATCTCCATACTCCTACCCAGTCTGTTGCTAAGGTTTCATCTACCATCTTACAGGAAGGCCTAAGTGGAAGACTTCCAACCTCGAAATCAGAAATGAACCAAATTATGACTGAGGTAAAATGTATAATTTCAAAGGAACTGGAAAGAGTCGAGGCTACCTTGCTGTCTAAGGTGGACATGATGCTTAAGCAGTTCCAGCTGGAGATTCATGGGGACATCACAGCTCTCCTGGCCAATTCCCACCAGAACCTGCAACCACACTCATCAGGGAATTTCCCGCACTTGACTCCAGCTTTCACAACCATCCCATCGTCAGCCCAGCAACCTACCAGCATCACAAGATCCAAACATAACCTCTCACTTCTAAGCTGTATTCCTCCCCTTCAACAAACAGTCAAGCCTTCACCACCATCCAGTCATCCGTCATGCCACCACCAAGCAACCAACTCTCAGGCACGTACACTTCAACCACCACAGACAGATGTTCCTAAAAACAGGGTTCATATCACTGCAAACCTAGTCATTCAGCACTATCATGCCAACACAGTGAGTGACCATGGGGGAGTCTACAAGACTTTTAAAAAACTTTGCAAAGTTGCTTTCTGGCCATCAATGTGGACTGATGTGAAGAACTTTGTCAAGGGCTGTAGGAAGTGTCAGCATGACACACTTCTCTCCCGACAAAGCTCTTCACAGCAGAACGCACGCACCAGAAAGGGATCACTTCAGAGAACCAACTTGTGGGAAAACACCCAAAGACCTGAGGTGAGCCGATGTTCTTTGCCAACCATGGGTTGTCTTGTCATGGGGGGGAGAGTGTGGTGGAGCAGGACTACGCACTACCCCTTTAAGGATCCTCCACCACTACCATCTAAAATGGCTGCTTGATTGATCACCAGGTGACAACACTCTTGTCAGCAATAAAAGTAACCAGGAAGATGGTTGAAAGGGGGGGTTGTCACAACAGAAAGAGAGATTAGAGACTGGAGTAGGCTGAAGTTTTGGTGTGCCAAGCTGGGAGTTGAGGGAAAAAAAGGTTTGTTCTTGTGTACAGCGATGTGGATAAAGACCGCGATTGGAGAAGAGCCGAAACAATGAGGGGACGAATTCCACAAGTGCTCATTACGAGAAAGTGAGGCTTGTTTTTTTTTTTATCACCGTTGAGTGCACCGTTTTCGTGAAAGTGGAGTGGCAGGAGTTCATCTTCTAGCGCCGAAGAGCTCCATTTTTTTTCAAGGTGTGACGGTGGAAAAAGTAAGGTCTAAAGAGGAAGCGCCAGGAAATACCTTGGTTCCTTCTGACCTACCCGTTTGTTGGACTCTCACTCTGCGTCCAGCAGTATTGCCCACAGTCCGTCAAACTCTCCATAACCCAGCGTGCACCTTTCACCAATACTCCTACTGCCTTAACTCTCAACTTCACACTCACTTAACTTATTATGTTATATTTGTAATGTGATATTTCTGTTGGTATTTATTTCTGGTATTTGTTTGAGTCTTTGACTCCTTGCCTTTTGTTTACTGTTTCTTTGTTAATTAAATACACTTATGCTTTGTTACACTATTTTGTTATTGTTTTATTTCGTGTAATTGGTGGCTTTTAGAGCTATCCTGGCGATTAAATCTTTTTGACAGGCCTAAACCTGTCTGGCACCCGAATTTTGGACAGTAAAAATTTATTTAAATTTAGTTCAGGGGCCGCCACCATTACAGTCTTCTCCCTTGCACACCAGCTTAATACTTATTATTAATACTTTTATGCTTTCCTTGAACCTGGCTCTACAGTCATTCCAAAAATCCACAATGGTGCCAACACAGTATGTGTCTTGGATTTTGAAAAAAGTGTAGTGATTCACAAAACCCATGTTTGTAAATCTGAACAGGAGTGAAGTCTTTTGGTAGTTGTTACCAGAGTAAAATACTGACAGCCATCATGAAATCACCAGCCAACTGGACCTGGCAGTCCCAGCCTGTAGGCATGGGACTGCCAGGTCCAGTTTGTGTGACCCTCGGAACAAACCTTAAAAGAATGGTGGCAATAAAACCTTTGGTAATTTTCTAAAAAACAGATAATGCTACAATAGTACTATGATGGGATAATTTACCCATCTGATGCCTACTCCTGTTCCTTTTCTATAAATCTTAGTCTCAAAGGGCAGCAAAGCATGGCATTGTTCTTTGATGCACTTTCTTAATGGAAGCATCAGGGAAGTGGTGAGCTGTCTAAGGCTTTTTTCATAGCCTATAAATGGCTGTTGACCAATTATGTCCTCCGCACACATGACTGTGAGACAATCTGGTAGTTCTGGACCTTCTTCACCCGAAGATGAGTCATCCTCCAGCTGAACATGATCAAGTACATAAACAAGTACTATGACATCTAGTTCTTCAAAATGTGATCTTGGAAGTAGACCAGCTGTCATGAAAATATACAACACAGATAAACAGATTGTTATTGAATGTAAAGTAGCTCAACATAATGATTTCTGTATAAAATGAAAGTGTACAGCAATATATTTAGGAAATTTGGTAGTATAAGTGTACACGGTATGGAGAAAAGTGGCTGCATACCTTCACCAATAATATGTAGGACATTGTTAGGAATTAAATGTAAGGGAAATTTTGGTTAATAATTTAGCTGCATTCGACCACCATTATAAGAAGGATAAATGACAAATGATCAAATTGTAAATCTGAATAAAATTCTCCACCATTAATATGTAATATGACAGGCTTGTTGTATCCGCTCACAATTTATATGTAAGGAATTTGCTTTAATAAGGGAATTATGATTGATTCACTTATTGGTGTGGACAAGATTATTTGATAAAAAAACCACAGTCAAATTATCTTTGATTACAAACAAGACAATATTGCTAATCTAAACACATAGAGAAACATGATAAACAGGTTTGTGAGTAAATTGTAACAGAAGGTGAATTAAATGATTTGTACAGAGAAATATAACTTTATGGAGTCTATAAACAATGCCTTGAGAGCCACCGATACTTCATTTTGGTTTACCTTGATTTGAGTTTACCTTGAGACACCAGCACTTTCAGCGAAAGTTGGAGATGTACTTGCATTTCCTTGTGTTGCTTTGGATCTCTGGCTCTTTGTTGCAAGTTCTGTTTGTTCCGCTAGTGTTCTGGACCTCTTAAGATTGTGGACTTCGAACAGATCTGTCTGTTGTGTCAATGAATGAGTGATGGAATGACCACACGGGGCTTTGAAGCAAGGCCTCCAGTAATGGAGGCTCGCGACTCCCCGTCATGTTTGTGTGGAGTCGTAGCACAGATAATAGAAAAGCTTTCTCAGAACTTTGCAATCCGAGCCTTCCTGAACTGTACATTGTGTGGATCCTGGGCGAAGAAGGGCTAAGAGCCCCGAGGGAAGAGTGTGAAGAAAGGAGAAGTGCAAGAAGATTTATGAAGAAGATAAAGAGCAATTTCTTACTTAGTGGGGAGGCTTTGTACTATTGTGGTTGGCCGCACCACAAAGGTGTCTTGGGCCAATCAGAAGTGTCTTTTGCGGGGTCACATGGTCATTTCTGTCCCTCCTTCTGAAGGTGATTTATGAGACTTTGCTTTTAAAGTTTGTCAGTTTTCCCACTCAAAAGTGAACATACATTTATCCTGAGTTTTATATAATGAATTTGGTGTAAGAGACACGACATCTGTTAACATCAACATCCTCTACATAAACAGGCGAGCATTTACAAATGAAAAATGACATACTTTCATTTTATGGATAATTCACTACACATTAACATTTGAATATACATTATTATACATTTTATAATTGAGCATCATGTATGCACAAGGTCAAAACAATGAATTATATGAATGTAATCACAGTTAGGCATCATGTGATGCATCTTAGCATATTAAAATTAGGTTATGTACATTCAGAAGTATAGAATGATGATACAATGGAGTCTTTTTATAATATCAGTTTACATCCTGTATCCTGGATTCAAGTAATTGTTAATTCTTCTGCCCATAAGATCCTGGAGGAATGAAATCTTCATCATCTGAACAGTCTGAGTCCGTGCTGTGTCTTATCACCTGATCATGCCAATCAATCCCTCAACATAGACATTACGGAATATGTTTGTGAGAGCATTTCAACATGCGTTATATGAATAATGTAAATTGTATTACATTAAATAAATATGAGAGTACATATATTACTTACACACTGTTACGCAGATCATTGATTTCATCTTCATTTATTTCTTCTGTGATACTCATCTTTCCATGCTAAAACAAACAAATGTTATGCATATGCATAGCATATACGGCTGTCACTTGACACATTTTTTTTTATTCTGACCAGATGACTCGAGAGTTGAACTAATCATTTCTGCTTCCTGTGTGAGCAATGCATGGTGTATACGGCTGTCATGTGACAAAAGAACAAATGACTCGGACCAAAAGAGTTGAAAGGTGAACTAATCAAATTGAACGAATCATTCACGAATGACTCATCACTAATCTGAATATAATTTACATTCGATCAGATCCACCACCAGTGTTGGGGAACATCAAGCATTGCGTGCTCTTTCATAGGGGTGGAGATAGATAGGACCCCCTTATTATAGTTGTCATAACAAAGACAAGAAAATGACATGTTGTTCCGGTTGCATTTGTAAACACAGCTGAAAACTGTACATTACATTGACTACACACTTAATTGTAAAAAGAGGGAAACTTTATGAGTTTTATGTAAATTACACTGATACTAAGTGAGTTGTAGAGAGTGATCTAAACAATTAATAATTCCTTACCTGTTCAACAAAAAAGAAGCAACATCAGCATCAGAACTCATCAAATCTTTCCACATTCTGTTTACCATACTGATGTTAACTCAAATTTTTTGTCTTTGTCTTTCTGTCTTCTGGCTTCAGAACTTATTTGCTTCTTCGGCCATACAGGTACTATTTTCCTGTTGTCTCCGCTAGTAAATCATGTTAATAAGTATGTTACATTGTCTAATTTTCGCTCTTCATATCACTGTAAGGTATGGCGGAGGATCAGTGGCCTTAACAGATTCCCGAACAAACAAGAACTTACTGTTAAAAACCCCCCTAATTACTGAAATAGCGCCAACCAGCCTCCACAAGCACAATAAATGTATTGACAAAGAGACAATGAACTATTGACAGAGAACCGCATGTGACATCCGCAATGCTCACCACGTGCTTATCGTGTGGACAGGAAGGGGAAACTTTGAACGTAAAAATGTGTGTGTGTGTGTGTTTTTCAGTTAAACACAGAACTGCATATTGCTAATGAAATACGTGTAATCCCTGTATGTTGTGTATTTCTGAGGTATATCAAACTCGTTAGAACTGTTTCGTTGTGTGTTTTAAACTCTGAGGCCTCATATTTAATAGCCTCAGTGTATATTCCCTTATTAAGTGTACTAAATATACCTTTCTTGGTATCAAATTAAACCTTACGATTTGTCCGAGCTAAATTCGAATATAAGATCTTCAGTAGAATGATATTACGTTATGTTTTGCCATCTTTTGAGTCATTCAGCCCAAAATCTCTTACCGTCATAAACCCAGCCAGAAACATGCAAATGAGCCGTGATCGAACAAAGGAATCATTCTCCTGCCCAGAGTAATGGAGGCCTTTACGACCTCCAAAGGAATGTTCAGAGAAGTGCTGACCCTCCCTTCATTCTCTTACTGAGAAAGAGAAATGAACCCTGTTAATCCTATATATATATTCTATATATCCATGTGATAAATATTGACATGTATCTAATGTGCCATCTCACATTTTCCCTTAAATGTGCTTGATCTATGTTTTCTTGCAAACTAATGGGTTAATGTTTCAGACTTTGCATACTATGGTTAACCAAAATCATATGTGTGGCATATTTGGTCTCTATAACTTGGTATTTTGAAGATTGAAATGACTGTGTACATGATATGTCGATAACAACAGCATATTAGTATTACCAGTATGTTTCCTATTTTCTTTCTTGCACATGCAATGGGCAATTTTACAACAAAGAGCAATAAACCAAATTCCCGCCTAGAACTCAAACCCTTCTTATTGGTCGAGCCAATGAGAGGTGGGACCTGTTTCCCGAGGGTATAAAATTGCTGCGCCCACTTCCTCTCTTATCTTACCAACTCTTCTTAGCTCTCTCTTATCTCTTCGCTCTGTTATGCTCCTCCTGCTTCCTGCCTTTCTGGTTCTCTGAGCCTTGTGCTCTCTCACTCTCTCGCTGAATCATGCCAAACTAGAAGGCCCCAAGGACTCCCAAGCGTGTGCCAGGCTACGGCCTCGACTGCCCATTCACCAAGATCCTCTGACTCTCACTGGTTCTCTCTCATCAAGACAACATCATCAAAGATCAACTGGAGCCTCAACAAATTGCATCAGGACAGTTTAATTCAAATGGGACATGCAAGTATCAAACTTAGTCTCATTATTTGATACATTAAGTATCCTTAACCCCTTTCTAAAAAGGGCGTGTCAGAACTAATATGATGGTTTGCTCAGGCTGTTGATCTGCTGAACTTCAAACAATGCTATAACTTCTTGCCTTCCTGTATTCTGCTTCAGCCCTCTTTCCCTTGGTAAACTGTATGAATGTATGTATATGTATGTTAGAGTAGTTTAAATGTTTAGTCTAGTTAATAAAGTCTTGTTCATGTCACATGTAAAGTTGTCTGTGTCTCAAGCTCATATCTAAAGTCACTAATCATAGATTTTGACTACTTGCTCTTAATACTTAGTAAGAAAGACATTTCCTTGCCCCGAAATGTACATTTCTATTAATTAATTAATTAATAACCAAAATTGAGTGTTCACGGATGAACCGAGTATTTGGTTGTAATGTTAATGTAGCTACATCAAGTTAACCCGATTAACTGATCCAAATATTCATAATCGATTATAACAAGTTATGATTGATTATTAATATTTCATAGAGCTGATTCGCTACCTAATGGTGGAAGAATATAGAGCTGATTCGCTACATAATGGTGGAGAATGTGCGGCATGATTAAACAAAGTTTATGAGCTTGAACCACTGTCAACCTAAAAGTGTGCATTGAATAATTCCGGTCAGAATAGGACATGACATGCTAAACGGCATTTGCTTCACTAGTTGCTGGCTTGTTTGGATGCGGATAAAGTGATGGCTTGAATTGACATCTCTACTGTAATTGAAAGAGTCTTAAAACATTTAAGCATATTTTCAAAAGGTATCAGTGTACTGAGTAATATGATTTTAGCGGAGAAACCCTAATTTCAGTATTAAAGTGTAAGTCTGTTTTGATGAAGGAATCTCAGCTCAGCTGCATGTAAACTGTACCAGAATTGATTGCTTAACCTGTTTCTGATGAAGAAATCTCAGTACAGTGTTATATAAATGTAGATTTGGGCGATGCTCCCTTTTCACAGTATAAAGGCCTTACAAATTATAGTTAGATTGATGTCCTTCATCTAAACTTTATCTGTGCATCTAAAAGGCTTAGCTTCCTGGTGATCAAACCTGTGTTTCACTCACTGAAACTCTGAAGTGCATTGGTTCCCATGACAACGACTTGTCACAGGAAGTGCTCACTCCAGATAGCACGTGTTTCCTTCCGACGCCATTTTGTAAACAAACCAGCCTAGATGGCTAAGCTAACCCAACTTAGCAGCCCCTTAGCTTAGGCTAAGCTAACTAATAGCTTCAACAGTTAGCTGCTAGCATAATTTACATGAAGCCTTTATCTACAGCTTGTGTGCATGCAGAGTGAAGTGATCTAAACCATTTTCCTTTAACCCCATTTCTGGTTTCTGAATTTTCACTTTCTCTTTCCTTAACTTTAATTCTTCTCATCTATCTTCACCTGCACCTTTCAGGTGCATCCCTTACTGAACGCTGTTCAGCTAAATTTGCAGTTACTTTGTTAATTAAATCTAAAAACTTAATTACATGTAAACTGTTTAGATAGAGAATAATTTTTATAGTTATTGGGAACTTTCAATGGCACGCTGACTAAACTTTATAGAGGGACAAACACATTGTGTGGTCTTGAACACGCAACAGCTGTGACCAACTATAGAATGATGTCCAAAGCAAATCTAATTGTTAATCATAAGTGCTATTGATTATTGCCAATACAAGGTTATTCTGCTATTTTAATCACTTCTTCAAGTCTTTTTATTTATTTTTACTAATAATAGAAGTCAGCTATTAATTTTCCCATTTAACCCTCTTGGTCTAGTGTGGTTTTATTTCCCCATAAAACTGCAAAAGTAACTAGACATACTTTTCTTCTCGATTTTGTGTTTATTTGCAACAAGTTGCTTAAATTTTATGAGCCAGCTACACTAGTAATCTAGACGATTTCTATGGCATAATTTTGAGCACCACTAATAGACACAATCTAATAGGAAAGCTCTTTTCTTCCTCTTTCTTTCTCTTCTTCATGTGTTCAAAGATCAAGCCTGTTGTATGCTATCAGTAAGTGCTGATAAATAATTTGACCCAAAGAAACATCTTAAGTCATTTATTAAATCTAGGCTTACTTTTTAGCAAAGCCACTCAGATCCACACAAATCTGAGCATCCTGCTATTTGCAGCTAAGATAGTAATAATCAGGAACACATTTCAATTGTTAACCACACCTAGCAAAACCTAGCTGTACATTATACACCTTGCTGTCTCACTTTGCCTTTAGCTCCAAATTCTGTTTGATCTTGCATTAGTCTCTTGCCCTTACTCTCACCAGAAGTGTGCCAAAATGTTGCAGATGCTCAGCCTAACTGCCCAGATGGCAGGCCAAAAGGACTGGCTAGGTGTTTTGAGGAACACCCTTTATCCATGGCTGCTGACGACCTTCAGCAACAGAACAAAAAGCAACTGGAAAACGAGGGAAAAGAACTAATGACAGACTGACTCAAACCAGAGGTATGAGCACAAATATCTGACTGAGGTTATCGCCCTGGCCCACAACCTCACAGGTTTGAAACAGGAGGTAAACAACCTCAAACGCCAGATCACTGAGTCCCAAACGGAGCTGACACATGCTAAAAACCGCATAGACCAGCTAGAGATGGAGGCTCAGGACAGACACAAGGACCCTGGCAGAAGGGAGTCACAGGAGGTAATCCACAGACTTCAAACGGCTCTGACAGCTGCTAAACAACAAGAGCAGTTGGAAAAGACAGCCAGAGAGCACCTGGAAAAGGTACTCTTTCACAAAGATTCACTGTTAAAAACAGCAAATTCTGAACTCTTGGACAAAGATGCCAGAATCATGGCCTGTGAAGGTCAACTGAATGTGTCCAGAGCTGGAGTTAAAGTGCTGACTCAGCAGCTGGACAACACCAAAGATGAACTTGACATGGTCCAACGAGAACTGAGACACTCTTACCTGCTGCAAAAGGAACCACAGCAGGAGAGACATCTCACTCCCCACTTGCAATCAGCAGAGAAACCTCCCCAGCCAAGCACAGATTTACAAAGGGAGGAGACAAACCCCTATGCTTAACACGCCATCGGACAGTTTCCTTAAAGCTTCCTGCAGCCGCTGAAGGAAAAGGATTGATTCAGACTAATCTTGAAACGACACGTGTAGCGACACTCAAAGACCTCAACCGAATGGCCAGACATATCCCTGCATTTACACCAGAGCTTGCAGGAGACCACGACGCCCACGCTTACCTGCGAGACATTGACTTTCACCTGCAGTCTTTGATGAGTGTGAACCATCAAGATAGACTCCATCTGATCTGGATCACGCCCAGCCCAGAGTTGCGACGCTTTCTGGCTCGACAGCCAGAAAACATCCAGTCTAACTACCAGCAGCTGAAACAAGCCATCATAAGGGAATTCTCAGAGTCTAAAAACGGACTGATCGCTGCCCTAGACACCAAACAGGGTCGGCATGAAACTCCCTATGTTTACTACCACAGACTCAGACGAGCTTACTTGAGCTCGCGAACAAACCTGGGATGGAGGAGGACACCAGCTTCAAGTGCCTTTTCCTCCAAAACCTCCATCCTATGGTAAGTCACCATTTAGGCATTATGGCCTGCCCCCACACAATGCCTATCCAACAACTGCGTGACCTGACACAGAAGGCCTTTAACAAACACAAGGCCTCACCCAGCGAACACCACAGGACGTCCCACAGCAGTCTACAACAACATCCTCCTGTACACCTTTCAAACAGGTGCCAAACAGAGGCTGCACAAAGACAGCTAGAAACGCCTGTTACTGAGTTACAAGAGCTGCTAGCACTAGCAAAAGAGCTCCTGGAACAGAACTCCCCTGAGGAGTACTGGGAAGAACAAACCTCTGACTCTTGCCCAACACCACTCAGGCAAGCTCAAGTCAGCACTGCTGCCAGAGCAGAGTAACACTGCAGACTTCAGACACCTGGTGACTGGGTGCCGAACCAAGGGCTTAACGGCCACCTGCTGCCCTTTTGCTACCAGTACTAGGTCAGTCTGAAACTCTCTCCACACTACACAATGCCCATAACCACTCCCTGCAGCCACAAACAAGCACCTGCCTCAAACAAACTGACTTCATAATGACAGGTGACACACTGTCAAGGCACCTGCTGCCTCTGCACCTGCTGCCTCTGCACCTGCTGCAGAGACCTGGATGTGGCTACTGTCTACATCACCCAACCGTGGAACAACCACCTGCTACAAAACCCTCATGATTCACCTGCCATCCGCCATTGTGATGATTGTCGTCCGATGATGTCTCCAACAGGGACATCACCTGGCTAAAAAGGGGACTGTAAGGTATGGCGGAGGATCAGTGGCCTTAACAGATTCCCTAACAAACAAGAACTTACTGTTAAAAACCCCTAATTACTGAAATAGCGCCAACCAGCCTCCACAAGCACAATAAATGTATTGACAAAGAGACAATGAACTATTGACAGAGAACCGCATGTGACATCCGCGATGCTCACCACGTGCTTATCGTGTGGACAGGAAGGGGAAACTTTGAACGTAAAAATGTGTGTGTGTGTGTGTTTTTCAGTTAAACACAGAACTGCATATTGCTAATGAAATACGTGTAATCCCTGTATGTTGTGTATTTCTGAGGTATATCAAACTCAGTTAGAACTGTTTCGTTGTGTGTTTTAAACTCTGAGGCCTCATATTTAATAGCCTCAGTGTATATTCCCTTATTAAGTGTACTAAATATACCTTTCTTGGTATCAAATTAAACCTTACGATTTGTCCGAGCTAAATTCGAATATAAGATCTTCAGTAGAATGATATTACGTTATGTTTTGCCATCTTTTGAGTCATTCAGCCCAAAATCTCTTACCGTCATAAACCCAGCCAGAAACATGCAAATGAGCCGTGACGGAACAAAGGAATCATTCTCCTGCCCAGAGTAATGGAGGCCTTTACGACCTCCAAAGGAATGTTCAGAGAAGTGCTGACCCTCCCTTCATTCTCTTACTGAGAAAGAGAAATGAACCCTGTTAATCCTATATATATATTCTATATATCCATGTGATAAATATTGACATGTATCTAATGTGCCATCTCACATTTTCCCTAAAATGTGCTTGATCTATGTTTTCTTGCAAACTAATGGGTTAATGTTTCAGACTTTGCATACTATGGTTAACCAAAATCATATGTGTGGCATATTTGGTCTCTATAACTTGGTATTTTGAAGATTGAAATGACTGTGTACATGATATGTCGATAACAACAGCATATTAGTATTACCAGTATGTTTCCTATTTTCTTTCTTGCACATGCAATGGGCAATTTTACAACAAAGAGCAATAAACCAAATTCCCGCCTAGAACTCAAACCCTTCTTATTGGTCGAGCCAATGAGAGGTGGGACCTGTTTCCCGAGGGTATAAAATTGCTGCGCCCACTCTCTCTTATCTTACCAACTCTTCTTAGCTTCTCTCTCTTATCTCTTCACTCTGTTATGCTCCTCCGGCTTCCTGCCTTTCTGGTTCTCTGAGCCTTGTGCTCTCTCACTCTCTCGCTGAATCATGCCAAACTAGGAGGCCCCAAGGACTCCCAAGCGTGTGCCAGGCTACGGCCTCGACTGCCCATTCACCAAGATCCTCTGACTCTCACTGGTTCTCTCTCTCATCAAGACAACATCATCAAAGATCAACTGGAGCCTCAACAAATTGCATCAGGACAGTTTAATTCAAATGGGACATGCAAGTATCAAACTTAGTCTCATTATTTGATACATTAAGTATCCTTAACCCCTTTCTAAAAAGGGCGTGTCAGAACTAATATGATGGTTTGCTCAGGCTGTTGATCTGCTGAACTTCAAACAATGCTATAACTTCTTGCCTTCCTGTATTCTGCTTCAGCCCTCTTTCCCTTGGTAAACTGTATGAATGTATGTATATGTATGTTAGAGTAGTTTAAATGTTTAGTCTAGTTAATAAAGTCTTGTTCATGTCACACGTAAAGTTGTCTGTGTCTCAAGCTCATATCTAAAGTCACTAATCATAGATTTTGACTACTTGCTCTTAATACTTAGTAAGAAAGACATTTCCCTTGCCCCGAAATGTACATTTCTATTAATTAATTAATTAATAACCAAAATTGAGTGTTCACGGATGAACCGAGTGTTTGGTTGTAATGTTAATGTAGCTACATCAAGTTAACCCGATTAACTGATCCAAATATTCATAATCGATTATAACAAGTTATGATTGATTATTAATATTTCATAGAGCTGATTCGCTTCCTAATGGTGGAAGAATATAGAGCTGATTCGCTACATCACCAAACAACACTGCGCTACATAAGTATAGCCAAGCGTATCTACAGAGATGGCAGCCAATGAGCGTGAGGATTCTCTTCTTCGAAGTTTAGTGATACACCATGGGTCACGTCATTTTAACATGGCGAAATACACTGGGGGGGTGAACCGTGCCATGTATAATTAAAACACTTTTTTATAGAAAACAATTATAAGTACAGTCTTCATCTCATGTGAGTGTGCACCATTCAGACCACTCTTTACAAAAAACACAATTTATTCATTAATGTGTAAAACTTTTTAAATTAGCACCAAATTGCTGAATGCACCTTTTAAGGTGAATGTTAGATGGAGGTTTTAATGAGAAAAATTTACCTCCCTAACCTAAATCTTTAACCTAAACCAAACCAATAGTGTCATAAAAGAAAATGAGTGGTAAACAAAACAGACATCCCTGCCCTAAACCAACACCTAAACCTAACTGATAGTGTCATAAAAGAAAATGTGATAAGAAAAGAACATTTTCTGAGGAAGCCACTTCATATTGTGTTGCTCCTATGACACGTTCATCTCACAAGCTAATCTTATTGGAAATAAGTGTGTAAATTGTGTAAATAGTTGGGTCTGTAATACAAGCATTAAAATCTATCATTTATCAAATTATGCATCAGAGTAAAAGTGCTTTGATGTCATAAAATAGCAGTGTGTGAGTAACAGAGCGTAAATTAAGTGTTTATTAAGTGATAATCATCCGTGTGCTCGTGATTTTTGTGAAAGAGAATAAAATGCACAGTTGTAGTTGCACCTCTATTGTTTTATTTCACCAGGAAACTGCTGCAAAATGTAGAAGGTGAACTCAGTTTGCAAAAATTTTGTTATAGTCAGAGGTGGGTAGAGTAGCCAAAAACTGTACTCAAGTAAAAGTACAATTAATTAAAAAAATAATTACTCAAGTAGAAGTTAAAGTACTAACATAAATAATTACTTGAGTGAGAAAGTATCCAATTAAAAGAGTACTCAAGTAGTGAGTAACTTGTTACTTTCACAAATGTCATAATATACTTTTACTCCCCTATATTCTATTACATAGTACACATTGAACATGTACTACAGAATTATGATTATTATTAATGGAAATTCTGTCATCATTCACCATTATGTTGTTCCAAAGCCGTATGACTTTCTTTCTTCCATGCAACACAATAACGAGATATTTGACAGAATGTTTGCCTGAGTCACTATTTAATTTCAGTGAATGTATTTTTTTCATATTTTGAAAGTCCCTAACTTTCTGTCTAACTTATGTATAATGTATATTGTGTTCCACATAATACAAAGTGTCACACTGGTTTGGAAAAACATGAGGGTAGGGAAATAATGACAGAATATTGAATTATGGCTGATCTATCAATTAAAAGGAATAGTTCACCCAAAAATTGAATATTCTCTCACCATTTACTCACCTTCATGCCATTCCAGATGTTTTCCTGCCATTCCAGATGTTAGAAGAATATTTTATCTCTGTAGGCCAACATTTTTATGCTCAGGATATGCAGGATGCGGGACAAAGTGCACTGATATATTGCTGCACTGATTTAAAAATGTACGCTTAACAACTGGTCTCCTAAGAGCCAAGTTACATTATCATCCTGAAAATAACCATCTCATTACACAGAAAAGCTCGGGTTAGCATTAGGGCCAAAACTTATCTCAGCGTGCTGCCTTAAATTGGAGCTGTGATTTTAATCTTGAAATATCAGCTTGTCTTGGTGTTAAATAAAGGCATTGTATGATGAAACTATTCTTTTTGAGCAAAGGAAGTGTTTCACTTTGAAGAGTTTGATGCTGCAGCAGTGATTGAGTGACAGTCTGTGGGAGCGTCTCATCGTGCGCATTTGTGAACTTCCGCTGTCTTAAAATTCCCATTCAATAATCTCTCAGTAAATTACACATGAATTAAAATTAAACTCAGTAATGTAATGACAGTAATGCCACACATTGTAAAGAAGTAGAAGTAAAAAAAAATTTAATTACAAATTTACTTGAGCGAGAGTAAAAAGTACCCACTTTTAAACCTACTCTAAAAGTATTTTTTCCCCCCAAAACATTCCTCAAGTAAATGTAACGGAGTAAATGTAACACGTTACTACCCACCTCTGTGTATAGTAACGTTCATTCTATTGACTAACCCCATAAATTTAGCACATTCAACTTCCAAGTCATATTAAATGTCTTTGTGTGAGAATCCAACCAGAATTTAAGTCAATATACACTGAAAATCTTGTAATTATTCTCAACACTATTCAAATTTGCAGCATGAAAATCCATTGCACTGGATTTCATGTCAGTGATGCCAAATGCCATTGGTTGTCAAATGTCTCTTAACTGATAGTGACACACTAAGTTTGACTATACAGAAATGTAAATAAGATTTGAGAGGTACAGTGGAGGGGAAGATTTTCAGTGAATACATTTTGGTCTGTCCCTCATACAAAGGTATTATATCGTCGCTGTCCGATGATAAACACATATCTCTAGTTTTGGCACGTAACTCATATGGACTGCTTTTATGAGTCTTTCTTGTCCTTTTGGAGCTTGAGACCCCTTGGCCACTCCATGATTTTGTGTGGAAAAGAGAAGCATTTCATACATTCATCAAGATATCTCCATTTGTGTTGCCCAGAAAAAAGAAAGTCATCCACACACACATCTGTTTTAAAGGGATAGTTCACCTAAAATTGAAAATTCTCTCATCATTTACTCACCCTCATGCCCAGTACTGCCACTCAAAATATTGTTGCTGATGCGTAGGGCATCACCGACAATATTTTGCAATACAAATAAAATATATTGTTTCTATACTTATAATCAACAACTTTAATAATTTTATGTTTTCATCAATTCAATTACATCATTCACAATGACTCATGGAATTGTAGTTCATTTTCTCATAAAAGATGTCCCAAATAGCAAAATTGTTTTGACCCAGATCTGGCTGAATTCCGCCTGTGAGTTTGGCCCACATACTGTGTGGAATTATGGTCCAAAATTGGCCCAAATGCCACTTACTGAACATAAGCCGCACCAGAACTCGTCCATAACTTGTCCTGTACGTCCCCAGAAAGCATTAAGTACACAGTATTCACATTCATCTTTTTGTTCGATTGTCCTGTGTATCGGAATTTGTGTTGCAGTTTGGCAATCTGAATGGATTGGAGTTTTCTTATTGGAGTGCTGTGCAGTTTTACATGCATATGTATCCAATGGTCAGTGAACTTTGGGCAGCTTGTAGCAGTTTAAATTAAGGCTAAGACAATACAAGGACCAACAAGAAAGGAACATCCTACACTTCCCAAAATTACAGTCACTATCAGTAAAAATCCTAGAAATAAATTAATAAAACTACAGTGTGTGTATGTATGGTTTTGAAGTTGAGGAGACAAAGAGACAGAGAGAGGACTATGGAAAGGAGATGGGTGAAATGGTGTGGCCCAGATCTTGAGTAGGTTGTTGGTGATGTTCTGAAAAAGCTGACACTGAACACAATTGTTCCACCTCCACAACACAGACCCTGTCTATCTGTCACTCCACTCATCCACCTCTCATTTGTTTATCACACTCTGAATCATCTGTCACATCACTCCTCCACACACAGACTCAGATCTCTCTCTCTGTGCTGCTAAAACATTTTACTAGTGTGTCAATGACCCTCTCTTTAATAATTTTAATCTACACTGTAAAATTGGACAGGTGTTAAAAGCATTATTATCTTTTGGGTGAGCAACAGGTTGCGTATTCATCAGACTGGGGAGATGGGGGGTGGGGGGGGGGGTGTTCTCCTGGATCAAGCCAGGTGGTTGGAGAGGATGGGTTGAAATTAGGACTGTCAATCAATTTTATTTTAATCGAATTCATTCCATAATATGCAGATTAATTTATTGAATTATGTTTTCGCATAATTAATCGCATACATAAGTATTTGCTGATAAAGCCCTTTGAATAACAATATTTCAATATATAATGATATAACAATTCTAAATAGTAATATTTAAATAATTATAAATAATATAAACGTATTGTCTAAAATAATGATACAGATCATTAAAATGCATTAAATTATTTAGGAACACAAGATAAACATTAAAAAAGACAATACAAAAAGTGGCTTTAGAAGGAAATGTTCCATATTATTGGCCTACAGTCCGATATTTATTATAAGGGCTTGTCTAAGGATGCGCCAGTGTACACCTGCGTCAGACAGAGGCTTTAGGAACATCTCATTTTGGTTGCATAAACATAAAGTTTTTAGGTAACTGTGTTTAAACAAAGTTTAAAATTTAGAAAAACACATCTTAAGATACCTTCGGATTTGCGCTCCAGCTGTGTTTGTATGTAAGAGCGTGTTCTCGTCTTGTGTAGTCTGGATGAAATGTGTTGCCAACTAGTTTAACTGGAAAGTAGCTAAAGCCTGCTCGAAAAGTCGTTATGACGTCATAAGCTAATTAACATATTCGTGATGTTGTCGTGTCTCATTTGCATTTTGCATAGTGTCCGCCCTTTACATGCGTTTGCTTCTCTGTGCTTACCGTACACACTGTAATACCGTATTCATTCCCGATATCTATCAATCACTCAGAGAGAAAGTTAGAAGCGACGGTAACTTCCTTATCTTTTCTCTCACACAGCGTTCAGCCATAAAAAAAACACTATGTGCATTTTTACTAAAAAACTATGTGCATATTTACAAAAATCTATGTGCATGTTTAGAAAAAAAAACTGTGCATGTTTAATTTTTTTTTTTTTGCATATTTACAACAATACTATGTGCATATTTACAATAATACTATGTGCATATTTACAAAAATACAATGTGCATATTTACAAAATAATTATGTGCATATTTTCAAAAATACAATGTGCATATTTATAAAATAATTATGTGCATATTTTCAAAAATACAATGTGCATATTTATAAAATAATTATGTGCATATTTTCAAAAATACTATGTGCATGTTTACAAAAAACTATTTGCATTTAAAAAAAAACTATTCTCCTGCGATTAACTGCATGAAAATAATAAAAATAAACGGTCAAATTAAACTCTTTAAATGTAAAACTGATTGTGCTGCGCCGCCTTCTCGCCTGCTCACCTGTCACCTCTCTCTCTGTCAGTCTCACTGAACAGAGTACACGCAGAGAGAGGTGTGTCTCCGAGTCCTGGCAGGAAAGCAAGACCACGTGCTCGTGGGGCAGTATTGGCATCTTTCTTCTACGGAAGTAGCTAAGGTTTGTCCAAAAAGTCACTAGAGAGGTCTGAAGTCGCTAAGTTGGCAACACTGCTGCTCTCTGTAAGTGTGGTTTGTTCACTGTATAAGCTGCATGTTGCCTATACAAATGAAGTTTTGCTTACTGCCCCCTGGAGAAAACAGGTGGTACTCCATTCTTGAATTGCTTATATGGAAGGGATCTTCATTATTATGGTCCAGGTAATCCAGGGACACGCTTATTTTTCAAACTGAATTAACGTGTTATTCAGGAGAAAAATGCTGTGACAAGGAGGAGTGTGTGGCCTGGCCGTGAAGGTGCCAGGGGTCCGAGGACTCGCTGCCGTCTGCCAGAGGGTGGAGGAGTGGCTGAGGACCAGGCGACGGCGTGTCCAGGGACTGGTGAGCAAGTTTTTTTCTATATCTCTCCTCTTCCCCTCTTTCAAAGTGTGAACATTAACACCAGGTTAGTTTGAGGAAAAGGGGTTTGGGAGGTAAAAAGCCAAAAACTTGCCATTTCTCTGTTTGCTATGCTAGTTGCTAGTTTCATGTGGTGGTCACATCTAGCTGCAGACTAGAGGTTTGATGGGAGTGGTTGAGACATGCTTGGCTCCTGATGATGTCAGCCAAATTGGAAAATCATTTCAGAGGTGGAGCAAGTCCTTACACTTTAAAAGACCTCAAGATGAGACTCGTGTCATCCCTGATGCTACCATGGAGAACTGCCCACAAGGCTACAGCTCCATCAAGTTATTAAATGTATTTTTTTTTTTTTTTTTCGGAATAACATGCATTAATGAATCTTGCACAAGAAGACCAAGAACAGGAATTTAGAAAGTAAATTGGGTCAGTTTTCATATCGACTTTAATGAAACTGAGTATAGTGTCTGTTTGAAGAATTTCTTGAAATGCCTCTGAAATGTGCTCCAGTAGGAGTTGGCATTTACTCACAGAGTCACAGTTTAAAAGGAGCTTCAGTAGCCTCCTAACTGAGTTAGCCATCTGCATACATTTCTCTCTGCCCAGCACTTTTAATAACAGCAGAGAGATGAGGACACCTCGCAGGCTGCCAGAATATCCTGTGGTTTGTGTAATATAACACTGGAGGTCCATGTCAGTAATCAAATCATCATCTGAAGACCCATAACAGATGCATCTTCCTGTTTACTTGTCACAGAGCTGTCCACTGGGAAAACATAAATGTATTATAATGACTGTGCTGCTACTTCAGTAATGCCACTGAGAGACTTGAGCTTGTTAACATGTTTGAATGGTGTCATTTTGGCCCCATTTCTATCTTTGAGACAAAATGACAGCCACACTCACCATTCAGTTTTATTGCGTGGATTTGGCTTTTATTCTGCCTAACATTTTTTTATGTGTGTTCTTCATAAGATAGAAAGTCATATAACAACATAAGGGGTGATAGGTTTTAATTTTTTATTGATAAATTCCTCTAAGCTCTTTCGACAGCATTGATAGTAATGCATTTTAAATGGGTAAATAAATGATAAAAGTATTCTTGAGGGCTTGAAAGCACTATTTTGGCTGAATAAATTGAGTAGCTCTAGAATACTCGATTCTGATTGGTCAATCATGTGTATTGCCAGTCATCTTTCCTACTCGTTTCCCTGTACGGACTCTGCAAGTAAGCTAATAAAGTTATTTCCGCTGTGGTTGGCACTATGTTGTTTTGTCACATGACTCTGTGCGTCTCCTCTTCTCATTGTAGTCTGATCAGTCTGTCCAGTTTATTATGTGATAACTCCGGGCTGACTGTGTATTATCCCTTACTTGCCAACCTTTACCAATCGTTTAACTCCTGTCATGACCATGTAAAGTCAGTAAATGTGGTAACTTTTGCATGATATGTGCATCGATTCCAGAAAGGGAAAGTTTATATTGGGCGAAATCCCAGCAAGAGTTGAGATTACAATGTAATATTTAGACAAAATTACAACTCAAATAGCACATATTTTTAGTGCAGACGAATTATGTTGTTCTTCTTTCTTTGACAAAGTCTTGTTAAAAATGTTAAAACAAACTTGTTAAAAGTGTGTTGAAGTTGATACAGTTGGTTAAATAAATTGAATGATTAGCATTAAAATGTGTTGTTTAAACAAGTTATGACCTTTGTTTCTATTCATCTTGTATTTGATTTTATTTCTGTATGTTTACCATCTAACCCAATTACGTTATGTTCCTGCCCTCTCATTCTGGAATGTGCATGTTTTTTTGCAGAGCTGAATATTTTTGTTCGGACTCCTACTCTTTTGCCTCTGCCCAAGGATTCCTCAAATAAAGGAACAGTACAGAGATTTTCCTGACCCTGGCTGCTCATGTGAAGGCAGGAGGAGTAATTTTCCTTATCTATTTTTATTGATTGGGACCAGGGGTGGAAAAGGTACTGAAAAATAACACTTAAGTAGAAGTACTGTCACTTCTTAAAAATATATAGTTTGAGTAGAGTAAATGTACCTGTCCTAAAAACTACTCAAGTAAGAGTAAAAGAGTAGCTCGTTTAAAAGTACTTATGAGTATTGAGTACTGAGTTGTGAAATCTATGCCCCTTTATAATAAAAACTCTATGCTGCAATTTATGAATGTAGCACACATACCGTAATTCCCTTATATGGCTGTTTGCCAGAAAGAATAAAAAATATAGTTATTTTATAGATGTTTGTGACTGACAGCTTTTAAAAGACATCACTTATCTATGATACTGTAAGCACTACATGAATCTTGTTTAAAAAAATAAATAAAAGGGCGACATGATTACAGAAATGAAAACATAAAAAAGTTATTTTCGATATTATAATGTATGAAACAATTACATTAATATCACTTTACGTAAATGGTCTAAATTTCCCTTAATGCTGACTGAGAGAGATACTGTTGCGCATAAAACATGTTCAAAACAATGGAAGGAATGCAAAAAAAAAAAAAAAAACAGGGTCACTTGGCACAATAGAGGGGGTAGAGTATTTGTTTGGTACAGGGATAGTTCATGCAAAAATTTTAATTCTCTCATTATTTAGTCACCCTTATGCCATCCCGGATGTGTATGACTTTCTTTCTTCAACAGAACACAAATTAAGATTTTTAGAAGAATATCTCAGCTCTTTTGGTCCATACAATGCAAGTGAATGGGTGCCAAAATTTAGAAGCTGCAAAAATCACACAAGTCACCATAAAATCCTAATCCATGTGACTCGTATGGTTAAATCCATGATTTCAGAAGTTTTATGTGAGAAACAGATCAATATTTAAGTCAATTTTTCAAGAAATTCTCCTCCCTGCTCAGTCAGTCTCCACTTATATTTTCACTTTCTTCTTCTTTTGTTTTTGGTGATTCTCAATCTTCATGCATATCGCCATCTACTGAGCAGGAAGAAAACTTTCTAGCAAAAATGTACTTAAATATTGATCTGTTTCTCACCCACACCTATCATATCACTTCTGAATTCATGGATTTATCCACTGGATAACTTTTATGCTGCCTTTATGTTCTTTTTGGGGCATCATAATTTTGGCATCTATTCTCTTGTATTGTAATGCTGAAATATTCCTCTGAAAATCTTAATTTGTGTTCTGAAGAAAGAAAGGTATACACATCTGGGATGGCACGAGGGTGAGTAAATGATGAGAGAGTTTTCATTTCGAGTGAAATGTTTCTTTAAGTACCACATGGGGGGCCACATTTTCCTCCTTTTGAGATAGAATGTTCCACATTGATTTAGTTCTTGTATTGTGTTTTTAAGCCCAGAAATATTTTTGTTCTCATTCTCATGCATGATGCACAATTTTCTGAAGTTTGTGACTGGTGGAATATTCTGCTGAAGTATTGCTGTACAAATGTTGCTACTTTTCTATCAGTCCTAAAAAAACAAAACATGATAACAGCTAAGCATAATTATATATTATTTTAACATCTTTCCATTCCTGGTAATTTATTATACAAATTAACACAATCTCTACATCAGGGGACATTAATATAAAAAAGAATATTATTATTGAATGTATTATATTACATTAATACATTTAAAGCTACTAAATGTATTAAGCCAAAAGTAGTGAGTGGTTTCCAAATTTCCTTGTTGTTGTTTGATTAATAGCCTTTATATGATATTTAGCCTACTAGACAGTGCTCAATTCTATCACATGTACACTTCAAGTACAACATTTGATATGTCCAACAACATACGCTCACTTTTGACCAAACCGACTACGTTTATATTAATGCCTCATCAAGGCATTGCCGGAATTACAAAGGTTATTTGATTAGCACACAAACATTAGCCGCCTGTCAATAAAACAGCGTGCAGCGACAGACGTCAGGGAAAAAAAAGTCAATCGTTTACATTTCATCTAGATCAACCAACCAGTAATATCATCGATATCGCCAACATCTCTCTTGACATAAACATCAAGATTGTTTTATCGCCCAGCCCTATTGATAACATTGCATTAATCTCTCATTTCAAACACAATAATCTCAGTGATAGTTCAATAGTTGTTATAGACACACAGAATCTAGTAAGCAAAAATATGAAATTTACTTTGATATGTTTCTTCAAATTAGAGGCAGGATTAATGCTGATATCTGGCTTGAGCAAGTTAAACTCACATGACACGATCAAGCATTTGGCCTTTTTCACTGTGAAAAGCCCTTCCAGGTTCAGATGTGATGTTCAGGTGTTGAAATGTGCTTGAGGCATCCATAACAGTTGGCGCCAAATGTGTAGCTGCCATTCAAGTTTTTTATGTGTGATTTGATTGGATGGGAGTCACGAGACTCTCTCTAGCCAATCATGTTGATAGATAAAAATAAAATCAGGACAGGGAAGTAGCGAACACAGATGGTGGGAAAATAGCACAGTAAAAGTACAGTTACAACACTTAAAATATACTCAAGTAAAAGTAAAATTATAAAAAAATTTAACTACTAAACTACTTAAAAAAGTACAATTCTTGGGAAAAAGTAGTTAATTACAGTAACGTGTGTATTTGTAATTCATTACTTTACACCCCTGATTGGGACCTACTGAATTGGACTACACTCATTACAGATAAAATGTGATTTCTTAACATAAACATTGACAGAAAAGTCAACATGAAAAAGTGGACGCACTTTTTCGTTTGTGCATTTTGAACAACTCGACATAGAAACATTGGTTCAATTAATTGCATGAGTTTTGTGTGGGGACTACCTGTTTGGTTTGACCAGTGGAAGATGGAGAAAGTTCGGGAAACCTAGGGCGAATTCCACTCTAAAGTTTTCATCCCTATGCCCTACTCACTCCAAAGGACAGAATTCTTGATGTGGGCACTCTGAAGGGAGCATAGTAATACTGTGAGTGTTCCCTTTGTTAACAGTCTTGCGGTAGGCCCCTTCGTGAATAAATTCACATTAATGGGGCCCCCTTCCTGCTGTGCCCTTCAAGGGCCCAAAAATGCAGTCTGGAAAAGCCCCTTGTGTCTTTTTTTATTATTATTTGGTGACTCTAGTCTCACAAAAAATTTGTTTTAAGTAAAATGGGTTGTGAATGCTGTTTCATGTTAACTTTAGAATAAATGCATCTTGTTTGATATAATCCAATGACATTCAATTATATTAAGTATGGCTTACGTCTCCAATAATACCAAGGTATTGGTACTATGTTGCTTTAATGCTTTAAAAGGCGGGATAAAAAGTGTGTTAAGATCAAAATACTGAAAGGATGTTTATTATACAACTTATTTTTACTGTACACATTCCACTCTGCACATTATTGTCAAGATCATTCAAACCATCTTTAAAAATAGCCCGTTGAAGTTCAGACTATACCAGGATCCAAATACATGTGAACCCTTTGGAATTACCGTTTGGTTACGTATGTAACCTCCGTTCCCCGAGGGAGGGAACGACATGTTGTGTCGGAGAAGCGACACTAGGGGTCTCTCTTGAGCGCCGATATTCACCTCTGACCTATTGAAAAGGGCCAATGAGAGTTGGCAGTCAGTATTTGCATACCCCGCCCCGCATACGGGTATTTAAGCGGGGCAAATACGGAAGTTTAGTCAGGATTTTTCTGAGGAGCCGGAATGGTCCGGCCACAACAGTGGCTCGGTTCAGTGACATGGCAGAGGAAAGACACAACGTGTCGTTCCCTCCCTCGGGGAACGGAGGTTACATACGTAACCAAACGTTCCCCTTCTGTCGCTCTCTCCATGTTGTGTCGGAGAAGCGACACTAGGGGACCCATTCCAATCTTGCCATGCCCTGAACCGTGTACGTGAACCGCCGATACAGAGGCGGGCAGGGATTTCATCCAGTGCCACGCATCGTCTGTACATGGCTGCACGTACCCTTCCCCAATGCCCCATAAGAACATCGGAATCCTTCTAGTTACCCTGGGAGGGGAACAAGGCGATGTTTGCCAACATGGAAACGGGCCAGCCTGGTTGGGCCTCTTTTCTCTCTATGTTTCTCGCATAGAGCAATCACGGCCGGGGCCCTTACACGCATATAGGGAAGGGGGTCTTACCCAGACCCTGCGGAGACCACACCTGCCCTTTTTCTTGGGGAGGAAAAGTGGTAGACACGTCACACGGCCATCTTAGGGCTCGTGTGGAAAGTATGGTGCGGTGGTAGATCCAGCCTCGAAAGGGGGGAGTTGCTACAGCACGGCGACCGGGCAGCTGTAACTGCCTAAGGGAGACACGGGGTCCGCTCGTAGGGGACAGAACCGTGGAATTACACACAGGGGAGTCCGAGCAGGAGGCCTTACCTGTGGAGCACCTATACCAGTACAGGGTAGCCATCAGGGTACCCGCAGTGGCTTGGGTCGGCGATTTCCTCCGCTGAACCGCGGACCCGGAGGGCTGGGGAGGAATCGACCAGGGTCCCGACTTGGAGTGGGGCGCCCTGGGAAGAAGGCGCACTACTTTACCTTGACGTCAGGAAAAGGGCGCTGGGTGCAAGCGATCCACCCGGCCGGTCGGTCTACGTGTTACAGAGTTCTACGGGCTCGGACCTGGCAAAACACGAGACGCAACCGACTCAACGTGGAGGTTGTAAAACCTCGCGAAGGTGTTGGGTGTTGCCCAACCTGCGGCTCTACAGATGTCTGCTAGGGAGGTGCCCTTGGCCAGTGCCCACGAGGATGCAACACCCCTTGTTGAGTGAGCTCGGACCCGCAAGGGTAGGGGCACGGCCTGGGTGTGATAAGCCAGTGTGATGGCGTCGACAACCCAGTGGGCGAGCCTCTATTTGGAGACGGCTTTCTGCCGTCCCCCAAAGCAGACAAAGAGCTGCTCAGAGCGTCTGGTGCTCTGTGTGCGATCCAGGTAAATGTGCAGGGCACGCACTGGACATAGCAACGAAAGGGCTGGGTCTGCCTCCTCCCAGGGCAGCACTTGCAGGTTCACTACCTGATCTCGGAAGGGTGTGGTAGGAACCTTGGGCACATAGCCCGGTCGTGATCTTAGGATCACAGACGTATCTGCCGGACCGAACTCCAGGCAAGTGTCGCTGACAGAGAACGCTTGCAGGTCCCCGACCCTCTTGATAGAGGCGAGCGCGATCAGCAGGGCCATCTTAAGAGAGAGGGCCCTGAGTCCAATTGATTCAAGCGGCTCGAAGGGAGGTCTCTGGAGTCCTGCCAAGACTACCGAAAGATCCCAGGAGGAAACTAGGCCTGGCCGGGAGGGATTCAACCTCCGGGCGCCTCACAGGAACCTGAGGATCAGGTCGTGCTTACCCAAAGACTTGCCGTCTACAGGATCATGGTGGGCGGCAATGGCGGCAACATACACCTTGAGGGTGGATGGGGACAGCCTCCTGTCCAGCCTCTCTTGTAGGAACAGGAGCACTGACTTGATCGCGCATCTCTGCGGGTCTTCAGTTCGGGAAGAACACCAATCTGCGAACAAGCGCCACTTTAGGGCGTAAAGGTGCCTGGTAGAGGGGGCTCTGGCTTGGTTGATTGTATTCACAATGGTCGCCGGTAAGCCGGCTAGCTCTTCCGCATCCCGTCCAGGGACCAGACCCAGAGGTCTGGGCGCGGGTGCCAGAGCGTGCCCCGTCCCTGAGAGAGGAGGTCCTTTCTCAGGGGAATTTGCCAGGGAGGAGCTGTCGCGAGAAGTCTGAGTTCCGAGAACCAAGTCCGAGTGGGCCAGTAGGGGGTCACTAATGTGACTTGCTCCTCGTCCTCCCTGACCTTGCACAGCACCGGTGCAAGAAGGCTCACTGGGGGAAATGCGTACTTGCGCAGCCCCGAGGGCCAGGTTTCCTGGGAGGCAAACAGGTCTACCGTTCCCAAATCAGCTGGACCGACTGGGGGTGAAGCCTCCACTCCCCGCCGGGCAGGAGTTGTCGTGATAGCGCGTCCGCTATGACGTTGAGCTTGCCGGGGATGTGAGTGGCATGCAGCGACTTGAGTCGGCGGGCGAGTTGTGACATGTGGCGGGAGCGTACGCCGCCTCGTGATTTATGTACGCCACCACCGTGGTGCTGTCCGATCTCACGAGGACATGTTTCACGCAGCACTCTACCGCATCCAGGAACAACACAGGGGCGGAAGGGCATCTTGAAAAAGACGCGTCCTGAAAAGGACGTTCAACGCCGCTGTGTTTTGCTCTTTTAGAGAAATTACTCTTTTAATAGGAATTTACTCTTTTAATACACAGTGTGTGTGTGTGTCTGCGCTGTCGAAGTGCTCAGGGGCAACAATGCACGCCGTGCAATGTGAAGGAGAAAGCCGCTGTTGTGTGCCGTCAAGATCCAACAGCATGCAGATCGTCAGAGGAAACAGGAACGTTTAAAGTGGTGTGTAACTCGCAGCAAACTGCAGACAGACCATCGGCTCCGAAGAAATTTTCTGACTAAACTTCCGTATTTGCCCCGCTTAAATACCCATATGCGGGGCGGGGTATGCAAATACTGACTGCCAACTCTCATTGGCCCTTTTCAATAGGTCAGAGGTGAATATCGGCGCTCAAGAGAGACCCCTAGTGTCGCTTCTCCGACACAACGTGGAGAGAGCGACAGAAGGGGAACTGCATTTATGTATAATATTATCTTAAAATCAGGTGTGATCTTCATCTAAGTAACAATAATAAACAAAAACAATCTGTTTTAACTAATAACACACAAATTATTGTAGCGTTCTTGTACATATTGAATACATCATTAAAAAATTCACAGTGTAGATTGGAATAAGTATGTGAGCCCTTAGGCTAATGAAGTCAACCAAAGTCAACACTCATTTTGAGTTTGCTATTCACAAAAAGCATCTGCTCACATGGACCATGCCTTGCAAAAAGCAGATCTCAGAAGAACTACGATCAAGTATTGTTGCTTTTCATCAAGCTGGAAAGAGTTACAAACTTATCTCAAAGAGCTTAGATATTCATCTGTGCACAGTTACAAAAATATTCTATAAATAGAGATGATTTAGAACTGTGGCAACTCTCCCTAGAAGTGGCCATCCAGCCAAGATGACAGAAAAGGTCACACCTCAGAATGCTCAATGAAGTAAAAAAGAACCCTAGAGTGACAGCTGAAGAAGGAATCACTGAAACTGGTTAACATCTCTGTTCATGAGTCTACTATACAGAAAATATCAAACAGGCATAGTGTGCATGGCAGGACACCACAAAGGAAACCGCTGCTTTCCAACAAAAACATTGCTGCTTGTGAGAAGATTGCCAAATACCACCTTGACACTCCACGACATTACTGGGAAAATGTTTTGTGGACTGATGAAACATAGGTTGAATTGTTTGGGAAGAACACGCAACAATTAGTATGGAGTAAAAAGAGCACCACATACTAATATGAAAATATCATCCCAACAGTGAAGTACAGAGGAGGGAGCATCATGATTTTGGGCTGCTTTGCTGCTTTGGGGCCTGGACTGCTTGCCATCATTGAGGGAGAACTAAATTCCCAAGGTTATCAAGATATCCTTCAGGGATGCTGTGCACAAGCTGCAGCTCAGTAGAAGTATGTTGATGCAGCAGGACATCTAATTAAATCCACTACAGAATGGCTTAAAAAAAATAAAATCCACTTTTTGAAATGGCCTAAAACCCAATAGCGATGCTCTGGAATGACCTCAAGAGAGCCGTTCACACCAAGTAAGAATATGGCTCAGCTGAATCAGTTCTGTAAGTTTTCAAATGGTGATGGTGCTGTTTTTTACATCAGTAATGTTCTGACTATACTTTGTGATCAGTTGAATGCCACTTTGGTGAATTAAAGTACCAATTTCCTTCAAAATCTGTAAATTCTGTAAATTCTTCCAAACTCAGTAGTATAGATGTATATATATATATATATATATATATATATATATATATATATATATATATATATATATTAGGGCTGTCAAATTATTAAAAATTTTAATCAAATTAATCAGAATTTTCAGTGGATTAATCAGGATTAATCACTATTTGCAATTACACCTGAATCCTAACCATTTTTTTTCTGAAATGCATACCAAAAGATAAATAACAGGACACAGATACATAATTTTCATATTACAGGTGAAACTCGAAAAATTAGAATATCGTGCAAAAGTTCATTAATTTCAGTAATTCAACTTAAAAGGTGAAACTAATATATTATATAGACTCATTACAAGCAAAGTAAGATATTTCAAGCCTTTATTTGATATAATTTTGATGATTATGGCTTACAGCTTATGAAAACCCCAAATTCAGAATCTCAGAAAATTAGAATATTGTGAAAAGGTTCAGTATTGTAGGCTCAAAGTGTCACACTCTAATCAGCTAAACACCTGCAAAGGGTTCCTGAGCCTTTAAATGGTCTCTCAGTCTGGTTCAGTTGAATTCACAATCATGGGGAAGACTGCTGACCTGACAGTTGTGCAGAAAACCATCATTGACACCCTCCACAAGGAGGGAAAGCCTCAAAAGGTAATTTCAAAAGAAGTTGGATGTTCTCAAAGTGCTGTATCAAAGCACATTAATAGAAAGTTAAGTGGAAGGGAAAAGTGTGGAAGAAAAAGGTGCACAAGGATTGTCAGGAAAAGGCCATTCAAATGTGTGGGGGAGCTTCACAAGGAGTGGACTGAGGCTGGAGTTACTGCATCAAGAGCCACCACACACAGACGGGTCCTGGACATGGGCTTCAAATGTCAAACGTCTTACCTGGGCTAAAGAAAAAAAGAACAGGTCTGTTGCTCAGTGGTCCAAAGTCCTCATTTCTGATGAGAGCAAATTTTGCATCTCATTTGGAAACCAAGGTCCCAGAGTCTGGAGGAAGAATGGAGAGGCACACAATCCAAGATGCTTGAAGTCCAGTGTGAAGTTTCCACAGTCTGTGTTGGTTTGGGGAGCCATGTCATCGGCTGGTGTTGGTCCACTGTGCTTTATTAAGTCCAGAGTCAACGCAGCCGTCTACCGGGACATTTTAGAGCACTTCATGCTTCCTTCAGCAGACAAGCTTTATGGAGATGCTGACTTACTTTTCCAGCAGGACTTGGCACCTGCCCACACTGCCAAAAGTACCAAAACCTGGTTCAATGACCATGGTATTACTGTGCTTGATTGGCCAGCACACTCGCCTGACCTGAACCCCATAGAGAATCTATGGGGCATTGCCAAGAGAAAGATGAGAGACATGAGACCAAACAATGCAGAAGAGCTGAAGGCCGCTATTGAAGCATCTTGGTCTTCAATAACACCTCAGCAGTGCCACAGGCTGATAGCATCCATGCCACGCCGCATTGAGGCAGTAATTAATGCAAAAGGGGCCCAAACCAAGTACTGAGTACATATGCATGATTATACTTTTCAGAGGGCCGACATTTCTGTATTTAAAATCCTTTTTTTATTGATTTCATGTAATATTCTAATTTTCTGAGATTCTGAATTTGGGGTTTTCATAAGCTGTAAGCCATAATCATCAAAATTATATCAAATAAAGGCTTGAAATATCTTACTTTGCTTGTAATGAGTCTATATAATATATTAGTTTCACCTTTTAAGTTGAATTACTGAAATTAATGAACTTTTGCACGATATTCAAATTTTTCGAGTTTCACCTGTATGTCTGTTTATTAACACAGCCAAATAATGGTGGTTTAAATCAAGCTGAAACATACTACACACCATAATATTTCTCTTTGTAATGTCCCATCGCTTCCTCTTTGGCATTCCTCTTAACCAGGGTGTACAATTTACAGTATTCAATTGAACAGAAAGCAATAAATGTAGTCAAATCATAACAGTGGCCTACCACATTTTTGCACAATTTGAATCATCTGTTGCGTTTTTATGTGGAAAAAAACATTTTCAATAAAACTTTTAAATCAAACCAAAGAACAATCTTTTAACTTTTCCTCCATTCTTTAATCCAGTTGCTCAAAAATCCAGTTGCTAACTACTATAACATATTGCACTGAAACTGGTCTTTTTGTTTGAACATCACCTTTCAAATCTACTGAGCTTCATCATCTTTCAGCCAGTTGCTGAGGCACACTAACTTGTTCACATTTTCTGAAAGTAAAGCTGACCTTTTCTTGTTCACAATGTGACCTGCAACTGAGAAAAGTCATTCACAGGAAACAGTGGTTGCAGGAGTGGCTAGATATTTGTGAGCTAGTGAGGCCAGCTTCTCATGGGCTCCTGAATGAGATGCCCACCACCTCAAGGGGCAGTCCTCCAATTTAATGGTGGGCTCTGCTCTGTACCTCTGTATGGCAGGTTGGACCTCTTCATCTTCTGATTCTGAATCTGAGCCCATTTGCAGAAGGCTGATTTTCTTCCTGGGTGGCCCATCATCATGTGTCTGTGAAGACCTTCTGGGTGATTCTTGTTGCAGCATCCCTTCAAGTGTGGTCCACACCTCTTCCCTGTCTGTCTTGGGCAGGCATTTCAAGTCTTTGAAACGAGGATCCAAAACTGTAGCAATCTGGAGCCATGCATTGTTGAGCTGTTCTTGACGGGATGCTAGGTCCTCCTTGAACTTGGTCTTGAATCTCACCACATATGCAGGGTCCTCATCTCAGGCTTCCATCTTGAGACGCAAGTGGCAGAGAGAAGGTAGTACCACAGAACAGGAGACATAGGCCTCTCCACCCAGGAGCTCAGTTACATACCTGCGCACACAAACACACACATGCACACAGAGACAGTGTATTATTAGAACAGTGGTTATCAACGTATTATTATTATTATTATTATCATTATTATTTTTTACATACATGTTATTGATATTTGACTTGGTTTAATTCATTCCAGAAATAATCAAAGCAAAGTTATTTGATAAGTTACAGACTGATTTACCTGCATGGCTCTAGAAGTGTCTCCAGCCTCTGCAGTTTATCCCACTCTGCTGCGATCGGCAAAACGAGTTTGTGCTCCTGATTGTCCAGGGCTGCGATGACAGCCTCTTTATTTCTGCTCACGCACTTGACCATTTCCAGCGTCGAATTCCAACGTGTTGGAACATCCTGGATCAATGGCTCTTGCTTCTTTCCCAGGCTGACTTGTTGTGCTTGAAGCTCCACAGCATTTGCTGGGCTGTGCTTAAAATGACCGACAACTTTGCGAGCCTTGGCCAAAGCATTTACAAAGCCGCTGTCAGCAAGACTCACTGTGACACTTCTCTGCACCATGTGAGCGACACAGTTCATGTGTTCGTAGCGTGTAAGTCGAATTGCGGCAACCATGTCGCGTGCATTGTCAGTCCCAATGGTTGTCGTCTTGCCCTCGATGTCCCACTTACGTGCAACAGACAGGAACTGTTCTTTACAAGCCTCCGCAAAATGACGCTCCTCAGTTTTTAATATAGTCAGCGCAAACGACTTCAGTTCCCACGTGTCACTGATGAAATGTGCAGTTACTCCGAGGTAATTGTTGTTACTCACTGATGTCCACTGGTCTCCTGTCAGGGCGATATGATTTACTTGAGCCAAGACCTCTTTCCTTTTTTCTTTTTCGTTTTCATAGAGCTCGTGGATTTTCGTCAAAACTGTGGCTCTTGACGGTGGCTAATAGGATGAGTCTTGAGACGCCACTTGCAAAACATCAAGGAAACCTGAGTCTTCTTCAATGCTAATGGGTCTACAATCCTTTGCAATCCATTTTGCTATTGTGTTGGTCAAATTATCTGAGGTTGATTTTGTTAATGGCCTGCGAACATTCAGCGTGGTCTGGCGCAAACCACTGAACCTGACGGCCCAGCAAACGCATATTTGGCGTTGACATGGTACCTCAAGCTTGAACAGCTCCGGTGAAATTGAAACTCCTTGTTACAAATCTTGCAAATAACCTTGTACTTGTTAACTGTACATCATCATTCTTTTTATATTTGAATCCGTCAATAGGCCCACTTTGCTCACCTTGCTCCATCTCGCCTCTAGCTCCCAACCACTTTCCTGACCTGAATAATTTGTCACACTGAGCATGCGTGAAATGCGTTAAAAAATTGACGTAATTAACAACAAACAAATAATTAACGTCGTTAACACGCTATTTTTTGACAGCCCTAATTTATATATATATAGCAGAACAGAACACAGAATAGTTCTTATTAATAGTCCACTGCAAATTTATGTTTTTCCTTGCAGCAAATGTGACAGAATTTTAATATTGGGTGAACTATCTCATTACCAGCTCAAAGATACACTCTCATATGCCTATGAAATACCTTGCTGAGTGTTGTTTCACATATGTTTTGACCCCTGCAGTGCAAAGCACAGTAAAACCCTCCTCAGTGTTGTTGAAACCTAATCTGCTCTCCACGCTGAGCCAAATCAGAAACAAGCTCACTCATTGAAAGAACAGAGCGACGCCCCCCAGGTTTCAGCAGTCTCAAATGACAGAGGGGAAAATGGTTTGATCATATTCACAAGCATGTTGAACAAAGTATTTGTCCAGCAACATGCTGCTCAGATAAAACACAGCTGATCTGGCTAGTCTGGCCTCCTATCTGAAAATCTCTTGAAGGGTGTGTGTCTGTCTTTGAAGTGTTGCAGTCAGTAAGAGTCTCTCTTACTCTCTCTGGCTTTGATGTACTGAGTTATATTTAGAAATATATAGATAATCTCTTCTTGAGATTTGCGCAGTAAGTCTTCCCCATTCATGATGGAGGTTGTAAACTTGTCATTTCAAGTTTGTTATTACAAAGTCTAAATCATTGCAAGAATAACTGGGATTCAACAACAAATATAGATGTATATCATCTGCATAGCAATGAAAATGTACGTTGTATTTTCGAATAAGGAACCAAGAACTAAGCAGTAACATATATAGAGAAAACAACATTGGCCCTTACAGGGATTCTTGCGGAACACCAATGTATTGTTGAAGACAATGCATATCAATGATTTATTGTACATTTGTAAATGTCTTATTAGACATTAATAAACCCCTTTTTGAACTCTTAAGAATGGGAACATCAATTCAAAGTGTTAGCATTACCTTCAACATAAAACTTCATGTTACACATGTGACATATTTTTGAGTGAAAAGGAATATTCATTGAGGCTTCATTTTATCCACTGGGACTAGATTGGAACGTGAAATGTGGGTGTTACATACCAGAATAGTGCCAGACCTATGAAACAGTGAAACACTGTTGGCACCTGATAGTTGAAACTTAAGCAGCCTTGATGACGTCAACCAAGAAGGATAGTTGTTTCAGAGGAGGATCAAGTTATTACATTTCGATAAAAGATTGTGCTAACAATGTCAATGTGTGTATATATATATATATATATATATATATATATATATATATATATATATATATATATATATATATATCATTTTTTATTATTATTATTTATTTATTTATTTATTTTTATATAATTTTACTCCTTTTGTCCATTGTACACCACTCATGCAATTTAAGCTGGTCACACAAATGATGGCATGTCTGTAATTCCCCAATATTCTTAAGAAAGGAGGGACATGTACAATCGTACTCTTAAATTTAGCTCAGTTACACCTTGGTAACAGTGACCAAAAAGGTGTCAAGTTGGCGGATGTATAAAATCCTACCCTATATCTATGATTCCCATTCTTGCAAACACTATCACTTTCACATGTGTAATTTTAGAACTTGCACTGATACACTTCATATGATAACCCTTAAGATCACTGCTAGAAACTGCTTGATATTGAAATTGCACTACATTCAAGTTTCCCTTTTTATGCATGTTGTTATAACTGCATACATATTCATTTATTTATAATGCCTTTGTAAATGGCTTATTGGTCATTAATTAACTCGTTTTATAAATGCTTAGCAAAGGGAAGATTAATGTTAACTGTTATCTGAAAGTGCATGAATTTGACGAATTTATATTGTTCATTTTAGATTATATATTGTTTATATTATATCTACATATATTTATATAAAATTGATATGAAATGTATTTGTTTGTTATACATTTTATGAAAAAGATGTTTTATAAACATATTTATTTATTTAGTTTAATGCATTCTTATATCTTCTGCTATATTATTACTGTATTACCTGTTTGTTTTATCTCTCATTCTGCATTATAATACAGTAAATTGGTTTATGTAACTTGTTCCTGATTTCTGAGTGAATCACAATCATCCTACTGTTCATGAAGCAGTGTTATTTTTTAAAGATTTTTGTTAAGGGTTATCTAAATAACCCATGATTTTGAATTAATGTGCAGGTTATGTCAGTACTGTATGTCCATATGATGAGAAGGAGGGCGTGGCCGGGCCGTGAGCACAGCCGGCGCTGAATCAGCTTATAAGCGGGAGAGCGAGATAAGGGGCAGCCGGAGACACCGGTTCTTGAGAGAGTGAAAGAGAGAGAGAGAGAGAGACGTCACGGCCGTGCCACAAGTGTGTCAGTTCGTTTATGTTTTATGTTGTTTTAAGTTAATTTATATCATTCCATATCAGCTAGTTTCCGCCGCCTCCTTGCCCGTCCCTATACTGTTACAGTCCAGTTTAATGCAATTAGATGATATTGTGTTCAGAGGTCCAGTGCACACTTACCATATAAATCATATTGTACATAAGACATTAAGGACATACCCAAACACCAATAACCTCATTCCATGCACACATACATGAGAAATTCCCCCGCATTTTACAAGCATCACCTTTCTTGCCCTCAAGGGAGATTCTTCTCAGCGCATTCCTTGCGTTATTAACTGCTCGACTGTAGTCACATGAGTTCTCTTTCGCTCATATTCACAAGAAGAGGCCTTACATAATCATAATGAATAGTATAAAACCCATGAATGTATTTCAGTTGATGGGATTGGAGTTATTTTGAGCATGTTGAACACTAATACCATTCATGTGCCAAAGAAATGTTTGAAGCTGAGAAGTCAATCCTATAATAAGTGAACAAATCTCATAAGTTGAATAGTAATTGGTATTCTAGCCCTGTAGATTGATACATATTTACTAATAGACGTATTCCTGTGAGGAACCCTTGCATTGTTATTCACTACAACAGTAATCATTTTAGTAGTAATCATTTTGAAACACTTTCAGTTGTAATGAGTGTCCCATATATTGTACCACATTGAACATGGTATTGCACAATGTTGAGTTAAGTAATAAAAAAGGATATATGGGCATGACTTGTTTATCTACTGAAGACATGTTGCATGGCTCTTTTATGTGTGTGTGAATTTTTTTTGTTTAATGTTTCATTAAAAAAGGATCATTCTGGTGCTGGATACTGATACTGAAATGTGCTCAAGGCTATAATATATTGTGAATAAAATCACAGATAAAGATTGACGTTTGGCCTCTTGTACCTTATTGCCCAATTTTAGTGTAAAAATTAAAACGGAAACCAACATTCTCAAAATATCTTTATATTTAGTGTCTCACATAAACATTTCTAAAATTGCATTTTTATCCTTAAATGGATTATATTAAAGTTTTTCAAATAAAGGCAGATTTTATGAACCCACTGATACTGAGCATTTATTCTCTAATAATTCTCTAAAAGCAAACAAAGCTATTGTAGATGAGATGGATTGTTTTCAATCTCAAGGGTTAGCTTTAATAATAATAATAATAATTATATGTTTTATTTCTATAGTGCCTTTCTAAAAACCCACGATCCATTTACAAAACAAACAAAACACAAATATATCACAATAAATTACTTTTAAAAAAAAAATATAAAAAAACTCATAGGCCAAAATAGGGGAGTAACACAGAGATGTGTTCTTGGCAGTTTCTTGAAAGAAATCAGATTCATTTACATTTATGCATTTGGCAGACGCTTTTATCCAAAGCGACTTACAGTGCACTTATTACAGGGACAGTCCCCCCGAAGCAACCTGGAGTTAAGTGCCTTACTCAAGGACACAATGGTGGTGGCTGTGTGGATCGAACTGACAACCTTCTGCTTAACAGTTATGTGCTTTAGCCCACTACACCACCACCACTTCTACGATTCACGGACGTTCTGTGGAAGAGAGTTCCAAAGTCTAGGAGCAGCTTCATTAAAGGACATAGAACCCTTTATAGGTGATTGTGATTTGAACCATTAATTATCCAATAATGTTTAACAACATGTAGTGTACATCTTTATGTTACAGGGGGGGCATTTGCTGTGTGTGTGTGTATGTGTGTGATATTGAAACCAGACTACAGTAAGTGTGTTTGTGAGCTTGAGTGTTGACAGCAGGCAGTGACTGCATTCCTCCACTGCAGCAGGAGATTTTCCACCAGACCTCAGAGCGGTCTCACGCACACACCCATACACGCACATTTGTAGTCACATGCTTACACACACACACACACACACACACACACACATTGGGTTTCCATGTTTTATGAGGACTCTCCGTAAACATAATGGTTTTTATACTGTACAAACTATATATTCTATCCCCTAACCCCTAAACCTAACCCTCACGGATAACTTTGTGCATTTTGACATTTTCAAAAAACATCATTTAGTATGATTTATAAGCTGTTTTCCTCATGGGGACTGAATGATTGTCCCCACAACATCAAATATTTCAGGTTTTACTATCCTTGTGGGAACATTTGGTCCCCACAACGTAGGGAATACATGGACACACACACACATACACATACACACACACACACACCATGTTTTTATATTTACAATTGTATTTATGATCTAATTTATTTATTATTTATTTTATTTCCACCTTTTGACTTAGTGATTTTTAAGTCACTGCAAAAGGGATTTTTTTGTATTTTTTATGTTGATTGTATGTTAGTTTCGCTTGAAGTGTAGCTTGAATTTAGGATTTTTTTTTGTTTTGTTTAATTTGTTCATGTTTCAATGAATGAATTACATTTTCAAAATCAAAATCGGCCAGTAGAAGTGAAATGCGTGCCGATACAATCACTGTTAATACTAGCCCTGATTTGTGTGTCAGTAGATGAAAATGATGAATAATACTTACAGTCTCTATAATTTAATGGAGCGTAAATCCAAATCCTGTGTAGAACCACATTTTAAATGACTATAAATGGAGCGTGTCACTGTCATAGAAATATGCCTGACATTCAACAAGGATGCAATTTATGCCTAGAAGAATGAAAGTCTATATTTCTATTCTTCTAATGCATTGCATATAAACCATTTACTCAAACAACTTCTTAAGAATGTGCTGTCTTTGTTTATGTCACTGGTGCTTGACAGGTAATGAACTATATAATAGTACGCAGACTGTGCAGGAGAAGAAACTCAGAATTAAATTGCACTTGACCCAGCCCATTAGCACGTTGCACTCGTAATTTCGCCCAAGACATACTTGTGTCTAGACATAGCGCACACTTACACGAAAATACCAAAACTCAATAAGTATTTGGACTCAAGGTTGTCTGACATTGGAGAAACATATCCATAGGTAATGTCATAAATTACACCTGTGGTTACCAGTGTTGGATGTAATCTGATTACAAAGTAATGATTTTCTGTAATCTAATTACTTTTTAGTCACAAAACAATGTGTGTAACACATTACATTTTAAATTCTTGTAATAAGCTCACACATAAACTTTGTTTCCCAGTGCATTGTGTGGCTCTAAATCCTTTTAGACCTCCATCTGAATGGTCAAACAGATGGTGAACTGGCTGCAGAATTACACATTCTCTGTAAATGGGATTACACCAGTTTATACCTCTCCATTCAAAACCCATCTGACCCATTTAACACGGAACCCTTGTTCAGAAAAACAGAAAATGAAATCTCAAAACTACAAATATTAACATGCTTAAAAACATATGAATAAGGTTTGCAATACTTACTGGGTTAAGGTTTGCATTTATGCAGTGTGAATACACTTTCACACTTCTCTAAACACCTTTGAAAGGATGAATGGCATGACAGAAGGATGTGAATTAACTGCAGGAAGGAGATCATCTGGTGGATCCTATTCCTGAATGAGTCTGCTGTCATGAACAGACCGCTTCAGGTGATGGGCTCAAGGAAATATTGTCGGGAAAATCATGTGCCAGAACACAACTCGCCCCCCAATACAGACAACCAACATCTGGACATCACATGACGACACAAAAAGAAGATCAAATCTCTGACACGGTTTAGGACGTGTTTTCATAAGGAATTGATACAGTACAAAAAAAAACTAGCTTAATTCTGGAAAGTTAAAAACGTCCTGTTTATTATATTATCATGGAACATTTCTTGTAAACAAGATATTGTGTTATATTTCAGGTTTGCATCTATTTTAAAAGAAGTGAAACATTTGGGGGCATGGGTAGCTCAGCGATTAAAGACACTGACTACCACCTCTGGAGTCACGAGTTCAAATCCAGGGCATGCTGAGTGACTCCAGCCAGATCTCCTTAGCAACCAAATTGGAGGGAGGGATGGTAGAGTCACATGGGGTAACCTCCTCGTGGTCACTATAATGTGGTTCTCGCTCTCAGTGGGGCGCGTGGTGAGTTGTGTGTGGATGCCGCGGATTAAAGCGTGAGCCTCCACACACACTACTGTACGTCTCTGCTCAACAAGCCACATGATAAGATGCGTGGATTGATGTCTCAGATGCAGAGGCAACGTGCAATCTGGTCTCATAGTAAAAACTTACTCTTAACACATTTTTTACAAAACGAGTTTCACATGCCTCGTTCTAAGTATTGCTGAAGTTTTCTGGTGAAATAAAACCAAAATCAGTTGTATTAATTTTCCAACAAATCAGTGGTTTCCCTGCAGATTAACACTTTTAAACAGTTATTTATTGCTCTGTTTTCCACACAATGCTATCTTATTACATCAACTCACCTTTATGCCCTTGGCATTGGCTGCTTCATCTATTGTGTTTTTATCTCACATTTACTTTTATCACACTTTCGGTGAGGTTTAGGTGTCGGGTTTAGGGTAAAGAGGTCAGTTTTTGATACCTCACATTTGCTTTCATAACACTATTAGTTAGGTAGTTAGGGAGGGATGTTGGTTTTGTTCATTTGAAAAAAGAAGAAAAGATCATCTCACATTGTCTTTTTAGGACATTATTGTTTAGGTTAAAGTTTAGGTTAGGGAGTTAGGTTTAATTTATTTAAAAATCCATAGAGCACCAACTCATCAAAAACCTCATCTTTTTGGGTGAACAATTAACTTGCTTTAAGCACCCCATAGTGGACATTTCACTTAGAAACTGCAGCAAAACGTGTAATCAACCACAAACTTTCAATTTGCAAAACTTTTGCCACAGTAATGTCATTTTCATGAGATCATGCTGCTAAAATAATTTAGCAGATTTTGCTATTATGACCCTCAATGTTTGTGTTTACCCTGCAAAAATAGATATTCATTGGGGGCCCCTTTTGCGTACATGCATTATGAGAACAGGCCTATTGATGAGTTTTCATTCTCCTCCAAACTCAATACTAATAATAGCTTCATCACACGTAGATGGGTCTTTAGACAGCTGGTGTTGTGAATGCTCCTCACTGCTTGTTTTCAATGGCATATGTTGTTTCCAAAGTTCATTCTTGAACCGACAGGTCAGTCTTTTCCACTGGTGGTTCAAAGCTGTTGATGTGGGAACCTGTCGATCGGAGAGTCCTTGTTCAGTCCTGTTGAAACCTGAAATCAGTGCTATGATGAGGAATGAAGTAATGATCTGGGATAGAGACAATAGTTTTAATAGTTTCACAGTGCTCTAGAAACTCTTTGTCTCACTGAGTAATCTCATGTAATCTCAAGATTAAAAATTGTATTCGATATTTAATTTTATATATATTCATTTAGCATAAATATTTATCCAAAGCGACTCTAAAATAAGAAAAAACATGTTCAGGTGCCCCTGAACGCCAGCAATAGAGCATAGAATTTGATGCAGGTGGACACAGGTTGCCAGTGAAGCAGGGGCGTGTCTAGAGCATTTTCAGTGGGGGTCCTCCAAATGGGGTGGCAAAAAAAAACAAAGCCAGTGACCAAAAAAAAAAAAAGCTAAATTCTACAGTATATTACGTAAATCCTATTGATTTTATTATTTTTTTTTTAAATTGAATAAAGTTACTTGTAAACAAATGTAGTAATAAAGCACATTTTTGATTAATTTAGTTTTTTGTCATCCCTGTATATATCCATTAAGTTAAATTTGAGAGCCAGTGTTTATTATTTTTAGTGTTTTCATAAAACTAACAAGTTTATAAAATAAAAGCAATTTTAATAATGAGCAATTTTAAAAACCCAGAAGCAGAAACGATGTCAACTATTTTCTTTTAATTAGTTTGGCCATTACAATATACAGTTTTATTCACAATCTCTTTCAAATAATAATAATACAAAAAAAAAAAATTCCCCCCACTGTAATAATTCAAATGGTTTGGCCAAAACATCACAGTGTTTCATTCAACATTTCTTTCAGATTCATTTACAAAAAGCTGAGTAACACAGAGTTAAAGTTTAGCACTGTAACAGTTCAAATGAAAACACCACAGTTTAAAAATAAAATATGGAACCATTACATTGTGCTCTGCTAATATATTAAAGAACAGTCTTTAGTTTAGAAACAATAAAAACAGTAGCAGAAAGAGAGAAGGCAGACCTCAACTAAAACAGCTGGATTCTTCTGTTTCGGTGGTGACTGGCAAGCTCACCATTATTATTTATAATGGTTGCAGAGTTATTATCTATACTGATTAAAAATAATGGTATTGAAGGTCTTTCAGTGTTGGATAGACATATACTTATAAGTCAGTTTGCTGACGATACAACATTGTTTCTAAAGAATGAATATCAAATTCCATTAGCTTTACATTCTATTAACCAGTTTTCTAAAGCTTCGGGGCACATTTAAACCTAAACAAATGTGTAATGTTAACACTGCATGAGTTTCCTTTGCAGTCATTATCTAATATACAAATTAAAAGGGAAGTTAAATATTTGGGGATTATTATTTCTAAAGATAAAGATGTTATGGAGAATAAAAATGTGTTGAATAACATAGATAAATGTAAGTCCATTTTTGGAAGGGTTCTTTTCTCTAAAATGGATAGTTTGTCCAGACTCATCTATCCAGCCTTCTCCTTGCCCATATCGACACGAATGATTAAATTAATAAATAAGGTGAATTTTTAATTTATTTGGAGAAATAAGTGTCAGTACATTAGAAAGGAGGACATGATTAAAAAATATGAAGACGGTGGGGTGAATGCTATCGATTTTGACATTATGAATGGTGTTTTGAAATTGAAATGGTTAAAATCCTTCATTCAAAATAGCCACTCCTTTTGGTTTATTGTCCCCATATCTTTAACAAACTGGGGGGAATACACTTTCTGTTATGTTGTGACTTTGCGTGCACCTCGTTACCAGTTAAACTTTCAGCCTTCCATCAGCAAGTGCTGCTCTATTGGAAACTATTGTTCAAACATAACTTCACTCCTCACAACACTCCAGTTTGGAATAGTAGATATATAACATTTGGCAGAAAATCTGTATATCTTGAGGAAGGGATATCTAAAGGGATTTGGGCTATTGCCCATTTCTTGAATGATAATGGAAATTTGTTACTGTATAGAGAGTTTTGTGAGAAATTCCAAGTACAGTGTACCGTTAATATGTTTAATAGAATGATTAGAGCTATACCAATTCCGTTAAGATTAATGGTTAAAGAAGACATGTTGTACTCCAAAATCTCCCCAGTACTTAGAAGGTTAGGATTTTTGTGATAAAAAATTTACAAATAGAGTCATTCGAATTTTATTTTTACAGGCTTATTACCCAAATCCAATTAGACGGGAATACGTGCTTAAAGATTTTGATAAGGTTGAAATAAAAAAAATTAGGACAAATGATTTGTCTTTTCCTCTCCCTCCTAAAGCTAAGGAGGTGAACTTCAAAATTTTAAATGAGATTTATCCTACTAAAGAATTTTTAAGATTGAAATTTAATTTTGATGTGAATAATTGTGTTTTTTGTGAAACAAATATTGAAAATCTAGAGCATGTCTTCTTTGATTGTGATCTGGTGCAACCCTTTTGGAGTGAGGTGCAGAATTGGTTAAGGTCTAGGAGGGTTGAACTCCCACCTCTCACGTGGAAGTTAATTAGGTTTGGTGTTTGTCTGGAAAACAAAGATTGATAGATTTTTTGTTATTAATTTCTTGTTATGTTTTGGAAAGTTTTTCATTCATAAATGCAGATGGTTTAAATCTAAACCCAACTTTAATCACTGGATGAATGAGGTTAAACTCTTGTGTAAATCTTTAAAATTTGTTAAAAATCAGAAAGCCCTTAAACTGATTTCTCTTTTGGATACGTTTAAATTAATTTAAAAAGTCCCTTTTTATTTATTTTTTCATTTTATTTATTTTTGTTTTTTTTCTATTTAATTATTGGTTTGTTCATAGTGTGTTTTCTGTTCTTTGTACTAGCTATGCTCAACCTATGGCTGAACAATTGAGGTTATATTCAGAGATTTGTTGATGTACCTTGTTTGTTTGTGTTGTTGAAGGATAATACAATTTTTTTAAACAAAATGTATGTCGAAACAATTTACAGCAATTGTAGACAGTAGTTATTTGAGAAAATTGTTATGTGTATTTTGATAAGTCACTTGTGATTTGTATCCTTTTTTTTGGCAATAAAATGACTTTATTAAGCTTTAAAAAAAAAAAAAAAACTTCTTTGAATCACGAACTTCAGTAGAGTCTATAAACTGATTGGCCGTAAAATGAACCAATCACAAGACATCTTATAGGGGGCACCTGGGGTGGCCAATCGAATTTCAGGGGGGCCGGTGCCCCCTGGCCACCACATAGACCCGCCCCTGCAGTGAAGTGAGCAGACTGACTCGGAATATGGAAACAGTAGGTTGATTTATCTTCATCAAAACTCGGTCAATGCTTACTTTCTGGTTTCCTCATGGGACAAGATTCTAGGTCTCGTATGCGGCAGATGCAACGTACGTCCGGTCACGCCACAGGAGACGGCAAAGATGTCAGAAACACTGCATAATGGGTCTGATGTCAGGGTACTGAAACATCCATAATCAACATTCTGACATCTTATGTTTCATGTTGAAGTGAACATTTGTAGAGGCTTAATTGCACAAGCTGGAAGGACAGTCATCAGGGCATCGCAGAAGTCTAGTCTTGAGATGACAAAAGCCAGGATCAGGAGCTACAGTATGTGGTGTATTCAGACAGGACCACCTTCGGATCAGCATGCCCAGTCTGAGGCTGACGCCCAGATGGCCGACATGCTTGCTCGGGCCGCCGTGAGCATGGGTTTGGACTGGAACCCTCCATCCTCCCCGCAGCCCTCATGGCTAGATGATTGGTTCCTCGGGTCCGGGCGCCTCTTACAGCGTTTTTTAATTTTCATTGGATATTTCATAAAAGCATTTTTTTTTCATTAGATATTTCAGTTAACATGCATTGGGACCTAACGCATCTCCACAATCATTTAACATGTTCAGGGTTGCCAGATAAGAGACGCAACACCCCCAGTTTGAGATTGCACAAATTGGAAACATTCCGCCTGTTATACTTATTTTGTGCAATCTAGCAACCATGCACGCAAGTGCGCTATTTCTGTCTCTCAAATGGTTTCCCTTTGAACAAACTTAGCGATCTGTAGTGCAATATTCTGCTCAAGGAAAAGTGTTATACCGCTACTCTGTGTCCATTCTTGAGGCTGCTTGTGATGTTTGGTGCTACTAATTTTGCAGGTAAACATCAGTGATTAAATTAAATATAAAAGTAAATCTTGGCATCATTGACATGCGAGCAAAAGCAAGCCAGAGGTGAATATGTATATGCATTTTTTATTTGTGCAATTTAGACATGTTGAAGTCCCTTTGTGCCTGTATGTTAATCTAACTCTTGCAGTAATCACATATCATTGTCATGCAGCCTGTGTTATTCAGTTGTGTGCTGAAATTCAAAGGTTGACATCAACAACAAAAATAATGTCACTTGATGCATGTCCTTGTACTGGAAAACCATGAACAAAACAATGCAACCCAGGATACATTAAATACAGGTTATGTTTAATCTATGGCAGGTTGACACTTGATGTCCAATGTAAAATCTGGTCCTGAAGCAAAACCAGTTGAGAACCAGTGAGATAAAGGGACAGACAGGAGCAGTCTGGCTGTGCTGTTGCGCACCTACAGTATATGTTAACTGTTAATAATCATAGGACATTACTTTAAAAGCTCACACAGCTGATGTTATTTTTCATTTAGTAGTTAATTTAACATGTAAACTAACATGCTTTTGTTAAATAACATGTTATAGTTACATACTATTTTTTATCATGTTTTATAATTCAATTTATTATTATAATTCTGTTAGCTTTCTTATTTTTTCACATTATTTTATTTTCAAAAGGGAGACTTTTTTACACATACTTCAATAAAATAAATGGTTTCAAGATTCAATTATAATAAAGTGTTTGCTCAAAAATAAATAAATAAATAAAATAACCCTTCTGTTTTCACTGATAATACTAATTGTGTAATACCGTGATACCTTGAAACCGTGATATTTTATGAGATGGTCATCATACCATGAAAATCTCATACCGTTGCAACCCTAGTCCTTTTCTTCCCGGAGGTGCATGATGAGTTGAAGGAGTCCTGACCCTGATGTGTTGCAGGAACTGCGCTCTACAACCGACCTCGCCCTCCGGGCCACAAAGGACACAGCACGGACACCCGGCAGGCGATGGCCACCCTTGTGGTCCAGGAATGTCACCTGTGGCTGAACCTGGTCGAGATGCAGAAGGTAGACAAAGCCCGCTTTCTCAATGCCCCCGTTTCCCAGCTTGGCCTATTTGGTAACACCGTCGATGACTTCGCCCAGCAGTTTTCGGCGGTGAAGAAACAGACGGAGGCCATTACCCACATCATGCCCCCTACCAGGCGTCCCCCTGTGGGTTCCAAATGCCAGGTAGCTCCGCCTCAACCTGGGCCCAGCTCTCAGCCCCAGCGTCGAGCACACCGCAGGAAGCACATACCCCCCCAGTCTCTCGTACGTCTTCGAGGACCCGGAAGGCTCCCAAACGCTCCTGAGATGGACGACCCAGGGAAAGTGACATTTGCTGCAGAGCTGTTAAAGAGACCACTCCGCCCCCTGGTGGAGGGCCGGGAGGAGAATCCTTATTTACAAACCTTATTTCTTTTGCCGCACCCCCTTCGGGCTGCGGTACCCACATTCTCAATAAAAGAGTGATTTCCTCATTACCTGGGTCATCTGGCCCGCAAATGTCATTCTTAAGGCAGTCCCGACACCCCGGATGCGGACCCCTCGCCTCCGGACCCACATCAACCGTCCCCCGGCCGGCCGGTTCTGACGAGTCTAGAGGATGCCTACACGGGATCTCCTCCTCAGTCACTAACCCGCCCCCTGCCATGTGCGCTGAGCAAGGTAAGTACTTTGAGCCTTCTCTCAGCACCAAAGCCTCGGGATGCGCTTTTGCCTCCCTATGCGACACTATATGCTCCGCCCCGCTGCAAAGCCCCCCAGGTACGTCAAAAATTATCGTCAGTGGTTCCTCTAAAACAATTCCAGAGGCTCATGGGGCATATGGAATCCTCCACTGTGGTCGCACCGTTGGGGTTGATGCATTTGAGACTGCTTCAGCACTGGCTTCAGACTCGAGTCCCGAAATGGGCATTGCGCCTGGACAGATCTCTGTTTTTTACTGACAGGAGTCCCCCTACAGTAGGTGTCCCGATGCATCCTGGTAACCACAGATGCCTCCAAAAATGGTGGGCCCAGGCTGGGTTGGCACATCAACTGCCTAGAGTTGCTGGCTGTAATTCCTGCCCTGCGGAAGTTTCTCCTGCTACTTCAGGGTAAGCACGCTTGATTCGCTCAGACAGCACCACCACAATAGCGTACATAAATCGCCAAGGCGGCTTGCGCTCTTGTCACATGTCGCAACTTGCCCACCATCTCCTCCTTTGGATCCAGCAGCGAGGTCGTTGTGTGCCACTCACATCCCGGTCAACCTCAACACGGCAGCTTCTGGCACACTCAGAAGTGAGTGGAGGCTCCACCCCCAGGCAATCCAGCTGATTTGGGAGCGGTTTGGCAAAGATCTGTTTGCTTCCCAAGAGACTGCCCATTGCCCGCTCTGGTACTCCCTAGCAGAGGCTCCCCTCAGGATTGATGCACTGGCACACAGCTGGCCCTGGGGGTTGCGCAAGTATGCATTTCCCCCAGTGAGCCTACTTGCACAGGTGCTGTGCAAGGTCAGGGAGGACGAGGAACAAGTCACTCTAGTTGCCCCCTATTGGCCCACATGGACTTGGTTCTCGGATCTCACACTCCTCGCGACAGCCCCTCCCTGGCGAATTCCCCTGAGGAAGGACCTTCATCTCCGGAACGGGGCACCCTCTGGCATCTGCGCCCAGACATCTGGAACCTTCAAGTCTGGCCCCTGGACAGGATGTGGAAGATTTAAGTGACTTACCACCTGCTGCTGTAGACAAGCCAGAGCTCCCTCTACCAGTCAACTTTACGCCCTGAAGTGGCGCTTGTTCATGAATTGGTGTTCTTCCTGATCTGAAGACACACAGAGATGCACAGTCGGGTCAGTGCTCTCATTTCTGCAGGAGAGGCTGGAGGGGAGGCTGTCCCCCTCCACCTTGAAGGTTTATGTAGCCGTTATATTGGCTCACCACTACGCATTGGACAGTAAGTCCCTAGGGAAGCACGAGGGTAAGTCCCTAGGGACATGTTCCAAGAAACTTTTAAATGTCTGTTATCAAACCGCTTATTAAGAAGCCACAGCTTGATCCTGGTGAACTGGCTAACTATAGACTTAATCAAATCTACCATTTATGTTGAAAATATTAGAAAAGGTAGTATCCCCCCAAATATCTTCATTTCTACAGAGGATTTAGGCCTCAATACAGAGACTGGACTTATCAGAGTTACAAATGACTTGCTCTTATCATCTGATCAATGCTGCATTTACCTTCTAGTGTTTTTAGATCTTAGTGCTGCATTCGACAAGATAGATCACAACATACTCTTGAATAGGCCAGAGAATTATGTTGGCATTTGTGGAGTTGCATTAGTATGGTTTAGGTCATATTTAGCAGACCGCTACCACTTTGTCTATGTAAATGAGGAATTGTAAAGCCAAACAAAAGTAAAGTATGGAGTGCCACAGGGATCAGTTTAGGGCCTTTGCTTTTCTCCTTATATTTGCTTCCCCTGGGAGATATTATTAGGAATCGTGGAATAAGTTTCCACTGTTATGCCGACGATGCCCAACTTTATGTTTCTTCAAAACCTGATGAGATTTCACAATTCTCCAAATTAGCAGAGTGTAGCAATGAAATAAAAGATTGGATGGCCAGAAATTTCTACTCCATTCCGACAAAACAGAGGTACTAATTACTGGACCAAAAACCTCTAAAAATAAAAACAACTAATTAATTCGTTCATGACCCCAAGACAAGATTATTGTAATGCATTACTTGGGAGGATGTCCAGCAAGATCAATAAATAAAGTTCAATTGGCTCAAAAGACAGCTGCCAGAGTGCTGACGAGAACCAAGAAATATGATCATATTATGCCCATTGCATCATCGTTACATTGGCTACCTATTAAATTTCATATTAATTTTAAAATTCATTTTTTTTATTTTATTTTTTAATTATTTATAGCACAATTAAACACATTATATTGCAAATGTATGAGGTTTGATGGTGCAATGTTATTCAGAGATTTGTAAACTAATATTATAATTTTGAAATTAATCCTAAAGTGAATAGGCAACCAATGCAATGAGGCTTATACCGGAGAAATATGTTCATGATTCTTGACTCGTTTAGTGAGTCTGGTGGCTTCATTTTGAACCATTTGCAGACGTGCTAAAGTTGTGGAATTAATTCCGTAGGACAAGGAGTTGCAGTAGTCAAGTCTAGATAAGATAAATGCATGTATTACTCTCTCAAAGTCACTGGCAGATAAAAAAGGTTTAATTTTTGCTAAAAGACTTAGATGCAAAAACTTCCCCTAACTACTATGTTTATTTGTCTATCCATTTTTAGTTTGTTATCGAGTAAATATCCAAGGTTTTTTAAGCATGTTTAGTGTAAGCAGACAATGAATTTGAGTCAAGTTGATGACCGATACTATCACTAACTTGTCCAAATAAAATGACTTCTGTTTTATCCTCATTTACTTTAAAAAAATGTAAAACAATTTTTTTTAATTCTTTTAAACAAGTCATTAGTGAGTCTAAAGTATTTGTCTTGGAATGCCTCAGAGGCAAATACATTTCCATGTCGTCAGCATAACAGTGGAAAGATGCTCCATGTTTCCTACATGTCAAACCAATCGGGAGCATGTATAGGGAGAAAAGGCTAGGAGCAAGAATAGAACCTTGAGGAACCCCCCAAGGTAGAAGTGCTCTGGAGAACATCACATTTCCAATGCTGACAGAGAAATTTCTGGAATATCAAAATCCACAAAAGGAGGTAGATCCTTTTCATATTTGGCTCTTAAACTATGGAATAGTCTCCCTAACACTGTTTGAGATGCACACACACTCACTCAGTTTAACTCTAGACTAAAGACTTATCTATTTAGCCAGGCATACACCTCATTTATCCCACAACTCACAATTAGGCTGCTTTAGTTAGGTCTCCCGGAACCAGAAACCAGAAACATTGATCGTGATCTATAACTCTGCAATAAATTGAATGGCATCTATGCTAATATAATTGTATTTGTTTCCCTGTCTCAACCTCGTGACTCCTATCCTGAGGTCACCAGAACAGGCTGGATCCAGCTCCATTCCTGCTTCGTGTTGGACTCCACTGCTACATGTCACTGTGTGATGATGACTAATAGCAGCCCTTGCCAGCCAAATATCACTTCAGTCTATCACAATGGATGGACTTCAAAGATATTAGTCAATAAACTTAAAGTTCATACAAAATATTTGTTTAAACAATGGCCCTTAACAATTACTTAGTTTAATCATTTTAAACCATGACTTGCACTATACATAAGTAATATTGTCATTATATTCATGATGTTATGAACTGGCCCCCACAATGAGTCTGGTTTCTTCCAAGGTTTTTCTCCATTAACCAACATCTTATGGAGTTTTGTGTTCCTTGCCACAGTTGCCTTTGGCTTGCTCACTGGGATTATAAATACATTTATTATTTAATTATTTATTTTTTAAAACAATTCACATTCATATTTGATCAAACTACACAATTATGACTCTAAGGCATTATAGATACATTTTTATTTTCTGTTAATGCCTGATCTTCTGTAAAGCTGCTTTGAAATTATGTGTGTTGTGAAAGGCGCTTTACAAGTAAAAATGACTTGAGAGATGGAGCCTGTGGAGTACCTTAAATTGTGAAGCCTGTGTCTAATACATACTGAAGACGAGTGCATAATTCTTTGTCAATTTAAACAACATTTTTGATGTTTCATTGCTTCCTTATTCTAAGTTTTTTTCTTAAGAGAAATTTCTAAATGTATTTATATTTTAATTAAAACCTGCTGGCTCACAGCTTGGTATGTCTCTCTATCGCCTTTTAAACAAGAGGCTATGTAACATAATGGTCTGTGTGCCATAATTTTGAATTGTAGAGAACAAACATGTATTGGTTTGAACTCTGCTCTGGACTACTTGCCAACTGTTTAGAAGATGCAATGAACATTGTATCTGGACTATTCAAGGGGACTTGGCTCATTTATGGCTGCTTGCAGCTATATTTATTATTATTATTATTATGATTACTATTATAATTATAATTTTCTTTTTTTGCATGCTGAATAACGTGTTGTTCACTCTGAGGTGCACATAGTCCATATAGGCTATTAATTTAATTTAATCACAGCGTTTTGTAGTTTAATAATTACATATGTCAATATCACAATTTTTGTTATTTTTAGTAATTTTGCAGCCCTGATGGATCTTGAAATTAGTCTAATGATGCGATCTTTACGAAATCTAGTGGACAAACAAAAAGCACATTAAAATCATTGCGATTATCTTAATATTACATCCCTGCAATCCATGCTTGTTTTTTGGAGGTGATTTGCATTCACTTTGTTTTGGACCGAAATCACTTCACCCTTCCCTAACCTTGCACACTGTCTGCGCCCGCATGAGGAGCAACTGAGAATCTCAGTAAGATACAGATGCCTGTTTTCGTATCTCACTTGAAAGTTTTAAACATGAACATTAGAAAATTAGAAAATGTGTCTGATATGGTTGTAACAGGTAAGGGATGGTGAAGAAGTAGGCGGAAATTGGCTGAGCAGTCAACTAAACTTTTAATGACAAACTCAACTTAAATCCATCTCTGGAGGGGAGACACTGTCTTTCCGGCCATTCCACCAGCCAGTGGTCCTACCCGCCTCCTGAGAACCTGGGGAAGAGACGAGGGAAGGGAGAGGGGATAGGGAAAGGGTAAGAGAAAGACACAGAGAGAGAGAGGAGAGAGAGAGAGGAGAGAGAGAGAGAAAAACTTGCTCACCGGTCCCCGGACATGCTGTCGTCTAGTCCTCAAACACTCCTTCACCCTCTGACAGACACCAGCCACTCCTCCTCGAGCAGATGGCAGCGAGTCCTCCGATCCTTGGTGGACAGACCCTCCTCGTCACAATGGTATCTTAATGTTACTCTTGATGAGTTCAGATTTCTGAGGCATGTACAATAAACAGAGATTGCAATAAGGCCATGTGATTTAAATTTAAGATCACACTGTGTGGATTTTTATTCATAAAGTTTACACTTTAGTCATAATAAGATGACTCGTCATTGCTTTGTAAATTTAGATATGTTTATTTGAAATATTGCTTTATCCATGTCTTTGTTGGATAATCAGTCTAACTAATAATTTTTCTATTATTCGGCAGAATTGTTTTGATGTCATATTTGTGCCTTTCTGAATTAGGTTTTTGGCTTAAGGCACATCTTTACTTGCTACAATTGGATGATTCTTCAACTATGGGCATGTTTGGCCCTGTGGACTTTTCCTTAAAAATAAACTCTCTTTAAGCACGCCTTGCACAATCTCTCCCATTTATTTAATTTGACCACTAACAATGTCACTTTTTTATAGTATCTGTGGAGGAAATGTGGTTGAACTAATATAGACTCCTTTGTCTTATTTCATAACTAGCATTTTATATATCCAAAATATGTACAACTAACTAATATTTTCACACATTTTGCTAAATTTCATTATAACTGATGCCCAGAAAAGAATTCTGCTCACAAGTTATATGGGCCTTGGATCTCACTTGATTTCATCTCATGTTTCATATCAAGCATGCTCATCACTGACTCTTTTGTCTCCTTTGTAGCTAACATTACCATATTAGATTATGGTGGAAATGACGCCATAACTGTGGGACCGTTGTAATTTATGTAAAAATAGGCTCATTTGAGATGGGCAAGTTTTCACCGGTGATCATCGGCAGATGAATGCCGGTTTGAAATCTGTCCAACTTGCTGTGATGTCATGACGACCTATGTCAAAAAATATTCCATGAGAGCGAGGTGACGCAGTTGCTTTTTCTGAGTTGCATGAACTGCAAGCATGATGGGAAATTACTGGCTGACACATACAACACAGTTTAATGCTCACTTAATTAAACAACCATGTTGTTTCGTAATCTTCTAAAATGTTCAATTTTTTTTATCTCTAAAAAAGAGATATTATGTGTATAAATTTGAATATTCCCAAAACTCTGACAGTGCAATCTCTGTATTGGATATGTGATTGGTCTCATGTGTGTCTTTATTAAACCATAAATGGATGGAAAAACACATCTTATGGGGTTCTTAACTAACACGTATTATTAAATAACACGTACATTGAGTGGCTTCTTCATCATATTTATTTTCATTTAAAAGCAACAGAATTTAAATGAAATCCACTTTATTAACAACAAAGCACATGAACGTGAATAGTACAATATCTGCCTTTGATCTTGTAGTGGATGATCCACTACGAGAAGTGAGAATTGTCAGACTAGACTGCTCTTATTTCACTCCTCACCTGACTGCTGCCGTCTACTCTCTTCTACTTTCAAGGCAAGGTGTTTGGCATCACAAATGAGCCTAATGCATTTATATAATTTTCACACCATATATCAAAATTGTTTATGATTATTCCACTCTGTTCAGACTATCATAGTTTTTAAAAATCTAATAATTAGCATTTTATGATTAGGATTTATTTTCTTTTTTTTTTTTTTTTTTTATATACAAATGTTTGTAATTATGTTTTTTAAAAGTTAATATATGTCACTTTTATGTCTGTCTTTGTTTTGGATTCATGACATTTATTTTGAAGTTAGTTTTCACTTCAGTATTCAACCAACCTAAAATGAACCCAGCAGTTGCACTTATGTGCCTACATCAAGGTGATACTTCCATTGAGGATTTTGTGGCAGAATTTTGTGGACTGTGTGCACAGGTGGAGTTCCAGGAGGTCTCCTTCCGATTGTTTTTTGACACACTGAATTAAATGAGGCTATCTATTACTTGATGCCATCAGGGGGAATAGATTGGACTCTTCAAAGAGTATTGATTTTTGCCTGGCTCCTGAGTGGTTTGGCTTTCACATTGGGAGTGGCTGATGAGGAAATCAGCATTCCTTCTGCAGTGACTGCCACATTTGAGTCCTCCGGCACCCTGTCCTCGGCTGCCACGGCCATCCCAAGTTTTCACTCCCTTGTTCCTGTCATGTGATTCCTGTTCCCCTCATGTGATACCATCTTGTCATGTTCAATGTTTATTAGTTCTGTTCTGTCATTGGTTCCCCTTGTCTCAGTATTTAAGCCCTCATGTTTGCCATTGTCCTGGGTCGAGTATTGTTTGTAAAGTTGTAGTCCTTGCTTGTAATCTAGTACAGTTCTAGTCAAGCTTCTAATCCAGTCTGGTTCTTGTTGGTGCTCAAGTTTCAATGTTTGGATATTTCATGTCAAATAAACTGCACTTGGGTTATTCACTCTTCATCTTTGTTTGTTCCCATCCTGTCTTGCCTGCCCTCTGATGTTACAATTGCAGAAAAATGACGTATTTTCTACATTGAATATGTTAGTTTAAGAGTGAACTGGAAAATATTAAGGAACTTCTACATTTGTACTCAACTCAAGCATTTAAAAATGAATCAGAATCAGCTTTATTGCCAAGTATGCTTACACATTCAAGGAAGTTGTCTTGGTGACAGGTGCTTTTTGCATAGTTCAAATCTAATACAAATCTGTTATATAAAGTACAAAAATACAGTATGTTATGTACAGTGCAATTTATGTAATGGCAAAAGTGGATATGTTGGATAATGAATATAATGATATTATGTATAATAACATTTTAAGCCATTTATTATCTCTACAATGAGTCCTAAAGTAGAATATTTCTACTAGTCCTAGTCATATTTATTCGCTAATTTGAGAAAATTTTACAGGTAACTAAAGTGCATTGTACTTTTTGAAACGGGCTTGTATGGCACATGGATGACACATGGTTTTACTGTTTTCAAATGTATTTACACCGTTTTTATTGTCTGCACTTTTCCCATCAAGACTGCCAGCTTTGTCTGTACCAGGCACATTATGTGCAGTATTGCTGGCTCGACTTGTATCCTCACATCAAAGAGTCAACCGGATAAAGAGATTTGTGTAGCGAGTCATCAGTGTATAATATTTAACACCAGTTAAAAACGTGTTGATTGTTTTCTGATTCAGAGGCATGACGTTAGCTCAGAGTGTGTTCTGAGTTTCAATAAACGGGGTCATGAAGCTATCTTTAGAGTATAGCCCAATTATAATTTCCTTTGTGTAAGAATGGTAATTAAAATAATTTTTGATACATGGGGAAAAAAAACTCTTGGTGTTACGTCAAGCATCACTAGCCTATTATTATTGGAATAAATTCTTAAGTATTATACTTCGGCACATTCTTTCCACATCGCTTGTGCTACAGACATGATTTACACCTCAAATTGTACATTATGTTGAGGAGAGGTGTGCTCTACAATTTCAAGGTATTCAGACTTACATATGGAAAACAATCCCATAGACTTATAATGAAAAAAGTCTCTAAATGTATCTAAGAGCCAGAATTTCACAGAGTCTTGGGGATAGGCAATTTGTATATGAACAGACATTTGGGCACAGCGAGTCATTGTGGCAGCAAATCATTAAAAATATTTCATTATTTTTTAAATAGCTTTAATTTTTAAGTGATTTAGCTGAGATAAGCTAGAACACATCTATTTTATATTTATGCATTTGGCAGACACTTGTATCCAAAGCAACTCACAGTACAGTTAATGTACAAGTTTCTGTGTTCCCTGCGAATCAAACACATGATTTTGGCATTGCTAGCACCATACTCTTGAGTTGAGCTACAGAAATATTATATGACTAGGCAAAAGTAGGCCTGTTTTCTGTCCAGTGACAATTTTACTCAAAGTTTTCAGCTATGTAAACTGACAGACATATCAAAGCAATGCAACCTCCTACCATGTTCATCTTCAAAGAGATTTTGGACAGTACAATTAATCACAAAGAGCCAGAGGTAAATATGAGGAGTATGTAAAACATCCCAAAGGAAGTCATTTTCACAGATCACTAAGCATCAGAGGATGTCTCATCTGAGCTTATGTTAACAAACTGATAACATGCTGACAGTAAATCATTAACTTCATTAACTCTCACAAAAAACACTCTGTCCCAAGGAGACATTCTGTATGGCAATGCCAGAATGTTCTGCAACCATTTCTACAATTGAAGCACCAACGGACAGAACATTCTGATCCTTCATCTAAACTGAAGGAGCCCAGTGTAACGAATGCAGAAATGCAGACAGGAGGTGCGGATCCAATTGCAGGTTTTATTAATAACAAAGTGAAAACAGATAAACTGGGAACAAAAGAAAGATCCACGATGGGAAAAAGAAACTAGACACGAGATAACAAACAAGAGTGAACAGGCAGGGAACATCCACGACGGGCAGGGGAAACATACAAAACGGTCAGAACATCGACATTCAATGTGAGCAAACATTAACGATTGACAAAGACTGAACAAAGAACCAGGGTTTAAATACAGACAGGAACAAACAAGGGAATGAGGGACACCTGGGGAACAATCAGGGAAGGAGAAACAATCAGTGGAAAACCAATCATAAAAATAACTACAACGGACTACAAAAAACAAACAGGAAACAGGAACTAAACTAAATTTCAACATAAAAGCACAGAAGCAAAAGACAACAGAGAACATGGCAGCATAAGCATAAGAGAAACTACAAAAGGACTACAAAGACCAAAACAGGAACTAAACAAAACTTCACAATAACAGTACAAAAAACAAAAGACAACAGGGAACATAACACCCAGACAGTTCCATAATGACACATCTTTACCAAGTAAAAGGCAACTTTCTCACTCTCAAAAGGCTTGTGCAGTTAGATGGTGCAGTTTAAACCACCTTAAATTAGTATGTTCTTAAAAGGTAATGTAATTTAGTTTTATTTTAAAATACTTTTTCCTATCCCAGCTTGACATGCAGAGACAATTATAAATAAGCCATTTATTGGTTGATTTTTCTAAAAAGTGTAAACACTGTGGTTCTATGGCACTTTCAACATTGCTCTGTTTGAGCTGAAGGATCAAGGTTTGGCAGTTATCCCCTGCTGAAAGACAGTGTTCTGATCACCTTACCCAAGCACCCTAGTAGTGAATCAGTATATCGTAAATTAATTCGGGCACTAGCAAAGTATTGATTCACTGAGCGTTGGGACGCTTATGACTCAATTACCTGCGACACGATTATGGGGTTGCATTTCTAAACGCAGCTGGTATTAATCTGCAAGATCGCCATATAAATGGCACTATAGTGCTTTTCTGTTTTAGATGTTAAAACATAGTGTTATTATTAGGGCTGTTGATTTAATGCGTTAATTCAGTGTGATTACTTATACTGTACAAAAAATAACATGTTAAAAAAATTAACGCAATTAATCATGTCTCCGGACCGTAATAAGGAACATTCCTTATATCTGAGCAATCTGAGCAAAACACGCAACAATGACACTGCAGATGGCTGCTTCGGACTGGAGCTCTCTTGCGTTTTTGTTACTTTTGTTTGTTTGTCATGTTTTTTGTCAATCTTTCCCGATCAGTTTCACCAGGGATGAACTGCTGAATTTTCGGTAGAGCATACTGATAATTTTTGCTGGTGTTTGATTATTCAGACGTTATATTAGACATCTTGGTTGGAGGTGCAGCAGTGCACTACATGTGATCCAAAAGATGTACGTGAGGGAAGAGAGCCGGCAAGCTTGTGAAGCTTCTTCAACGCGGCTTTAGGACTCCACTGCCAAGTATTCATCTGGCGAATGTTCGCACCCTCGTCAACAAAACGGACGAATTGCTTCTGCTCACTCAAACAAATAAGGAATTTTCTAACTCCAACTGCTCTGTGTTTCATGGAAACCTGGCTAAATGAAACTATCCCGGACAGTGCGTTTCATCTGCTGTTCAGAGCAGATCTCGCTGCGGAATCATCGGGGAAAACGGGAGGCGGTGAAACATACGAAAGTTGGTGTACAGATGTAACAGCGTTGTAGAAGGTGTGCTGTCCTAATTTAGAAGTGCTCTACATCAACTGTAATCCTTTCTACTTGCCACAAGAGTTTTCCTCGTTCATTCTGGTGAGTGTGTACCAGGCCCGGATTAAGAATTCAGAGGCCCCTGGGCACAATGTCTTGTAGGGCCCCCCCACCCCACCCCACCCACACAATCAAGCTTTTGAATTTTTGGATACTATTTGCTGGTAACACCTATAGCGAGCAACTAGCTGGCATATGCAAGCACATAGTGCCTCACCTTTACCAATCCAGTTATATGAATCAAATTCTTCCATAATTAACACACAAACACGTACACACACCCATTAATGTAGCTTTCCTGTCTGTCTCTCTCTTCCTCTCCTGTCCTCTACTCCTCGGCTCTACAGGGGCTGCCGCTCTTTGTCTCTCTCCCCCTCTCCTCTTCCTGTGATGAAAAGGATGCAAACAGTATAGGTCATCTTAACTCAACTTTTTTACTCTTCTTTATACTCTCTCTTCTTTATACTAAAACAATTCTGCACTTATGTATTTAGCACTTTATTATTCATGGCCCCTAATGGCACTTTGTTTGATGATTGAATGATAGTGAAATGGTAGTAGACACATTACAAGATGCTGTAAGTATTATGGTATAATATTGGTTGCTTACAATACAAATTACAATTGCTGGTGTATGACCTGTCCAACTATTGACAAATGTACTACATGTAAGTCGCTTTGGATAAAAGCATCTGCCAAATGCCCTAAATGGAAATGTAAATCAAATGTAAAATAAAGCAGCTTGTTTTTGTTTTTTTGATAATACTATATTTCATGTAAGTTGTTCTCTCTCTCTCTCTCTCTCTCTCTCTCTCTCTCTGCTCTCTCTCTCTCTCTCACACACACACACACACACACACACACACACACACACACACACACAATACCTCCTCCTCTCCTCAGGGTCTGTCTGTCTGTCTCATGCTCTCCTCCTCTCCTCAGGGGCTGTCTGTCTATCTGTCTGTCTATCTATCTGTCTTTCTCCTCCTCTCCTCAATCTCAGGGTCTGTTTTTCTCCTCCTCTCCTCAGGGGCTGTCTGTCTCATCCTCTTCTCCTCTCCTCAGGGTCTGTCTGTCTCATGCTCTCCTCCTCTCCTCAGGGGCTGTCTGTCTATCTGTCTGTCTATCTGTCTGTCTTTCTCCTCCTCTCCTCAATCTCAGGGTCTGTTTTTCTCCTCCTCTCCTCAGGGGCTGTCTGTCTCATCCTCTCCTCCTCTCCTCAGGGGCTGTCTGTCTCATCCTCTCCTCCTCTCCTCAGGGGCTGTCTGTCTCATCCTCTCCTCCTCTCCTCAGGGGCTGTCTGTCTCATCCTCTCCTCCTCTCCTCAGGGGCTGTCTGTCTCATCCTCTCCTCCTCTCCTCAGTGTCTGTCTGTCTGTCTCATGCTCTCCTCCTCTCCTCAGGGGCTGTCTGTCTGTCTGTCTGTCTTTCTCCTCCTCTCCTCAGGGGCTGTCTGTCTCATCCTCTCCTCCTCTCCTCAGGGTCTGTCTGTCTGTCTGTCTGTCTGTCTTTCTCCTCCTCTCCTCAGGGTCTGTCTGTCTGTCTTTCTTTCTCCTCCTCTCCTCACTTTTTTGTCTGTCTGTCTGTCTTTCTCCTCCTCTCCTCACTTTTTTGTCTGTCTGTCTGTCTCTCCTCCTCTCCTCTCTCCGGCTGCCCTTAAAAAGACTTCTTCCTGGCTTTCCTGTTAGCAAACTCAGTTACAATGTCATAAAAAAAATCCAAGTCCATGACCAGCTGAGATTCAATGGCCATCAGTGACAGTGCACTGAGGCGCTTTTGTGTTTGTGTTGTTCTAAGTTCATTTTTTATTCTTGCCATTTTTGAAAAAGATCTTTCTCCTTCAGAATTTGTAACCGGCAGTGTCAAAAAAAATATGTAGGTCTACAAACACATTGGGGAAAGTTGATTGCAGACCATGTTTCAAGAGCACCTGCAACAGTTTTTGAGGAGACTTATGCTGCTTGCTCTCTATAAAGTATCAGATATGTTCTTCTAGGATAGCCTGTGCCTACTATCTACAAACAAATTGCTTTCAACTTATGTGTGCAAAATTCAGAATTCAACGAATGTGCAGCAATTTCTACAAACAGAGACATTTTTGTGAATAAAATGTTGTATTTTGTATTAGTGATCATAATTTGTGCATGCAACAAAGAGGATGTAGCAGGTGACGCGTGCATTTATTGACGTCTTTTCTGAGTCGATCTCATTTGAGTGTATTCGGCAATGCTTATAACGTGTAATTAAACACGTTGAGTTTATATTCTGGGCTCATCAGATTTTTTTACATAGTATTATTAGTATGATTTTTACTGTCTGTTAATAACACTGTCCGTCTCTTTATGTTAAGGTTTGTATTAATTTCGATATGCCAGAGGGCAGAATAAGACAGGGAATTAAAGAATGCATTGTAGTTATGTTGACCTACTGTTTTCATAACACTGGATATTCTGCTAATTCATACTTTTCTAAAACGTTGCATAATGGCAATTAACTTATTTAGCAATTACACTAGTGCTAGTTTTGTTGCCAGTGTTGCTCAAATGCACGCATACGTGTCACCACCAGCAGTAAGTACCTGCATGTGTTGGGAAAAGGGAGAAGAGCGAGTTCGGCAAAAGCGGATTCGAACTCTGGCCGAACGCGTCAAAAGCTACCATCATGCACCTCACGCTTTACGCTACAGTAGTTATTTTGTGTCGAGCGTCTTTTTGCTAAAAAGACAGGCACCGGGCCAGCACGTAGTGCAAATATACGCTCCGTTTTCGGAAATGAAAACAATTTTTTTTTTTTAAAATAAATACATTTTTCCCTTGCTTGGGCCCCAAGTGCGCATGGGCCCCTGGGCCCGTGCCCATAATGCCCATTGGGTAATCCGGGTCTGTCTACAGGGGCTGCCGCTCTTTGTCTCTCTCCCCCTCTCCTCTTCCTGTGATGAAAAGGATGCAAACAGTATAGGTCATCTTAACTCAACTTTTTTACTCTTCTTTATACTCTCTCTTCTTTATACTAAAACAATTCTGCACTTATGTATTTAGCACTTTATTATTCATGGCCCCTAATGGCACTTTGTTTGATGATTGAATGATAGTGAAATGGAAGTAGACACATTACAAGATGCTGTAAGTATTATGGTATAATATTGGTTGCTTACAATACAAATTACAATTGCTGGTGTATGACCTGTCCAACTATTGACAAATGTACTACATGTAAGTCAGCTTTGGATAAAAGCATCTGCCAAATGCCCTAAATGGAAATGTAAATCAAATGTAAAATAAAGCAGCTTGTTTTTGTTTTTTTTGATAATACTATATTTCATGTAAGTTGTTCTCTCTCTCTCTCTCTCTCTCTCTCTCTCTCTCTCTCTCTCTCTCTCACACACACACACACACACACACACACACACACACACACACACACACACACACACACACACAATACCTCCTCCTCTCCTCAGGGTCTGTCTGTCTGTCTCATGCTCTCCTCCTCTCCTCAGGGGCTGTCTGTCTATCTGTCTGTCTATCTGTCTGTCTTTCTCCTCCTCTCCTCAATCTCAGGGTCTGTTTTTCTCCTCCTCTCCTCAGGGGCTGTCTGTCTCATCCTCTCCTCCTCTCCTCAGGGGCTGTCTGTCTCATCCTCTCCTCCTCTCCTCAGGGGCTGTCTGTCTCATCCTCTCCTCCTCTCCTCAGGGTCTGTCTGTCTGTCTCATGCTCTCCTCCTCTCCTCAGGGGCTGTCTGTCTATCTGTCTGTCTTTCTCCTCCTCTCCTCAATCTCAGGGTCTGTTTTTCTCCTCCTCTCCTCAGGGGCTGTCTGTCTCATCCTCTCCTCCTCTCCTCAGGGTCTGTCTGTCTCATGCTCTCCTCCTCTCCTCAGGGGCTGTCTGTCTATCTGTCTGTCTATCTGTCTGTCTTTCTCCTCCTCTCCTCAATCTCAGGGTCTGTTTTTCTCCTCCTCTCCTCAGGGGCTGTCTGTCTCATCCTCTCCTCCTCTCCTCAGGGGCTGTCTGTCTCATCCTCTCCTCCTCTCCTCAGGGGCTGTCTGTCTCATCCTCTCCTCAGGGGCTGTCTGTCTCATCCTCTCCTCCTCTCCTCAGGGGCTGTCTGTCTCATCCTCTCCTCCTCTCCTCAGTGTCTGTCTGTCTGTCTCATGCTCTCCTCCTCTCCTCAGGGGCTGTCTGTCTGTCTGTCTGTCTTTCTCCTCCTCTCCTCAGGGGCTGTCTGTCTCATCCTCTCCTCCTCTCCTCAGGGTCTGTCTGTCTGTCTGTCTGTCTGTCTTTCTCCTCCTCTCCTCAGGGTCTGTCTGTCTGTCTTTCTTTCTCCTCCTCTCCTCACTTTTTTGTCTGTCTGTCTGTCTTTCTCCTCCTCTCCTCACTTTTTTGTCTGTCTGTCTGTCTCTCCTCCTCTCCTCTCTCCGGCTGCCCTTAAAAAGACTTCTTCCTGGCTTTCCTGTTAGCAAACTCAGTTACAATGTCATCAAAATCCAAGTCCATGACCAGCTGAGATTCAATGGCCATTTTGTGCTTTTGTGTTTGTGTTGTTCTAAGTTCATTTTTTATTCTTGCCATTTTTGAAAAAGATCTTTCTCCTTCAGAATTTGTAACCGGCAGTGTCAAAAAAAATATGTAGGTCTACAAACACATTGGGGAAAGTTGATTGCAGACCATGTTTCAAGAGCACCTGCAACAGTTTTTGAGGAGACTTATGCTGCTTGCTCTCTATAAAGTATCAGATATGTTCTTCTAGGATAGCCTGTGCCTACTATCTACAAACAAATTGCTTTCAACTTATGTGTGCAAAATTCAGAATTCAACGAATGTGCAGCAATTTCTACAAATAGAGACATTTTTGTGAATAAAATGTTGTATTTTGTATTAGTGATCATAATTTGCGCATGCAACAAAGAGGATGTAGCAGGTGACGCGTGCATTTATTGACGTCTTTTCTGAGTCGATCTCATTTGAGTGTATTCGGCAATGCTTATAACGTGTAATTAAACACGTTGAGTTTATATTCTGGGCTCATCAGATTTTTTTACATAGTATTATTAGTATGATTTTTACTGTCTGTTAATAACACTGTCCGTCTCTTTATGTTAAGGTTTGTATTAATTTCGATATGCCAGAGGGCAGAATAAGACAGGGAATTAAAGAATGCATTGTAGTTATGTTGACCTACTGTTTTCATAACACTGGATATTCTGCTAATTCATACTTTTCTAAAACGTTGCATAATGGCAATTAACTTATTTAGCAATTACACTAGTGCTAGTTTTGTTGCCAGTGTTGCTCAAATGCACGCGTACGTGTCACCACCAGCAGTAAGTACCTGCATGTGTTGGGAAAAGGGAGAAGAGCGAGTTCGGCAAAAAGCGGATTCGAACTCTGGCCGAACGCGTCAAAAGCTACCATCATGCACCTCACGCCTTACGCTACAGTAGTTATTTTGTGTCGAGCGTCTTTTTGCTAAAAAGACAGGCACCGGGCCAGCACGTAGTGCAAATATACGCTCCGTTTTCGGAAATGAAAACAATTTTTTTTAAAAATAAATACATTTTTCCCTTGCTTGGGCCCCAAGTGCGCATGGGCCCCTGGGCCCGTGCCCATAATGCCCATTGGGTAATCCGGGTCTGGTGTGTACATCCCGCCACAAGCATGCATGAATGTAGCATTGCAACAGCTGGCTGATCACATCACAGACATGGAGCAACAACACCTGGACTCATCTATTATTATTCTGGGAGATTTAATAAAGCTAACCTCACCTGTGAACTGCCAAAATACAAACAGCACATCACATGCCCCACCAGAGACAGAAATATACTGGATCACTGCTACACCACTCTAAAGAATGCATATAGCTCTCTCCCACATGCAGTTTTAGGACTCTCTGATCACTGTCCCTTTAGGATCTAAAATTAGCTAAGCCTGTAGTAAGGACTGTAAAGAGTTGAACAAATGAAGCAGAGCTGGAACTACAAGCCTGCTTTGACTGCACTGATTGGAGTGTTTTTAATGCTGCAGCCACAGACCAGTACGAGCTCATAGATACTGTGACATCATATATCAGTTTCTGTGAGTATATGTGCATCCCTACTAGGACATTTTTATCATTCAATAATGATAAACCATGGTTTACAGGAAAACTCAGACAGATTTGCCATGCCAAAGAGGATGCTTACAGAACTGGGAATAAAATATTGTACAACCAGGCCAGAAACACACTGACTAAGGAAGTCAGTGTGGCTAAACAAAGCTACCCTGAAAAGCTGAAAAAACTATTTTCAGCTAACGATGCTGCATCTGTGAGAGAAGGGCTAAAAAGCATCAGCAAGTACAAGACACCTCCCCCTCGCTCTGTAGAAAGTCAACTAATGGGTGATGAACTGAATATTTACTGCAGGTTTGAAAAGCCCATCTCACACCCCTCCCCCGCTCTGATCTTCACTTCACTTCACACACAAACACACACACACACACGCACACACACACATACACACACCAACACCTCCTGGAACCCCCTCGTCCCCCCTACTCAATCTGCACTTATGATCTGTGAGGAGAATGTGTGCCTGATCTTTCGTAAGCAAAAGACTAGGAAATCTTCAGGCCCAGATAGTGTTTGGCCTCCATCTTCACACAGATCATCAATAGATCACTGGATCATACTGAACTTATATGTACAAGCTTTTAATGTTGGCAACTCCTTAATAAATGCTTTACATTTGTCCACTTTACATTAAGGTACATTTTAACAGGTTACTAATGTTGTAAAGTGTTATTAAGCATTTATAACATTTGAGGTAAAATGGTTTGGTATTGCATGAAAGTTGTTATAACCACTTATCAATTATTTAAAATACATTTGTAATTGAATAATTAGCCATTAATGAACCCCTTTATAATCCCTTAACAAAGGAAACATTAATGTAAAGTGTTAACAAAAACTTCAGTGACCCTCATGGCATGCAGAGCTAATATTTAGCCTATAATATATTAATAAATGACCAATCACTGTCCACTTAGAATAATCTATCACTGCCCTTTGTCCTCCTCCAAATCATGTCTCACCCTCCCTGGACTGTCAGTTCACCTGGGCAGACATGCTGTGTCACGGTAAAGTGTGTCATGTTATAATTCCATTATACAGGGATTGGACCTCTACAAATAACATGAATTAATCCAGTCAGCTGATTTACAGAGAGGGGTGGAGGCTGGAGAGAAGGCAATCAGCCTGAGAATGATATGGATGGATGAATGGTGCTGAGGTCGAAGGGAGTGGAAAAATCTTTGGTGGAAAAAGACTAAAGAAAGGAAGGATTAGGGCAGTCACACTGTCACACTTCAGCAGAACATCCAGTAGCTGGTGGCAGTACATAAGTCTTGAGTCATCAGGCCACTTGCAGGAGGAGTGAAGTAGATCCATTCCTGTGTGACTAACAGGCCAAGGAGATGACACTGCAAATATAACTCCTACATGTTGCCATTTATTCTGCCCAGTAATCACCTTTGCTATATAATGTTGACACAGGCAAAGCAAAAATTGTTCATGCATGAATTGCACAGAACCGATCAAGTCCAGACAACTGCCCCAAAAAATTTCTGGACTCATAAGTAAATTTCACTTCATTCGGAAACAAAGTATCAGGTTTTAAATGAAAAAACTATAGATTTTTTTGTCCAAAATAAAGACAAAAGGCATTTGGATACATTGTGGTCGTGAAACGTTAGTGGAACATGTCTATAGTTAACATAATAAACTACATCTGTTGTTACTCTGCTTGGACACCTAATATTGCTCAGGAGAAATAAAACAAATGATGCAATTGTTGATATAGAGTAAGAGTACAGATATTTAAAAGAAATCTGGATACCTCAGATACCTGGTATTGGAAGAATATGATGCAATTGTTTGAGTTGAAATCTGACTTTTGATTGCAGACTTTGGTATCTTGGCAAATCTGAGCACAGTTTGAGCCATTTTTTAAGATCTCTTCTTTTTTTTTGCATTTGTTAATATTTTATATGGCTTATTGGCTTAATGACCCAACTCAAAAGAGCCCATATTTAAATCTCAATATATTATTTTCCAACAGATAAAAATCACAAGTCATATGAATTTAGTTAACATTCATGTCCATAGCATTAAGTGTTAGGTGGTCAGGAGGTCAGGTAGTATGTGTTAGGTAGGTTAGGCTGACTACAAGGGTTAGGCAGTTGAAATTAAACTTACAAAGGCAGGGACAAATCTGACTCTAGATTCTCTTGTGTGTGTGGCCTGCTATGAGATCTGACTCCTGTGTTTAAAAATAATTATATTATATTTTAATATTGTCAGCTGACTGGAATTTTATGAACCCTGAGTCATTCCCAGATTATACTGCAATAAGACCTTAAACCCTCGATCAGCGATTTTCAAAACCTACTCAATGTTCTCCTGTTTCACAGACAGCTGTGTACACTACTATCACTTGATCATCCCTCCCTGGGATTGTGCTGGAGTCTATGGTCTCTTGGGGTATTCAGTGGAAAATTTACATTGAGGTCAGTGTTTCCCAGGTGCTAAAACAAAACATTACACCAACTCAATCAAACAAATTTGTGAACTATTTCAATGCATTTAATAGTTTGTTGTGCTAAAAGTGTTTCTTGACCTTAGATGCCAAAAGCGAGTTGTGAAGCGAGTTGTTTTCAACTGTACAGGATGTAATACGGTGAAAACAAGTGCATGTTTTATGAACTGTTCCCCCCAAACCTAAGTATAACCATCAGTGGAGTCAAAATGTAATGTTAGGGTGAAAAATGCAAACTCTGAATCGCACTCATCGCTGATTAATGATTTCTTCCTGGTTTCAACGTAGGATACAAACTTGGGTCTCCAAGCTGCCGACACAGCACACATCTGGTCACGCCACAAAGAAAGGTAAATGTGATCTGCTGGGAGATTTCACCTGTCAGTGAGTTGGCATAATGTTGCTGATCCTAGGGTACTGGAACTTTTGAAAACAACATGTAGACTTAACATGCGATCATGAAGAGGTCAGAAGGAGTTGGCACTCCAATTAGAGTCTGCCAGCAGGTCAATTCTTGACTGTCTGGACTCCCTGCTTAGTTAATGGCTCCAGCAAATGGGAAAGTTCAACAAACATAATAAAAAAAATTGTTCAGTTGCCAGGGTTAGTACTTGTGGTCTTGACAATTGACCAATGAGCCTCTTTTACTGAAGAACCGACAAGACGTCACACTCTGATCAGAATGCTTTCATCAGTGACCGTACTCAACCATATTAGGGGCAGTGGTAGCTCAGTGGTTGAGGCTCAGGGTTACTGACCAGAAGGGCAGGGGTTCAAGCCCCAGCAAGATGCCACTGTTGGGCCCTTGAGCAAGGCACTTAACTCCAGGTTGCTCCGGGGGGGATTGTCCCTGTAATAAGTGCACTGTATGTCGTGGATAAAAGCGTCTGCCAAATGCATAAATGTAAATGTAAATATATCACGTGTCAAATGTAATCCAGAGTGATTCTGTCACCAAGTGTTCCCCTTCTGTCGCTCTCTCCACGTTGTGTCAGTGAAGCGACACTAGGGGTCTCTCTTGAGCGCCGATATTCACCTCTGGACTATGAAAAAAGGCCAATGAGAGTTGGCAACCAGTATTTGCATGTCCCGCCCCCGGACATATGGGTATTTAAGCGGCGCAAATACGGGAGTTCATTCAGAAAATTTCTTCGGAGCCGATGGTGCGTGTACACACCGAGTTCCTGTGATCCCTCTGCTGCATGCTGTTGGATTCTACGGTGCACAACAGCGGCTTTCTCCTGTTTGCATGGCTGTGCATTCCTGCCCCTGGGCGCATCGACAGTGCAGATTTAAAAACTCTCACAAGTTTTTTCCCTAAAAGAGTGATTTTATTTAAAAGAGTAATTTCCTCTAAAAGAGCAAAACACAGCGGCGTTGAACGTCCTTTTAAGGACGCGTCTTTATAAAGATGCCCTTCCGCCCCTGTGTTGTTTCTGGATGCGGTAGAGTGCTCTCCGCTTCCGACGGCCACAGGCGCTGTCTCGCGTGTCTGGGTAGCGATCACACCGAGGCTGCGTTTGTGGAGGGTTCATGTTCTCACTGTGAGAACATGACCATGACAACGTCGCGGCTTGCTTACAACCGTGAGCAAGCCACTCCAGCCGCCCCCCGTGTCGCTCCTTCTTCCCACGGGATTGAGGATGATGCGGCTGGCAATGGTAGCTATTTGGGGCTGCAGCGGGTGCAGCTCCGTCGGGTACGCCCCCTCGGACCACCCACACCCCGACACGCTCGTTGATTCCCGTCCGTGCTCGAGGCAGTGGTGACTCGCCTCACAGCCAGTCTGCCGACCCTCTTGCGATGGAAGCAGATGAGCTCGCCGCGGCATTGGACGGCGTGTTATCTGATGCTGAGGACTCCCCTGGGCTGCCGCTTTCGTGCCTGCACGCCCAGGCTGAGGCTGACGCACAGATGACTGACATGCTTTCCCGGGCAGCCAACAGCGTGGGCTTGGATTGGAACCCTCCATCCTCCCCACAACCATCACGGCTGGACGACTGGTTCCTGGGGTCTGGGCCGCCACAGCCTCGCCCCCGGTCCCGCTTTTCCCGGAAGTGCTTGACGAGCTGACGCCTTCGTGGAGAGCACCCCTCTCCACTCGCCACATCGCCACAGGCTCGTCCGCCCTCGCCACCCTCGACGGCGGAGCGCGCCATGGGTACGAGGCGATTCCCCAGGTGGATAGGGCGGTTGCGATCCATCTTTGCCCCGGTTCCCCTACCACCTGGCGAGGTCGCCCGCACTCCCTTCCCGACCTGTAGAGCAACCTCCTCGCTGACAGCTGAAGGCCTACAGCGCCACCGACGCGCCGCTTCGCCCTGCATGCCATGGCTCTCCTGCAGGTCCACCAAGCCAAGGCACTACGCGACATGCACGGGGTGGCCCTGATCCCGACACGCGGCAGGAACTGCGCTCAGCGACCGACCTCGCCCTGAGAGCGACGAAGGTCACAGCGCAAGCGCTCGGGCAGGCGATGGCCACGCTTAGTGGTCCAGGAACGCCAACTGTGGCTGAACATGGTCGAGATGCGTGAAGCCGACAAGACTCGGTTCCTCAACGCCCCTGTCTCCCAGTTCGGCCTCTTCGGCGACACCGCCGAGGACTTTGCCCAGCAGTTCTCCACGGTGAAGAAGCAGACGGAGGCCATCTCTCACATCATGCCTCGCCGCAAGCCTGCCGCCACGCCCATGCCCCGCCTGCTCGCCGAGGGCGTCCTCCCGCTGCCAGAAGGCAAGCCCCTGCTCCGCCTCAACCCGGGCCCAGCTCTCAGCCCCAGCGCCGAAAGCAAACCGCGGGAAGCGCACGCCCCTGTCTCACGGACCCCTCGAGGACCCGGAAGGCTCCCAGGCGCTCCTGAGACAACGCACCCAGAGCCCAAGATGTTAGCTCCGAGGTGGTAAGACCGCTCCGCCCCCGGTGGAGGGCCGGGAGGAGAATCCTTTGTTTTTTCATTTGCCGCACTCCCTAACACGGGCTGCGGTACCCAAATTCTCAATAAAAGAGCTATTTCCTTTGTCTCTGGGGCACATGGCTCGCAAATGCCGCTCTCACGGCACTCTGCTTTCAGGCCTCAACAGTCCCGGCTCCATGGACGCGGTGTCCCCGCCTTCAGCGCCACGACTGTTCCCTGGCCGGCCGGTTCAGACGAGTCCAGAGGACGCCAACATCAGACCTCCTCCTCAGTCACTTAACCCGCCTCGCCGGGTGCGCGGAGCAAGGTAAGTGCTTTGAGTTTATTCTCAGCACCAGAGCCTCGGACGCCACGTTGCCTCCCGACGCCACGCTACCTGTTCCGCGACCGCTGCGAAGCCCCACCGGTACGCCCAAAAACCCGCCCCTTGGTGCCCCTAGCACGGAGTTTAGAGGCGTGGCTTTCACTGCCCAACCCGCCACGCTGGCTGCACCGACCATTCGAATCGGTTACGCAATTCAGTTTGCCAGGTCTCCGCCCCTTCGTGGGCGTACATTTTTCCGCAGTACACGGCCAACATGCCCACTCCCTGCGCGAAGAAATCGCCTCCCTTCTATTAAAGGACGCGATAGAGCCTGTCCCTCCAACCGAAACGAAGAAGGGTTTCTACAGCCCTTACTTGTTGTACCCAAGAAAGGCGGCGGCTTACGACCGATCTTGGACCTGCGAAGTTTTCAATCGGACCTTGTCCAAACTCCCGCTCAAAATGCTCACCCAGAAACAAATTCTATCTGGCGTCCGGCATCTAGATTGGTTCGCAGCGGTAGACCTGAAGGACGCGTACTTCCACGCCTCAATTCGCCCTCGACATCGCCCCTTCCTAAGGTTCGCGTTCGACGGCCAGGCGTATCAGTACAAAGTCCTCCCTTCGGCCTGTCTCTGTCCCTCGCGTCTTCACGAAAGTCGCAGAGGCAGCTCTTGCCCCGCACCGAGAAGCCGGCATACGCATACTCAATTACCTCGACGACTGGCTCATACTGGCCCACTCACGAGAGTTACTATGCACACACAGAGACCAGGTGCTCAGCCACCTCAGCCGCTTGGGGTTTCAGGTCAACTGGGAAAAGAGCAAGCTCTCCCCGTCCAGAGCATCTCTTTTCTCGGTCTGGAGTTAGACTCAGTCCCAATGACAGCACGTCTCTCCAACGAGCGTGCTCAGTCAGTGCTGAAATGCCTTGCTTCCTTCAAGCCAGGCTCATGGTCCCGCTTAAAACGTTTCTAACAGCTCCTGGGGCATATGGCATCCTCCGCGGCAGCCGCCGCTGGGGTTGATGCATATGAGACCACTTCAGCACTGGCTCCGACTCGAGTCCCGAGACGAGCATGGCGCCACGGCACGCACAAAATAAAAGTTACCTCTGCCTGCCGCCAAACCTTCAAACCCTGGACAGACCTCTGCTTCCTAAGGGCAGGAGTACCCTTGCAGCAGGTGTCCCGACGCGTTCTGGTCACAACCGACGCCTCAAATTGGGTTGGGGCGCCATATGCAACGGGCGTGCAGCCGCAGGCCGGTGGAACCGAGGCTCGCTGCGCTGGCACATCAACTGCCTAGAGCTGCTGGCTGTTTTTCTGGCCCTGCAGAAGTTTCTCCCGCTAATCTGAACAAACACGCCCTAGTCAGGACAGACAGCACCACGGTCGTAGCCTACATAAACCGCCAAGGCGGAGCACGCCCTCCACATGTCACAGCTCGCCTGGCCGCCTCCTCCTTTGGAGTCAGCAGTGACTCAAGTTAGGTCAGTGCTCGTGTTTCTTCAGGAGAGGCTGGAGAGGAGGCTGTCCCCTCCACCCTCAAGGTGTATGTCGCGCATCGCTGCCCACCACGCACACGGTAGACGGCAAGTCTCTTGGTAAGCACTCGACTTAATCGCCAGGTTCCTAAAAGGTGCCCGGAGGATAACTCCTCCCGGCCTAAACTGTTCCCCTCCTGGGATCTCTCGGTCGCCCCACGGGCCTCCAGAGACCCCCTTCGAGCCGCTTGACTCAGTTGGACTCAGGGCCTCTCTCTCAAGACTGCCCTGCTGATCGCGCCACTTCCATCAAGAGGGTCGGGACCTGCATGCGTTCTCTGTTAGCGACGCTTGCCTGGAGTTCGGTCCGGCAGATACTTTCGTGATCCTAAGACCGCGACCGGGCTATGTGCCCAAGGTTCCTACCACGCCCTTCAGGGATCAGGTGGTGAACCTGCAAGCGCTGCCCCGGGAGGAGGCAGACCCAGCCCCTTCACTGCTGTGTCCAGTACGTGCTTTACGTATTTATCTGGACCGCACACAGAGCACCAGACGCTCTGAGCAGCTCTTCGTCTGCTTTGGGGGACAGCAGAAAGGGAATGCTGTCTCCAAGCAGAGACTCGCCCACTGGGTTGTCGACGCCATTTCCCTGGCTTATCACACCCAGGCCGTGCCCCCCTTGCGGGTCCGAGCTCACTCCACCAGGAGTGTTAAGCGCCCTCATGGGCACTGGCTAGGGGCACTGCCCTAGCAGACATTTGTAGAGCAGCGGGCTGGGCAACACCTAACACTTTTGCGAGATTCTACAATCTCCGAGTTGAGTCAGTATCGTCCCGTGTTTTCTCAGGTACCGAGCCCGTAGAACTCGGTGGCACGCCCACGATCTGACTGGGTGAATCGCTTGCACCTAGCGCCCTTCCCCCTAACCAGGGGAAACAGTGCACCTTCATTCCCAGGAGATCTCAGGTTTGGGACACTGGTCGATTCCTCCCTAGCCCTCGTGGGTCGCAGTTCAGCGGAGGAACTCGCTGACCCAAGTCACTGTGGGTTCCTGCAAGGTACCCTGTACTGGTATAGGTGCTCCACAGCTAAGGCCTCCTCCGGACTCCCCCTGTGTGTAACACCACGGTTCTGTCCCCTCTGGCGAGCTGACTCCTGTGTTTCCCTTAGGCAGTCATGGCTGCCTCGGCTGCCGTGCTGTATGTTCCCCCCTCTATGAGGCTGGATCCACCACCGCACCGACTTTTCCACATAGGCCCTAAGCAGGCCTCTGATGGTTTTGCCACTTAAACTTGCCTCCCCTCTCGGGTAGGCATGGCTTCTGCAGGGTCTTCTCCGCCCTGAATAAGGGCTAAGACCCCCTTCCCTCAATGCGTGTAAGGGCCCCGGCCTTAGTTGCTCTATGCGAGAAACATAGAGAGAAAAGAGGCCCGGCCAGGCTTGGCCCGCTCCCAGGTTGGCGGCCAGCACCTTGTTCCCCTCCAGGGTAACGATAAGGAATCCTGATGGCTTAAATGGGGCATTGGGGAAGGGTACCTGCAGCCTGATACAGTTGGTCGTCCTGCACGTAAGAATACCTGCTCGCTCCTGTATCAGCAGTTCACGTACACGGCTCAGTGCATGGCACTTTTATAAGTGGACCCCTAGTGTCGCTTCTCTGACACAACGTGGAGAGAGCGACAGAAGGGGAACGTCTAGGTTACGTATGTAACCTCCGTTCCCTGATGGAGGGAACGAGACGTTGTGTCTCCCCTGCCACGTCGCTGAGCCGAGCCACTGTTGTGGCCGGACCATTCCTGGCTCCTCAGAAAAATCCTGAATGAACTCCCGTATTTGCGTCGCTTAAATACCCGTATGTCCGGGGGCGGGACATGCAAATACTGGTTGCCAACTCTCATTGGCCTTTTTTCATAGTCCAGAGGTGAATATCGGCGCTCAAGAGAGACCCCTAGTGTCGCTTCTCTGACACAACGTCTCGTTCCCTCCATCAGGGAACGGAGGTTACATATGTAACCTAGACGTTTTTCCTGGGGTTTTCCAACACTAAAATGACTAAAAATCAGAAAGTGGAGGCAGAATAGTCTTTTTTTATAACTAAAAGTAAGCCATTCATAAGTTAATTTATTCAAAAACTTTAAACACTGCATGGCGCTATAAGATTCATGTGAAAAATGTGTTCTGAGCTACCTGTTAAGACCCACTCTAAAAACATTCCTCAACCAATGGCTTTAGTTGGGGTTGCGGTTGGGGCTATTTGTTTGTTTGACCAACGGCAGATGTGGGGCATATTCAGAAAGCTGTTTTGAAAACTTTGTTTTTGCAATTCCATTCGGTGGCATGTGTGTCGCAGAAATTACATACTTCAGCTTTAACGTGATCTGAGTGTTTTAACTCCTTGCTATGCTGTTGCTAGGGTGTTTTGGATTGTTGCTTTATGGTCCTTTAACCATAGTCAAACTCCAAGTTTCTATGTTATTCAGATTTCTAGATATGGTTCTGTACTCTAGTTCGCCATGTGTTAAGTACTGAAGTTTTATGCTTAGGGTTTGGGATTTCTTCAAATTCCTAATTCTCATGTGACTCTACCCTCCCAAGCATCTGGGCCAATTTGGTTGATTAGGAGACATGGCTGGAGTCACTCAGTACACCCTGGATTCAAACTCGTGACTCCAGGGGTGTTAGTCAGTATCAATACTCTCTGAGATACCCATGCTCCCCAATTCCTAAACTTATGTATGAACAATGGTAAAAGTGATGCTTGCCTAAGCAAGCACCAATAATGTGTCATTAAAAGTCATAACTTTCCCCTAAATCAGTGTGTGAATATGACCTCTTGCCCTTTAGGCCGCTCAACACAGTGTTCCTCCCCAATCCTCAGCTCATGAGCGTACACCACACTCACACAAAGGTATCATTCACTGCCCAGACCAGTGCTGCTTATGCAATTCCATGGTAAAGCAGCTGCATGTATACTCAATGCAAAACACAACATTGTCTGTGGTTGTGAATCTCCAATCTGCAACTGGCTCTTTAGAGGAATTTGCAGATGTCTAATGGAGCAGTGGTTCTAAACTGGTGGATTGTGACCCAAAAAAGGGGCACAGCTCTGTTCTAGTAGGGTCACGGGCCAGGATTATTGGGAAAAATCACTGTTCCATGTTCGGTCTGAAATGCAATTGAATTGGTTGTGTTCCGACACAGACCAAATTTGCACTTACACATTAATTTATAATAATACGATTTTGCCTTGATCATCCTAAATTATATCAAGCAGACTTGGTACTTGCTAAAAGAGAAGAGATTAAAATAAGTGCTGGAAAGTTAAAGTCTATAAGCACAGAGGACTTGTCCATCTGTCTCATTTCGTAACACTGATGTCTGTTTCTTGGCACAGTATGTTGTCTTACTTTAACAGTGTTGGCACAGGGCTCTGTGCTCTGGTATTGCTGTGTGGCTCTCTGTGTTAACTGATTAAAGCCCCATGTGTCAACCTGAAACTCTTCCTCATACTTCTGATTCAAAAACACTGAACCATGTGGAACTACGTCTATGGTCATTACAGTAACTGCTGGTGTGTGTGCACATACAAAAGGCACAGCTTTCTCCTAGCCACCTCTTCTAAGTAGGCCTATTGGCAATACTGGTGTTGTAGCCAGCATGAATAATTGGCCTATTGGTTTTGGTTTCAAATCCTTATTACTCGCCCAAACATTGATAGGGGTACCTTGAAATGAGAAGATTCGTTTATTTTCCTGTTTGACATCAGCACACTTAACAGTATGTTGCCTCCCTCTAGTGGAAGATTTTGTGACAGCAGAAGTTTTCTGTCACACATTTAGAAAATAGATTTTATCAATAACTTTCTGTTCTGTGTTTGTTTGTAATGATAAATACATATTTTATCATGAAATGTGTAAATTTTTCCCAAGGAACAATTCAAGTTCAGGCTCAAAATGCAGATACCACATAAACAGCTACATATAAAAGCATTTGTCAATATATATATATATATATATATATATATATATATATATATATATATATATATATATATATATATATATATATATACAGTATATAAATCAATCAAATAAAAGCATTCAAAACTGACCAGTGATTAAACTAAAGTTCACATGATCATTCAATTGTTCCTCACTGCAGACATAAAGGTTTTTTATGTGCACAGAGCAGATCTTTTTTGTAATAAGTATGTGATTAATTACAAATAAATACTCTTTGTGTTCCTGTATTAAAGGGATAATTCACCCAAAAATTACATTATTTACTCACTCTCATGCCATTTCAGAGGTTAATGACTTTCTCTCTTCCGCAGAACACAAACTACGATTTTTAGAAGAATATCTCAGGTCTGTAGATCCATACAATGCAAGTGAATGGTGACCAAAAATGTGAGGCTCCAAAAAGCATATAAAGGCTGCATAAAAGTAATCCATACGACTCCAGTGATTTAATCAGTGTCTATTGAAGTGATCCAGTTGGTTTTGGGTGAGAACAGATCATATAACTCAGTGAAAAAGGAGATATATTTTGGCATTTTTATGTTTTTACATATGTTTCGGGTGTAGAATTTAGGGTTAGGCGGGGCAGAATTTGTGGCATCCCAAAAATGGGCTCTAGATTTTATTTTCAGATGATCCCTCATGCAGGACATTTAATGTGCTGTAGGTGGAGGCAACGTTTCTATTGAGCGGTCTTAACACCAGAAGAAGAAGCACAAGCTCTCTCATTTCGTTCGCTTCGCTGGACGACCACGTTGTGGAGATCCAAAGTCCTGGAAGATGTACCAGTAAATACTATTTCTTGCTGAAAATCTCGTTTATTTCATAAGGTGAGATTTATATGGCGGTATGTCTCACATAACACTTTGCTGTTCAAATCTCAATCTTGTATTCTTTGCTTGATCAATTATTCATCTATAAATGTTCATTAAGTACTAAGTAAACTATTGTGTTAAGTATTGTAAGATGAAGTATTGGGTCACATTGTGTTAAATTTATCCTTCAACTTCGTTGGATGGCTTTATATGAGGGGTCTCAGTTTAAACACGTGGTCACAAGGATCCACGTGCATGTTCGCTTGGAATGCCTTTATTGGTTCAGTTTAGTCAAACTTTTACATTTTAATTGTGTTAATTACATTAGACGTAACTACTCATTTTTACCTGTCTGGTGTAATTTCTAGGAACTATGACTAACATTTGCTTAGCAATATTAAACAGGCTCATAGCATGAGTAGCTAATTGTGTCTCGCTTGTAATTGGTGTCCTTAAAGAATGTCTAAATTAAGGCCATTAAAAGTCTCAAATATCTCAAATGTATAACAAAAGCCATTCAAGGGGGTCTTACATTTAGGGACAGATAACTGGAATCGCGATTCGGCAGTAAATCTATAGACATGCTTCAACGTGAAGACGTGGCTCATGGACTGTGTTTCCAGCGGTTCAAAATCTGTTAATTACTTCCTATTTTTGTGTTATGACGATGTTTATTTTAAAGCGTGTATATAGTAATAAGTCGTGGATGTTTGTAAGAGTGCATATTTTTGTATATTTCCCTTATCTGTTTTTGTGAGCAACTGGGAGTACAGACGTTTCAAAATAAGAGTCCCTGGTGTATTTTTGGTTATTATTTGAAATTTGTTGCCTCTGTGCCTGCCAGAGTAAAAAACTAATTCTAAGAACTTTTAACACATTCAATATCAATTTTAAAAACGATGTATGTACGTAAACTCGCTGATATAGTGGTAAAGATTTTAACATGATCTGGTATGGACATGCCATACTAATTTTATTTGTTCAAGTATTAAATGTGCTGTATGTAAATTTACTAAACCATAAAATTATCATAATGTCATTTGAGAATTAGGAAACATGCTAAGTTGAAATACTGGTTACAGCCAGTGTATTCTACATTGAAGTTTCCATTCAGGCCTGGAATTTTTGTTTGTTTTGCTGCCGGTTTGACAGATTTGAACAAGTTTGCAGGCAAACATCACTGCTGCAGCTTTGGAAGCCAGGAAACAAACTGGATCAGAGATAGCCAATTCCGGCCAACCTAAAAATCCTCGCCAGCCATCTAAAAACCACTATCACCAGAGATGTAGTAAAACAAGTATAAATACTGGAGATGCCTTTGGAAGATGGAGACCGCTTAAAGCCTATAAACCCTGATGCTGAGTTGGCTAATTTGCGTATTAACATTCTGCCAACCCGGATGAGCTTTGAGTCTGGGCGGGGCAGACAACCAATATTTTGAATTTGCACTGCAGTACTCATTTCAAACAGTTGTTGTCAATCTCACATATAGCCCCATTAAAAAAGCTCTTAAATTTTAAAATCTGTGCAGCATCCCTGTGGTGGCACATTTATATATTAAAAGATACAACCCTAAAATAGTAATGTGGTACAAGTTTATGCAGGCTGATCAGCGAGGTTGAGTCTTTGTGACTCTTGCCTTTCCTGTTGTGTCTGCTAGATGAATTTGGGGTGGTTTGAGGCCATGCATCGTACTCTCTACTGCACGGTTATAGAAACCCCTGACAAGCTGTGCTACCCAATTATGTACTTGAGGGTCTTGTTTCTCAACCTGTACATACTGCCACTTTTATGTAAATGTACTAAAATGATCCCTCTCTTGCAGAGTAATGGAAGTCCCCTGGAGCTTTAACAGAACATCCATCTGGCCACCTTGAAGAAAACTACGCATTGTTTTGGTTGTGAGTTTGATGCCATCAAGGAGATGAATTTCTCAAAGCAGCTTCAAGAAAGAAGTCCGCTCCGCCTATGAAGATTCGGACCGATTGCAAAGCCACAGTTTTAAAGTTTGATGTAATCTTGAATACTTTCTATCCTTGTACAATGAAATAGCCAGTATTGCAGGCTGTTCAGCGAGGTTGAGTCTTTGTGACTCTTGCCTTTCCTGTGATGTCTGCTAGAGAGATTTGAGGTGGTTTGAGGCCTGCTGTGGTGCCCTTCCTAGCACGGCTATATAATCTTCAAACATTTGTATTGGAAGAGTGTCTATAGTCTTGTGGGGCAAATGAAGACACTGCTTTCTGAGCACGCAGGGAGCTCATGTACCGTTTCCAGCGGTTCAAAATCTGTTAATTACTGCTTATTTTTGTGTTATGACTGTTTATTTTACAGAGTGTATATAGTAATATGTTGTGGATGTTTGTAAGAGTGCATATTTTATTTCCCTTATCTGTTTTTGTGAGCTACTGGGAGTACAGACATTTCAAAATAAGAGTCCCCGGTGTATTTTTGGCTTGTTGATAGTTATTTTATCAAATTTATAGATTTTTTAGAAACCCCTGACAAGCTGTGCTACCCAAGTATGTACTTGAAGGTCTTGTTTCTCAACCTGTACATACTGCCACTTTTATGTAAATGTACTAATATGATCCCTCTCTTGCAGAGTAATGGAAGTCCCCTGGAGCTTTAACAGAACATCCATCTGGCCACCTTGAAGAAAACTACGCATTGTTTTGGTTGTGAGTTTGATGCCATCAAGGAGATGAATTTCTCAAAGCAGCTTCAAGAAAGAAGTCCGCTTCGCCTATGAAGATTCGGACCGATTGCAAAGCCACAGTTTTAAAGTTTGATGTAATCTTGAATACTTTCTATCCTTGTACAATGAAATAGCCAGTATTGCAGGCTGTTCAGCGAGGTTGAGTCTTTGTGACTCTTGCCTTTCCTGTGATGTCTGCTAGAGAGATTTGAGGTGGTTTGAGGCCTGCTGTGGTGCCCATCCTAGCACGGTTATATAATCTTCAAACATTTGTATTGGAAGAGTGTCTAGTCTTGTGGGGCAAATGAAGTCTTCTTTAACAAAATATTTAACCTTTTTTCTTTTACAGGGAGAAACTCGTTCTTTGCAGTGCAGTTGGATCACTTGTTGCTTAAAGAAGACATAACAACTGTAGTGAATAGAATTTAATTGGAAATGTAGTTTTAAGATTTAACAGTATTTTGTGCATGTGGTGTTGGTTCAAAAACATCAATTTTTTGTTTGTTTATTTTTTAATACCGTCTGTATGGTTACAAATTCTACTGAATAAAGACAAAGAGCGCATCTTTAAAGAAAGAAATGTTTGTGGATTCTTTTACACATTGCTGAGCACATATCTTGTATGAAAAGGTTAATGCTGAAGATGGTGCATGATTGTTTTTGACAGCTGCAATGTACTGTTGTAATTTGCTGTGCGCCTTCTTATCCTTCAATTATTAGCATTTTTATTGTAATAGGAAAACAAAACTTTACAGTATGATTTACAAGTGACCGACTTCAATTTTGCTACAATAACTTGATTGCAAAAGACTGAATTGTTTGTTATAAATGCCCTAGATAGCCTGTAAATTGAATGCAAAGTCATTTGTTTGTGTACTACTGCATGCACTGCCTTTCCTATAACCTCACATTGTAGAAGAAAAAAACACAAAACTCCCAAAATGAATGTTTTATTTTGTTTATTTTACAGCATTTTGCCAGGAGTTTTTGTAGATGCATGCCGTGGGATAGGGGGGTATTTTATTAAAATCCTGGGGAAAATTCAGCAAAACAATGTTTGTGTAAATCACAAGAATGACCTACAAGTTAAAAATAAAGGTCTGGTCACCAATCACTTGCATTGCATCTACCTACAGAGCTGAAACATTCTTCTAAAAATCTTTGTGTTAAGTAGATGGCAATGAGGGGGAGTAAATTAAGTGAGAATACATTTTGGGGATGAACTATCCCTTTAAGGCAGTTAATCGCGTAGAAGAGACGTTTACGCACTTTCACACGAGAACAGTTAAGTGGTTTTTGGGTGCCTCACAATTTATATCAGCAACATGTATGGTTTTTGAATCTTAGTGGTAAAAATACGTCAATAATCTCTGCATTTTCTTTAAATACTGCTGTTGGCTGACGTTCAAGGGTTGTAATTTTGAAACGCTTGCTGTAAAATGAGTTCCCTTACGACTTCAGTCCACTTGACATTGCGTTTACTAACTCATATGGGGAGTGCCTTCATACACGACCTATTTGAAACCTACAATAACGCCAATATTCTTGGCTATGGTGTTTGAACCCCACCTGTTGTGGCGCGAAACTGACCGCTCGTTTCGGCGTGAACTGACCGCTATAAAACAGGTGCACAGACACCATTTCCTCAGAATTTCTTCCTTCAAGACAGCAATTACCTCTTGTCTCAAAGCCCTCTACCTTCGCTGTCGATACATATCAGTCAGCGGACAGAATCTTCATGGCAGCGAGAAGACTCTCCGCTCCCCTGCAGTACTACGGCGAACATCACTCCGCCTCACTGCTTGACCTTCGCTGGTGAACGGACCTCAGCATCCTGATTCTCTGCAGCGTGTCGGTAGGTGTAGAGTATCTATTTAAAGCAAAATTGTACTTCCATCCATCCATCCATCCATCCATCGTCAACCACTTATCCTGTGTACAGGGTCGCGGGGGGCTGGAGCCTATCCCAGCTAACATTGGGCGAAAGGCGGGGGACACCCTGGACAGGTCGCCAGTCCATCGCAGGGCCACACATAGACAGACATACACTCACACTCACCTCCACATCCACACCTAGGGCAATTTTTTGGAGACACCAATTAACCTAGCCTGCATGTCTTTTGGATGGTGGGAGGAAGCCGGAGTACCCGGAGAGAACCCACGCAGACACAGGGAGAACATGCAAACTCCACACAGAAAGGGGTTTGAACCCACGACCTTCTTGCTGTGAGGCGACAGTGCTAACCGCTGCACCACCGTGCCGCCCATCAAAATTGTACTTGTGTGTTATAAATATAAGTTATATAAATATAAATCGATATTTATATATCTAAAAGAGCCACTTACTTGTTCGTGTCTTTTTCAAGATGTCGTTCCGTAAGTGTTCCTTGTGCAAGAGGCACTTCCCGCTGTCAGACAAGCATGAGAGTTGCGTTTTCTGTCTGGGCCGTGCCTACGCAGTCAGCTCTCATGGAGACGGACTGTCCTCACGGTAAGGACATGAGTCTCAAGTCGCTTCGCTCACGAATCGCCCTGGTCTGATGGACCATTCAGCCTCTCGTGCCCTCCCACCCGCCTCTTCTGTGATTCCCGAGGGTTCACACGAGGGGGCACGGCGGGGCTGCGAGGTCGAGCAGGATGAACTTGAGGTGGATTTCACACTGGCATGCCCCACGAGCCCCTCAATCTCCACGAAGTGCATATTTACCCATAGGCTATGTGCGAGAGGAGCTCTGGCCCTCTGAAGGAGCATTCAGCCTTGTCACGTTTGGTGGATCTGATGCTGGGGATGATAAGGATGATGATGTCATGTCTCTCACTGCATCAGGCGACTGGTCAATGGATGATGCTACCGCCCCTCCCCCCAGCGAGATTGAGGACAGTGTACACACTGTCAGACAAATAGACGAGCAAAGTTTTGAAAGAGCTTCGGGCTGCTACAGACTTGGCGCTGCACGCCACGAAAGTCACGGCGCAGGCCATCGGAAAGTCCATGGGTAACCTGGTCGTTCTGGAAAGGCATGTATGGCTGACCCTCAAGGAGATGAGGGACAGAGAGAAGACATCTCTATTGGTGGCCCCAGTGTCTCCAGGCGGCCTCTTTGGCGGCGCAGGGAGTACGTTTGCTGAGCGCTACGTAACGACTCGGCAGCAGTGACAAGCCATAAGGCACTTTATGCCCAAACGGGTATAAAGACCTATGCCTGCTAACTCAGTGCCTGCACCGGCCCCCACCGAGCCACCAAAAAACGATTGAACATGGCTATATGATCCAATTTCCTCGCCGGCCACCCCGTTTCAACGCCGTTCTGTCTTCCACAGTTTTGTCCGAAGACGCACCACTGTTATGAGACGAAATACACAATCTAATCATGAAAAACGCAATAGAGATTGGGCCAAATTGTCAAGCACAAAAAGGGATTTACACCCACATGATTGGTTTGCGCCTATAGATCTGAAGGATGCGTACTTCCATATCCAAATTGTATAGCATCACAGGATGTTTTTGAGATTCGCGTTAAAGGGAACAGCATATCGATTCAAAGTCCTGCCCTTCGGACTGTCTCTGGCTCCTCGCATATTTACGAAGTGCATCGATGCGGTTCTCGCCCCTCTGAGACTCAGCGGCGTACGCATCTTGAACTACCTCGACGATTGGCTGTTACTGGAACAATCAAAGGCTCTGTTATGCCAATACAGACTTACTGCTTCAGCATCTAAATAGCTTGGGCCTCAATGTAAACTGGTCGAAGAGCACGCTCTCTCTCCCAGCCAAAATATCTCCTTTTTGGGAGTCCGCCTCGACTCCACGAGTGGGCGCGCATCTCACGAGCGAGCGTATTCAGACCATTCTACAGTGTCTGTCTCAGTTCAAACTAGGAAGAACACTTCCTCTGAAGCTGTTTCAGAAAGCATTGGGATTTATGGCGGTGGCATCGGCCATCATCCCATTAGGTATCTTACACATGAGACCTCTTCAGTGCTGGCTGAAGGACCGTGTGCCACAACATGCTTGGTGCCAAGGGCGCATGCGCATCACTATATCCCGCCGCTGTATGGCTGCATTGGTACCATGGAATGCTCCTGCATTTTACCAACGAGGTGTGGTGCTGGGGCAAATTATCAGGTGGAAAGTGGTGACTACGGATGCTTCAAACACAGGTTGGGGGGCGGTGTGCGATGGGCGCCCGACTTTCGGCACCTGGACAGGTCCGAGGATGGTGTGGCATATCAACCACTTAGAACTATTGGCTGTAATTATAGCCTGTCATTTCCTGGTTCGCTCAGACAACATGACAGTTGTGGCACATGTAAACCACCAAGGTGGAATTCATTCACCGCCACAGTTGAGACTATATATAGTTGATATCCTCTCCCTGAGAGCGACATATGTCCCAGGCCACCTGAATTACGGCACAGACCTACTGTCACGACAAGGGGTGATACCAGGCGATTGGAGACTTCATCCTCAAACGGTTTTGGGAAATAACCGGCAAAGCAGAAATCAACCTTTTTGCCTCAGTGGAGAATGCCCACTGTCCCCTTTGGTATTCGAAGTCCCAAGCCCCGTCGGGAACGGATGCAATGGCATACAAATGGCCGGCCAAACACAAATACACGTTTCCAAATGCCTGATTCACTCTGTCATATGCAAAGTCCTGGAGGACAAGAACACGGATCTATTAGTTGTGGCGAAATGGCCCAACCAGCCATTGTGTCCGGAAATGATAGAGAAGCTGTACAGCCCACCATGGGAAATACAGCTGAGGAGGGATCTCCTCTCTCAGGCGCACGGAACAATCTGGCATCCCCAGCATCAGCTGTGGAACCTGCCTGTGTGGCCACTGAATGGGGCGCACTACACGCACCAGAACTGTTCAGTCATGAACACCATTTTACAAGCCAGAGCACCGTCCACAAGATGCCTCTATACACTAAAATGGAAGGTTTTCACTGACTGGTGTCTCTCACATTTGTTATGCCCTGTGCGGGCGCTACATACATACGTTGAGCGTACTTGCCAGTTCAGACTGTCTGATCAGCTCTTTATATGCTATGGATGATGCACAAAAGGAACGTCCATCTCCAAGCAAAGACTTTCTCACTGGATTGTTAATGCAATTACCCTGGCTTACGAATCACAGAGTCAGACTTGCCCAATTGGTGTTATAGCACACTCAACTAGAGGCATGGCCTCCTCATGGGCATGGACGAATGGGGTGTCTTTACAAGACATATGTTTTGCAGCAGGATGGTCCTCCTGCTGAAACACGTTCGCAAGGTTTTACACCATAGACATAACGTCTCTTTCTTGACAAGTCTTCTATGTTTAGAGCACTTGCTATTCATTGGCCATATATATATATATATATATATATATATATATATATATATATATATATATATATATATATATATATGTATAGATAGATAGATAGATAGATAGATACTCATAGAGTTCTTGAGGCATGAGCAATGCGCTCCTTTTTCTCAGTCAGAAATGGTGTCTGTGCACCTGTTTATAGCGGTCAGTTCGCGCCGAAAACAGGTGGGGCTCAAACACCATAGCTAATATTAGAATATTGGCATTATTGTAGAGAGGTTTCAAATAGGTTGTGTATGAAGGCACTCCCCATATCCAATGTCTCGTTACCTTCGTCTCAGGAAACAGAGGTTACGTACGTAACCGAAATGTATTCCATGTTTCGTGCTGCACTGAGAAAAAGTATTCATGGCACATGTACTTTTTGCGACTACTTGTTTAGAGCTACAACCAGAGCTTGGCGATTTAGTATTTTATAAAAGCCAACAGTACCATGAAAATGCCACATGTAGATTACAAGCAAGAGACGCAACAACCTTCGCTTTATAAGCACGCTGTCCACATAGATATAAGTAGTTGATTATTTTGAACAACAGTTTTATAGTTTGTCTTTTCGGACATCAGAAAGTTTTGATGTTACTCATTTTGAATTACAGGTAGTGCAGAGAAACTTCAGTGTAGATGACAACAGGCAAGAAGAACAGGTAGCAACAGAAGAGCTTGGAAATACCCCAAATGAGCCAAATGCCCAGACAAGGGTAGACGAGAACAGGCAAGATGAACAGGCATCAGCAGAGGAGCTAGGACATACCCCGAACCAGCCAAATGTCAAGTTTTTTTGCTCGATTTGTTCTAACCTTTGTGTATCTATATCTACGACCAGAAGGGAGCGGCTTGAACGCCACTGAAAGTGGATGGGTTGAATCCATACAAACCTTGTCTGCCTTCTGTGCCAATCTGGTCAGATATAGTTTGTACAGGTCTACCTGTTGTTTACCAATGATTTTTCCACAGGTTTTAACAATCTTCCCCAATTTGTTCCTATGGGTAATTTTTGAATGTCCATACAAGCATACTATACAGTAAGAGAGAATACTCTCAATAAAAGACTTATAAAAAAAAGTCAGAATTTTGTTATCAACATTAAAATAATTAAGTTTCCTAAGAAAATACAAATGTTGTTGGCCCTTTTTAAAAACGGCATCAGCACATTGATCCCAGGATAATTTATGGTCAATGATAAGACCGAGATATTTGTACTCCGTCACCATCTCTATCTCCTCTCCTTTTATCAGAGACGGAGTGGGTGAGGGCGCCCTATGTCTAAAATCAAAGACCAACTCTTTGGTCTTGGACGTATTCAAAAGCAACTGGGAAGCTCCACACCATTCAGCAAATTCATGCAACACTGGCCATGTTCAGTTTCATCTTGCTCCAGTAAACTAATCACAGCAGTATCATCTGCAAATTTAATTATATGACGTCCTTGGTAACTACTGCGACAACAGTCAGTGTACAATATATATAGTAGTGGTGACAAGACGCTACCTTGTGGTATCCCAATTGAAGTGAAGCGGACCCCAGATAATGTGTTCCCCACCCTTACTCGTTGTGGCCGCCCACTCAGGAAATCCAAGATCCATTTAATTAGTTTTGAGTTTAGCTGGAAATTGTCTCTAAGTCTGTTTGCTAAAATGTGTGGGTGGATTGTATTGAATGCTGATGAAAAGTCAGCAAATAAAATGCAAGCATGTGTTTTACAACCTTCCAGGTGTTTATACAGATAATTTAAAAGCACTACAATGGCATCGTCCGTCCCCCTCCCAAATCTATAGGCAAATTGTAGAGGGTCAAGGGCGTGTCTACAAGAGTTTATGATGTGTGTTTTAATGATCCGCTCAAGTGATTTAACTAAAAGAGAGGTGAGGGCGATGGGCCTATAATCCTTGGGTGAGGATGGGTGGGGGACTTTGGGAAGGGGGGTCACAACTGCTGTTTTCCAAAGCAGTGGAACCACCTGGGTGTCCATTGAGCGCTGGAAGAGGTAACAAAAAATTCCACTTAATTGGGCCGCACAGTGCTTCAGCACTCTGCCTCCAATGTTATCCGGCCCCGGGCTTTTCTGTACGTTAGTCCTCTCAAACACTCGCTGGACCATCTCCTCCTTAATGATCAAAGTGCTCTCCATCCCAGCATCGTCTATCATAATCTGTTGCCAGGCAGAGACATTATCACTGTCATTTATTTCAAAGCGGGTAAAATGTTCATTTAAATTGTTGGCCAGAGCAAAGGATGCTGTGTCATCCATAAGGTAAATTTTTTTCCCTGTCTTAAAGGGGGCGTTGGCCATCAACTTTATACCAGTCCATGCAGCCCTTGAATTCCCCATAGACAGGGTACTCTGTACCTTGTCCTTGTACTGACACCTGGCCTTATAGATCTCCTTATTGACCTTCCTTTGCATATCTTTTCTGTTCTGTAAGCTTCCTGAAGCGAAGACTCTCTTTTTCTCATTTAGTGTGTCCTTCAGTTCCTTTGTCACCCACGGTTTATTGTTTGGGTACACCTTGATGGTCTTAGTTGGAATGACCGTACTCACACAAAAGTCTATGTAGCCCGAGATAGCCTCTGTCTGTTCGTGCAAGTCAGCTGAAGAGTCCTTGAAGATGGTCCATGATGTACACTCCAGGCATCCTTTTAACGTCTCTACACTGTCCTCATCCCACACCTGGATCTGCTTTTCCACAGGCTTAATCCTTGTCAAAACCTGTTTATAAGTGGGTCTTAGAAGGACTGTGTTGTGATCTGAGCCACCCAAGGGGGCCCTGGCACTGGATGAGTATGCCTTGGGGATGGAGCCGTAGCATAAGTCAATGATTTTATTTTTTCGTGTTGGACAGGTGACATACTGCGAATAGGTAGACAGAGTTTTTTTGAGCGTACAGTTATTAAAATCCCCCATTATAAACTTGGGCGCATCTGGTGAGATTTCATCCAATTATTGGGTGATATTAAAAATAATGTCTGCTGCCTTGTTTATGTCTGCTCTTGGATGTATATAGACAACAGTCAGAAATATTTGTGGGAATTCACGGGGAAGATAAGAGGGTTGCATAGAAACTGATAAAAGTTCAATATCAGAAGTGCAGATCTTTTTTCTTACCACAGTCGTTTTGCACCATCTGTTATTTATCATGACGCACACGCCCCCTCCGTGTTCCTTGCCTGTTGCCTTGCTGCATCGGTCCAAGCGCACTATACTAAATCCGTCGGGACGAACCTCGGAGTCTGGCACGGTACAATTTAGCCAGGTTTCAGAGAAGGCTAAGACACAGGCTTCCCTGTAATCATGCAGGTAACGAGTGTTTGCTCGCAACTCGTCTGCTTTTCTTTTTAACGATTGGACGTTGGAGAGAATGATAGTTGGTAGTGGAATTTTTGTTTTCCTCTTCCTGAGTCTTGGCGCACTCCTCCCCTCTTCCCTCGTTTTCTCTTGTATTCCTTGTCATTGAAATTTCTTGTTATCTCCGTGGGTATGTTTAGATTGGTATGATTCCAATCGCCCGCGTAGGCACTCAGTTGTAAGAGAAAGTCTCTGTTGTAGCATACATGTGACTCGCGTTGCTGGCCGGTTCACTTGCCACGCTGATAACAAACAGTATCGACCCGACTATTAAAGCCCGTTCCCATACGCGACTCATAGTGACTTATGGTATCGTTCTGTAAAACAGTGCATCTAATAATGTTTTGTACTGAAAATAATCACAACAAACAAAACGGACGAAACAGATAGCCTGTACTGCAGGTCGCCACTGTGCAGCGCCCCCTGTGAAAAGGGAAATACATCCAGTATGCGGCAGTCCTGTGGGCAAAAATGCCTTGTTGATGCAAAGCATTTGTGAAGCCACAACATGCACAACCTTGAGGCGGATGGGCTACAACAGCAGAAGACCCCACCGGGTACCACTCATCTCCACTACAAATAGGAAAAAGAGGCTACAATTTGCAAGAGCTCACCAAAATTGGACAGTTGAAGACTGGAAAAATGTTGCCTGGTCTGATGAGTCTCAATTTCTGTTGAGACATTCAGATGGTAGAGTCAGAATTTGGCGTAAACAGAATGAGAACATGGATCCATCATGCCTTGTTACCACTGTGCAGGCTGGTGGTGGTGGTGTAATGGTGTGGGGGATGTTTTCTTGGCACACTTTAGGCCCCTTAGTGCCAGTTGGGCATCGTTTAAATGCCACTGCCTACCTGAGCATTGTTTCTGACCATGTCCATCCCTTTATGGCCACCATGTACCCATCCTCTGATGGCTACTTCCAGCAGGATAATGCACCATGTCACAAAGCTCAAATCATTTCAAATTGGTTTCTTGAACATGACAATGAGTTCACTGTACTAAAATGGCCCCACAGTCACCAGATCTCAACCCCATAGAGCATCTTTGGGATGTGGTGGAATGGGAGCTTCGTGCCCTGGATGTGCATCCCACAAATCTCCATCAACTGCAAGATGCTATCCTATCAATATTGCCCAACATTTCTAAAGAATGCTTTCAGCACCTTGTTGAATCAATGCCACGTAGAATTAAGGCAGTTCTGAAGGCGAAAGGGGGTCAAACACAGTATTAGTATGGTGTTCCTAATAATCCTTTAGGTGAGTGTATATAAATCAATCAAATAAAAGCATTCAAAACTGACCAGTGATTAAACTAAAGTTCACATGATCATTCAATTGTTCCTCACTGCAGACATAAAGGTTTTTTATGTGCACAGAGCAGATCTTTTTTGTAATAAGTATGTGATTAATTACAAATAAATACTCTTTGTGTTCTTGCATTAAAGGGATAATTCACCCAAAAATTACATTATTTACTCACTCTCATGCCATTTCAGATGTGATTGACTTTCTGTCTTCCGCAGAACACAAACTAAGATTTTTAGAAGAATATCTCAGGTCTGTAGATCCATACAATGCAAGTGAATGGTGACCAAAAATGTGAAGCTCCAAAAAGGAGATAAAATCTGCATAAAAGTAATCCATACGACTCCAGTGATTTAATCAATGTCTTTTGAAGCTGTTCTCACCCGAAACCAACTGGATCGCTGCAGAAGACATTGATTAAATCCCTGGAGTCGTATGGATTACTTTTATGCAGATTTTTCTCCTTTTTGGAGCTTCAAAGAACTGATCACCATTCACTTGCATTGTATAGACCTACAGAGATGTAATATTCTTCTAAAAATCTTCTTTTGTGTTTTGCAGAATAAAGAAAGTCATACACATCTGGGATGGCATGACGGTGAGTAAATGATGATGAAATGTTTCATTTTTGGGTGAACTATTTCTTTAAGGATTGGAAAGGAATTGTCAGCTCCATAAATTATATTATGAATGTAATTAGTCAAGTAATTTTTAAATGATCAGTTATGTATTTTATTAGGTGAAACCAAATGTGGGTATGACTATGCAGATGGTGAAAATTTCTGGAAAACGGGTCAACGTTTGAAATGTGTAGGAGGCTACAGGAGGAATGATATATAAGAGGTATGGTATGGAGGGAACAGTTTTGGGTGGAAGTGTGGAAACATGTCAAGGAATTGGGCCTTTATAATATGGTATTTTGTCCTATTTTGTCAGAAGTAAAGTGAGTCCATTCCTGAATTTATTAATTACTGCAGGTGTTTACAGAAAGTGCTAAAGAAAAAAAATCTATCAAATGTATAAGCTAGAGTACTTCCGTGGGTTGTCAGAAGTACAAAAGTATATTGTTGGAGTGTTAAGCATAATAGTTTGTTTGATTGCATAAAATGAAGGCCAGTTAGAGTTGGGGATGTTTTTAGGGCATGTATGAGGGGTGCACTGGTGTACAGGGCACTTTTTTATTATTATTATATATATTTTTTTTACATAGGCCTATGTTTCGGGTGTAGAATTTAGGGTTAGGCGGGGCAGAATTTGTGGCATCCCATAAACGGGCTCTAGATTTTAATTTCAGATGATCCCTCATGAAGGACATTTAATGTGCTGTAGGTGGAGGCAACGTTTCTATTGAGCGGTCTTAACACCAGAAGAAGAAGCACAAGCTCTCTCATTTCGTTCGTTTCGCTGGACGACCACGTTGTGGAGATCCAAAGTCCTGGAAGATGTACCAGTAAATACTATTTCTTGCTGAAAATCTCGTTTATTTCATAAGGTGAGATTTATATGGCGGTATGTCTCACATAACACTTTGCTGTTCAAATCTCAATCTTGTATTCTTTGCTTAATTAAATTTTTTTGATTAATAATTTATCAAGTAGTTATTAAACTATTGTGTTAACTATTGTAAGATGAAGTATTGGGTCACATTGTGTTACATTTATCCTTCAACTTCGTTGGATGGCTTTATATGAGGGGTCTCAGTTTAAACACGTGGTCACAAGGATCCACGTGCATGTTCGCTGCTTGGAATGCATATTGGTTCAGTTTAGTCAAAGTTTTACATTTTAATTGTGTTAATTACATTAGACGTAACTACTCATTTTTACCTGTCTGGTGTAATTTCTAGGAACTATGACTAACATTTGCTTAGCAATATTAAACAGGCTCATAGCATGAGTATCAAATTGGTGTCCTTAGAAATCTTAAATTATATTTGAAAGATTTAAGGTAATAAGTATTAAATGGTATAACAAAAGCCTTAATTATCATTCAAGGAGGTCTTAAGTTTAGGGGCAGATAACTGGAATCGCGATATGGCCAAATGTAATTATTAAACCGGAAAAGGCAGTGATTCAATTCAGTAAATCTATTGACTTGCTTCAACGTGAAGACGCGGCACTCTAAGCACGCAGGGAGCTCATGTGCTGTGTTCCGGTTCAAAATCTGTTAATTACTGCTTATTTTTGTGTTATGACTGTTTATTTTACAGCGTGTATATAGTAATAAGTTGTGGATGTTTGTAAGAGTGCATATTTTATTTCCTTTATCTGTTTTTGTGAGCTACTGGGAGTACATGCATTTCAAAATAAGAGTCTGCATTTGGACTGCAGTAACCATTTCAAACACTTGTTGTTAATCTTACATATAGCCCCATTAAAAAAAAGCTCTTAAATTTGAAAATCTGTGCAGCTTTATATATTGAAAGATACAACCCTAAAGTAGTAATGTGGTACAAATTTATGCAGGCTGATCAGCGAGGTTGAGTCTGAAGTGACTCTGTCCTTTCCTGTTGTGTCTGCTAGATGAATTTGGGGTGGTTTGAGGCCATGCATCGTACTCTCTACTGCACGGTTATAGAAACCCCTGACAAGCTGTGCTACCCAATTATGTACTTGAGGGTCTTGTTTCTCAACCTGTACATACTGCCACTTTTATGTAAATGTACTAAAATGATCCCTCTCTTGCAGAGTAATGGAAGTCCCCTGGAGCTTTAACAGAACATCCATCTGGCCACCTTGAAGAAAACTACGCATTGTTTTGGTTGTGAGTTTGATGCCATCAAGGAGATGAATTTCTCAAAGCAGCTTCAAGAAAGAAGTCCGCTCCTCCTATGAAGATTCGGACCGATTGCGAAGCCACAGTTTTAAAGTTTGATGTAATCTTGAATACTTTCTATCCTTGTACAATGAAATAGCCAGTATTGCAGGCTGTTCAGCGAGGTTGAGTCTTTGTGACTCTTGCCTTTCCTGTGATGTCTGCTAGAGAGATTTGAGGTGGTTTGAGGCCTGCTGTGGTGCCCATCCTAGCACGGTTATATAATCTTCAAACATTTGTATTGGAAGAGTGTCTAGTCTTGTGAGGCAAATGAAGTCGTCTTTAACAAAATATTTAACCTTTTCTTTTACAGGGAGAAACTCGTTCTTTGCAGTGCAGTTGGATCACTTGTTGCTTAAAGAAGACATAACAACTGTAGTGAATAGAATTTAATTGGAAATGTCATTTTAAGATTTAACAGTATTTTGTGCATGTGGTGTTGGTTCAAAAACATCAATTTTTTGTTTATTTTTTAATACCGTCTGTATGGTTACAAGTTCTACTGAATAAAGACAGAGCACATCTTAAAAAAAAAAATAAAAATGTTTGTGGATTCTTTTACACATTGCTGAGCGCATATCTTGTATGAAAAGGATAATGCTGAAGATGGTGCATGAGTGTTTTTTACCGGTGCAATGGTGTAATTTGCTGTACACCTTCTTAACCTTCAGTTATTAGCATTTTTATTTTAATAGGAAAGCAACTTCACAGTATGATTTACAATAAGTGGCCTACTTGAATTTTGCTACAATAACTCGATTGCAAAAGACTGAATTGTTTGTTATAAATGCCCTAGATAGCCTGTAAATTGAATGCAAAGTCAATTTTTTGTGTGCTACTGCATGCACTGCCTTTCCTATAACCTCACATTGTAGACAAAAACACACAAAACCCCCAAAAACAATGTTTTATTGTTTATTTTAGAGCATTTTGCCAGTAGTGTATGTAGATGATACATGCCATGGGATAGGGGGTATTTTATTAAAATCCTGGGGAAAATTCAGCAACACAAGCTAGCTTACAAGCTAAAATTATGTTGGCCATAAAACTGAAATTGTTGGAGAATGTCCAAACCTCTAGATTTAAAGACATTACTTTCAGAGGTGATATAATAGTTGTGGGTGAGAAACAGATCAATTAAGTTTTTATTTACTATGAATCTCCACTTTTTCTTTTTTTGATGATTCACATTCTTTGCATATCACCACCTACAAATTAAAGTAAGATTAAAATGTAAGTACTTTTTTTTTTGTTTCTCACTCTTTCCATTCATATCACTTCTGAAGACATGGATTTAACCACGAGTCATATGGATTACTTAAATGTATCCTTTATGTGTTTTTTGGTGCTTCAAAGGGCTGATCCCCATTCACTTGCATTGTATGGAACTACAGAGCTGAAATATTCTTAAAATCGTTGTGTTTAATTGAAAGAAAGTCAAACACATCTGGGATGGCATGAGTGAGCAAATGAAGAGAGATATATATATATATATATATATATATATATATATATATATATATATATATATATATATATTTATATTGGGATGAACTATCCCTTTAAGGCAGTTAATCGAGTTGAAGAGACGTGAGCACAGTGCGCAGTTTCACTTTCACACTCACGAGAGCGGTTTGGTGGTTTTTGGGTACCTCACCGTGGCAAAAGAAACTTTGGAACTTATATCAGCAACAGGTATGGTTTTTGAATATCTTAGTGGTTAAAATACGTCAATAATCGCTGTTCATTTATCTTTAAATTACGTTTCATTTTTTTTAAACACTGCTGTTGGCTGACGTTCAAAGGTTATTTTGAAACGCTTGCTGTATAACGAGTTTTCCATGTTTCGTGCTACACTGAAAATGCGACAATAATCTCAGTCATCATGGCACATGTACTTTTTGCGACTATTTGTTTAGAGCTACAACCAGAGCTTGTCGATTCGGTATTTTATAAAAGCCAACAGTACCATGAAAACGCCTCATCTAGATCAAGAGACGCAACAACCTTCGCTTTATAAGCACACTGTCGAAGTTGATGTTGAACGACAGTTTTATAGTTTGTCTTTTCGGATCGCGTCTTTTGCTGGCATATTAGAAGCATAAAGGACCAAACATGTAAACCGAAATACATGACAAATGACCTCATGGTGTAAAGGTTTTTGTTTAAACTTTTTCCACACAATTTAGTCCTGAATTCTTATCTTAATAATTTTTTATTGGTTTGTTTTTTTATAGGTAATACTTTTGTAACTTATTTTTTTATTTATATTTTTTGTATTTTATTGTTATTAATTTTTTTCAATATATTTTATTTATTTTTCATGCATTTGTTTCCATATTTTTGTTTAATCATTTATTTCTGTATATTTTATTTCCCAATAGGCATAGACAGGCCAAACAATTTTCTTTATGTGTACTATAGTAATAACAACATTTCCTTAAGACAAGGTTTCGTTCTTTCTTGTTGCAGACAGTAATTGATGTTTTGTGACTTTTCCCACTTTCTTCATTGTTTTAGTTTAAAGATGGACACAGTAGGAATGGTTATTGAAGTCAGTGGGCTCCCAGACATTGAACCAAACAATAGCATGATTGACAGAATAACCATGCACTTTCTGAAGCGCAGTAACATGGGTGCAGATGTTTTAACAGTGATTTATCCCACTTCCACCAAAGGCCAGGCTTATGTAGTATTTGAATCGGCAGAAGGTATGATAGTTTGGCTTAATATATTTTTTTTCCTTCTACGTTTTGTTGATTGTTTGAAGAATGCCAGAATCCATGAGTAAAACCCCTTGTTTTTCTCTCAATATTTTAGTACCTGGAGTTTTGGAGCACAGTCATCTTTTGGAAGCGGAAAGTCGGTTTTACCCACTGGAAGTTAAAAGAGTGCATCAGCCTCAGGTAATGCTTATTGTTGGTGATCCTCATTTACTCATAGTTAGAGATGGGTAAATGTACAGCATGCAGTATATTAATCATATTTAAAATTTATCCGTTATCCATTTACTACAATTTAAATACAATTGTCAGGCTCCTGTTTGAATTCTTGCTTTTTTGCTCTAAGAGAAGTATGGCTAAGATATTTTCTTTCATGTTTCCTTTTTCTTAGTTGGACATGTCAGCCGAAGCATTCCTCGATGCAAATCTGTTCTCTAGTCAGAGAGAAATCCTAAATCTTCTTGATAACTATGGCTTTAAGGTGTCAGAGACCAGGTCAGGGCAGCTGCATTTGCAGGGCTCCTTTTTAAAGCTAAAACTCATCCGCTCCAAACTCATGCAGCTTCTGGCTCAAGAAACCCATCTTCAGAGAACAACACCTTCCCCTTACACTAATGGCTACTCTAAAGGCTCTGAATCCAAATATTGCCCCAATGACTATGAATCCATACCTAAATCCACATCGAGGTACAACCACACCAATGGCAACTCCGTGTATGTTGGGGCCAGTAGCCCATCTACAGTAATAACCTCAAGATCCCCAGAGTCCCCAAGCTTCCGGACGGTCTCTCCTCTTGCTGGAAGCTCAAGCTCAGAAGGTTCCTTTAGCAGTCCCTCCAGATTGTATGAGGATTCCAACACAAGCTGGAAGACCCCTTCTCCCAGGCAAACTGAGGTTTCCTTCCCTGTTGAACCAGATGTGTTTAAATACACAATGCGCTTTGAAAAAGAGTTTATTAATAAAATTGAATTGGAATATAGCACTCGTATTAATGTTGAGGAAGATTCAGGAGTTTTTACTGTTAAAATCTTGGGAGGGGCCTTTGACGAAGCAGCTAAAAAACTGTCTTACTTCATGCAGGACATCACCTCATCTCTACGAACACAACAAATAGACCTGAATAAACTTAACGACAGTCAGCAGAGACTAATTACTCATAACATTTACATGTTCCAAGACATCTACAAAGTTTTGATTTGGCAGGATGGGCATGTTATTAAAGTGGTGGGATCATCAAAAGAGAGCTATGAAGTGAAGCAAAGGCTTCTTGGAGGTGAGGTTGACAATCCTGTGCCAAGCCAGTTGGTGAGGAACGCGCATTTGCGACGCAGCAACTCTTTGCCAAGACAAACAACAAGGACTAGAATGGAGGACGATAGACCAAATCCTGACATTGTGCTTCAAGCTACTACTTTTAGTAGCTCCTCTCCCTCACATTACCCGAGAGACTCTCAGTCTGGGCGAGACTTACAACAGGACAGAGGTCGTCAGCCCTCTAAACCCACTGCTGAACGCGGCAGGCGACGTAGCACCTCTGAGTCCCGACATAAAAATAAAAAGACAGTAGACAGATCTCTCCCAAATGATGATCAGCAGGATTTGATAACCCCTAGTGGAGTTAAGACATTTAAACAAAAGCCAGTACCTAAATTTCTTTCTTTTTTTCAGAACCCTGGTGATATCAAATCCAAATTGCGCAAAAATCAAAAGTCACAAATTTCCAGCGTATGAAATGACTGAATCCTGTAAATCAATAATTCATAATTTGACACATCACCATCAATATCTCCTTTATTGTAAAACACACTTATAATTGGGGTTTGCAGCTTTTTTAGAACTAAATTGGTCAGACACCTTATAATATGTGTGCTTGACTCTACTGTACATTAAGAGAGGGACGAGCCTGATCTTAACTGACGATTTCATTATATTCACAACTGTTATTTAAATAGTACACGTTTGAAAGCACTTTGCAATCATTTCTGTGATTGTTTCACAGTTTAATATATGTATAAATCAGTAAATCATAATGTGTGGTGCGAGAGTTCTTGAATAGCGTATTTTGTGCGAGTAAGGGCAGCCGGGGGAGTTACCGGTGCCCCCTATAAAGATGGTGCCTTCCTAGGGAGTTGGTGCACTGACTGCGTAATATGCAGTACTGCCTTCATTGTTGATTTGTAAAGACTCTCTCATTACCATGGAGACAGGACTCAATGAGGAAGTGCCTTTTTCTGCATATTACAGGAAGTGAGGCAGGCCCTGTGGTTAACTTAGACCTGAGCATCTCCCTGTGTAAAAACGAATGAAACAAGCTTAACACGTTTATAAGGTTAGAATGAGATAAATACATTGATGTGTAGCGTGCAATTGTTTTTTCTTTATAATCTGACACTGTATATTACTATTTGTGTTAATTGAGAATATGTAATTTCCAATATTTCTGTAAGATTCAGCTTTATGTAGTGGAACCCTGAAAAAAAAAAAAAAAAAGGTTTTTACCTGTGGTTTGATTTCGTCACTATAATTCATCTTTTACCTTGACAAAACATTATTTTCAGCCATTTTGAATGATTATTTTTAGGCATTACTCTAATGTGGACAACTTGGGACTCAAATTGCATCTCATTGCTCAGAACAGAAAACGAATGTTAAATCAAACGGAGTACAACGATGCAAAACAAAAGGGCAACAACACTACAATAAAATTAAAAACACTGCAAACATGAACTAAACAACCAACTGCAACTGTCACCTAACAATAATATAAATTGTAGAACTATTTAACTTCTGGCAACAGCTACATTTTGAAGGATCACACTGTTTTTTCAGGTCTTTTCTTGATAAACTTCACATTTTTACATTCAATTACAGTAGCAGTCTCTTTTATTCAGAGTGACTTATTAGTGAGGAATATTACAATCCAAGAGATCATAAAGACAAAAGCATTGTATATGTTCCAACAAAAAGTTCCAAAAATAACCAAGAGTAAAGCTAATGAGTATACTTACAGTACATATACAGATCTACTGATTTTTCAGCCATATCATTGAAAAATCCACACCCTTTAATTACAGGTGGGTAAATTCACAGCTTTAGTCCCCACCCACATCTTTATCTAATGTGTTTTATTCATCTGAAAATTTGAGTTGAGTATCAATACATATTTCCCAATTCGATTTTGATTAATTTGGGTATTTTTCATATATCTCTCAGCTAATTTTGTGAATTATAAAGGGGACCTTCTAACTAGGTACACTATGAAAAAATAAATGTTACAAATTATATTTTAATTGTTTTTCATCAATTTGGTCACATTTTAGCTTTCAAGAAAATGATCAAATACATTTATTTAATCAATAAATATTATATAGAATATATTTTTTACAAGATAAAATATTATGTACATTTTACAAGTATTTACATTGATTTGTTGAAGCTGCTTTAAAAACCGGTACTGTCTCTTTAAAGAAAGACAGCGTCTTTAAATGAGCACATGTTTACGAGAGAGACTCGAATGGCATGCTATGCCTGATTACGGTTAAATGTTTATTACTGACAGTAAAGGACAGAAAGAGTAAAGAGACATTATTCAATGGCAAATGGGTTGTGTGGATCTCGTCTTTGGACTCACATTACACGGAACAAATTTTACTCACAAGTATCTCGCTGTACTACTATACTGCACAGTTACTGTTGAGGGAAATCTGAAAATTGACCGGCCAGTTGCTAAATAAAAAGAAATGTAGTCGTATAGTGTGATTTTTGGTTACAAATGCAAATGATTTCCTCTCATTTTAGTGGAGGGTTGCGCATAAGAGTAAAAGATCGATCCACGGCTTTTGAGAATCGATTTAGTATCAACTAAATTTGACAAAAAACAATTAATCAAAAATGAATTAATGTAATATTTTTGTTCCCAGCCCTACAAATAACTGTCCAGTACCTGGTTTGGGAGAACATAGTCTGTAATAGTTATGTACTGTGAAATCTGACTCATCGCAGCTCATTCTTTGATTTTCACAAGCTGATTTCCACACTGTTGTAATTGCACAAACATAAATGTAAAGGTGTAACTCAGCGTCATCTCAAGTATTTTTACATGTTGTCCCTCTCCATGTAGAATTAAACAGCTTTTATAAGGTTACTGATATGACTGGAGTCTTCATTTTAATGTGAGTGCTCATGATTTCCTACATATATTGCAAAATTACAATTCATGTCTTTATGAGTTAAACGTTTTTAATGAGGAATAAATGACCGAGTGCACCTTTAAATAGTGAACAAGTACATATAAGTACATTTTGATCTGTTTCTCACCCAAAGCAATCATGAACTGAAGCACTCAAGTCATATGGATTACTTTTATGCTTCCTTTATGTGCAAGTTTTGGACCCCTTTGACTTAAACTGTATTGACAACAACAAATTTTTGTTTGAACTATCCCTTTAAAAGCAGTTTGTTTGAGGCACTTAGAGGCAAGTAAACTAAATATCCATAAGCAGAACTGTATATTCTGCTTTGGTCTCTTAGTAATTTTCTGAACAACTTTGTGTGTTTTCTGCTTTTTGCTTTCGGTGTTCTGCTCTGCTATTATTTCAATAAATGTTTTCAGCACAAGTCTCAAATAAACCCATTGCTAAACAACACAAAGGCAAAAACTGAAATGTATCACTTTACATGTCAGTCAGATGTTGGAGCTATGGTTGCCAAATACCAATACAATATTAACTGAACACAAATTATAGTCTTACATGGTTTTAATAAGATGCGATTTGTAATGCTGTTCTTAACAACACGTTTATTTGGATCATTTCATACTATTTAACTGATAGCATCACAACTGCTGATTGGTATCACAACTGCTCCCAGCACCCCTTTTTTCCTCCCTAAATGGCATGCTTTGAGTTCTTTCCATCTTGTTTGGTCCTGTTGTTTATGGTTATGAGTAGGTTTTTCAAGAATTAGATCCCAGATTAGTGTACGTGGGCAGCACAAACTCAGACTGTGTGAACGTTCTAGCTTTTGACAGCAGTTATGCCTATGATCCAGACTCCCCCATGACTGAAGGACTAGAGGAAAGGGGCCGGGTTTACGGAAATGCCTTTCATCCTCTCATAAGATAACTGTCTACGATGCCTTAAAGGAATAGTTCACCCCAAAATAAAAATTACAGTCAATATTTATTCACCCTCATGCCATTACAAACACTGTTATGAATCTCTTTCATGGAACAGAAGACTTGAAATATAGTGCAAGTTGTACTGATTACTTTTATAATTATTTGAAGGTGCTTTTTAGTATTTCTGGTGATTGACAGCCCCATACCTGATTTCCTTTTGCCCTTTTATGGAAAAGAGGGACCAGGATATTCTTCAAGAAATCCCCTTTTTATGTTCCACAGAAGACAGAAAGTCAAGTGATTAAATTATAAAAAATAATTTGTCATTTTTTGCAAAATCCTACTTTAAAGCCTATTTAACACACTATTTAAGTAGCAAGAACATGATACATTGTTGTTTGGGTTTATTTTGAATTTATAAAAGAGAGAGAGAGAGAGAGAGAGAGCGCAAAATTTCATCAGGACAGTGTCTGTGGTAACTTATGAAGATGTGAAAAAGTAATGCGTTTAAATTTAGTTCCTTCCCCATTATATACACCCACATGTGCAAATACACACACATGCAGGCGTTCTCTCGAACAGGATGACATGCTGAAGCCTGCAGACCGCAGTAGTCACTGACTTCATTTAGCTCAGCCTCAGATCAACCAAAGATCAAGACACAGGCTACACCCACTCTTGTCTGCTCTACCGGCTTTGAGAAGACGATAGTTACTGCTCTGTTTCTCTGCCTTTCTCGTCGCCCTCCACTCTTCTCTCCATCCGTTTGTCCTTCAGACACCTGTAGGGATGGCGGAACTGGAGGGCTTGGAGTTCGGAAAGTCTGACTTTGTGCTTCTAGACGAAGTGACTATGGAGCAGTTTATGGAGAATTTGAAGTTGAGGTAAGAACGAACAGTGTACAGTACACTTAGTCAGGCTGTGTATAGAGACTCAATGGGCAATATATGTATATACATACACATTACACTGAAACTTACAGCTCTACACATAATGGATTTCAATGACTTTATACTTGTGTTAAGTGTTAGCTAGACTATTGGGAGCTTTGGGAATGTGGTACTCATTTTTTTGTCTGAAGAACTTGCCCACTGAATACATTTCACTGTAAATTGTGAATATTAAAAGTCTGATTTTGTGTTTTTAGTGCTCGTTTTACTTTAGCCACTTCCTCGCTAGAACAGACAGAATGATGAAAAAATGACAGATGAAGAAACAGAAGTGGAGGGGGACGAATGAGTCATATCACATTTGATTTTCCCGCTCATGGCTGTGATATTAAATTTAGTGACTGACAGCAACAGCTTAAGCGACAAAATTCATCTTATCGTGTCTTATAACAGCTGATCAAGGCCAGCCAGTAGAATCTTAGTGGTGCTGATGATGAAATACAAAGTTTCCAGTTCTCCTTTCTTTCTACTTGCAGCATTTACTTCCAAGTACACCCTCTGTGATGTCATTGCTTGAACTGAGTGGAATCAGATTACCTTTACCTTGGTCAAATTAAAAAAAAAAAAAAAATGGTGTTAAAATGTGTTTGCCGGAAACTGAAAGTTTGATTGCATCCTGTGTTGTCTGTCACATTACACATCTGAAACATCAAGTTCTAACAATTCCCAGCAATAATATAACGCTTTTTAAAGCTGTGACAAGGTCTCATGTGATTGCACCGCATAATCACACAGAAAATAAATGTAAATTCACTCAAAGTTTATGAGTTAATGCTTTTTTATTATTTGCATAAAGAGCATGTTACTCTTTTATTTGAATCCTCAGGTATTAGATCTGCCTTAGAGATGTGGATTATGTATAGACTTCAATGAAAATGTGCTTGTTTTGAAAAAGTATATATAAGTAAGGCCAAAACGACTAAAACGTTTAAACTATGGAAAGATGTCCGTGTTTTTGCTCTGTACACTTGGAAGAGATAGCATTTCCCTAAATATGATTACACTATATTTTTTTGTTGTCTGAAATTCAGAAAGTGAGTCATCTTGAACACCATTGCACTTCCTGTTCTCACTTCCCAGCCTCATATCACTTCCTGCTGAATATGGGTGTGTGTGTGACATTGAGAGCCATACTGCAAAAGCCATACAGATGTTTATGTAGAAATTATGTAGATAAACATGAACAAATGTTTTGTTTCCCTCATTTGAAATTATGTTATTTGATATTCAACTAATGTTGATAAAATGGGATACCATTATTAAACTTTTGTTATTAATATGCTAAAGTTCAGTAGATGCAGAAAGTCACACAGAGGTCACACAGTAAAAACAATCTGTATATTTACAGCAAAATTCTCTCTTGAAATTACTGTAACTCTTAAATGCACTATATTGCTACAACAAATGTTGCATTAAGTGACTAGTTTAAATAAACCAAAAATAATGGTTCTGATTTTGTGAACAGCTAATGATGTATTAACAATATATTTAAAGACTTAAGAATGTCAGAGCTTATGTACATTGGCAGTGCACATGCTATTGACACATAAGAGCCATAATGCCCCTGTGGGGCTCAGTGGCGGAGCTAGGGTGTGGCCCCACTGGCCACCCCAATCGCAATTGCGGTTTTAGTCATGTTGCCAAACCTCTCCATCCCGGGTGTCATTGTATCCACTCCCCCCCATCCCCCATCATTTTTTTGCATTTACTGCATCCATAGTTAACATTCCTCTCTGTAACTTAAGCTCTGTCCCAAATGACATACTATACACTGTGCACTTACAATATACACTATGCACTCACCCAACTAGTGTATGAAGTTTTACTACACAGAAGTAGCTATTAACAGCTATTGGAAGTGAAATTTTAAATGCATGCGATGTGTTGTAACTAGCTTTAGCGCATGAGCCAATCTCAGTTTAACACTTGTACCTCAAACAACTTACATATTTGCACAGTGTGGGGTGATGGTAAAGCGTTCAACTCACATTTGTAAGGTGCTATCTTCACAGAATTTTCACTAGTTGCTACATCATTACAACAACTGTTTTGTCAGATCAGCATTGCAGTCAAGTAACTCCGCCCCTTTCGCTACATATGGCAAGCCGCGTGCGCTAAATGCAAGAAGTGTCCAACATTACACACTCCCTTTTGACAGCTGAAGAAGTGCATCATCTATTTGTTGCATCAGTGTTAACATTCTACTTGCACTTCAAAATGATGTAGAATAGTGTAGAAATGTGCGGTTTGTGATGTACCTTTCTACTTAAACCTTTATTCTGCCATAGCATGATTTATGATTTACCCAAAACAGCACATATGATAACAGTAAATCTTGATTCAGCTATTTCTTCCTGTAACTTCTGGTATGTGCACGTTGTTCACGATAAGTTTATTGTTTGTTGTTTTCAGGTTTGAGAAGGGTCGTATCTACACTTTTATTGGAGAAGTGGTGGTGTCAGTCAATCCGTACAGACAGTTGGATGTCTATGGGAAGGGGGTCATTGAAAACTACAGGGGCAGAGAACTATATGAAAATCCACCTCACCTGTATGCTGTCGCCGATGCGGCTTACAAAGCCATGAAGAGACGAGCCAAAGACACCTGCATTGTCATTTCAGGTACAGCAGCTACTTCTGAACAGTTTTTGCTTAATGTTAATTTATGAATATATTGTTGTTCTTAGTAAGTTCTTGTGAACTATTGTGTTAACTGGTATTATGTATCTTTGAGAGCCATAAGTGAAAGAATTAGACTGTTTCCTTGTGTTTCAGGTGAAAGTGGAGCAGGCAAGACTGAGGCAAGCAAGTATATAATGCAGTACATTGCAGCTATCACCAATCCCAGCCAGAGGGCAGAGGTCGAGAGGTCAGTTTCCTGAGGGGATTGACAGCTCTGGACTTAAAAAAGTGTTTGCTTATAATTTTGAGTACCACAAATATTTTGGCTCATCCTTCCTTTTCTAAAAAACATAGTGGATAGTGGACAGTGAGTATTTTAAGTTTTTTTAACGTTTATGGATTGTTTGTCCCCATTCGCTTCCATTGTAAGTGCCTCACTGGAACCTCAATTTTTGTTTTTTAATAGAAAAGGAGGAACAAGTCAAAATGAATTTTTGTGGTAATCAACATTATGCCATAAATACTGTCGATTGAGCTTAACTTGTACTGAACCCGGACTATTACTTTAATTACATATAAATGCATCTTATTGCTTTTAATATCCTGTAGTAAAACTGGAGATTTATCTTGATTTAAGCCCCACAGATTTAATGTTTCCTTCTAACAGTTATTAATTAACAGATTATTTTGCAAAGTTTATTTAATGCCACTAACTTTTTACTTTTTAAAATGTTTTTTTATTTGTAACATCTGATGTACTGTAGTTCTTTATTCTATTTTACAGGTCTAGTTATACATATTATGGCATAAAATATGAGGTTGATTTAATTTTATGGGTAGCAGGTAATATATTCCCAATCAAATTTTTCAGATGAAGAACAGTATGTTTTAAATTGAAGTGTTGATAGTAAGTATGTTTATAACAAAATATGCCCTCATAAAAGTACAAAATGCCCCTGAAATTCAAATCCAGGGGGCACTTACTGCCAGTTGATGGAAAAGTTAATTTCGGGAACTGATAAGGAGACATAACCATGTTATCTCTTCTCTTGTACCTTAATCATTTTTGAATTGTTTTCGTCCTACCACAGTGTGAAGAATGTGCTCCTGAAGTCCAACTGTGTGTTAGAGGCCTTTGGGAATGCAAAGACCAACCGCAATGACAACTCCAGCCGCTTCGGGAAATACATGGACATCAACTTCAACTTTAACGGAGACCCCACAGGAGGACACATCAACAACTACCTGCTGGAAAAGGTGAGAATTCAGTTTCACAAAATGGGATACTATACCGCCAAATGAACGTGACACAAGGACTTTTTTCTTGCGCAACACAAATCTTTTTTTGGTCATCCTTTTAAAAGACCTTTTAAACAAACTACTAGGGCTACATTTCTTGTGATAAACTTGCAATATGTAACTCTAAAATAAAGTGATAAATAAAGCGAATACTTCACTATGTTTTGAGTACGTACCGTCATATACTAAAACGAACGGAAAACGCTCGAGCAGCCGATGGTTGTTGGGAAATACGAACTCTTCTAAACTTTGAAACGTTGGTAGAAATTAACTCTGAAAATACATTTGTAAATTAATGTGTTGAGTTAAATGTGTGTGTGTGTGTGTGTGTGTGTGTATATATATATATATATATATATATATATATATATATATATATATATATATATATATAGTTATTTTTCCCTGCTTGAAAAATAGACAAGCTTTGCCAAGCTTAAAACCACATAAGATTTACAACTACGTACGCTGGATTACATTTTAGTTTAGTGCATTATTAGGTAGAATGCTTGTGACATGTAATACCTTCTCTTTCTCAGTCAAGAGTTGTCCAACAGCATGAGGGAGAAAGAAACTTCCACTCATTTTATCAGGTGAGATCTTCTTCCAGGAATTGGTATTCATATGGGATTAACATATTACTCCGGGAGTCCGAAATGCTTCAAAAACTGCTGTTAAATGCTTAACAAACACAAATATCAGCTTTTATGTTTTGTGTTGATGCAGTTACTACGGGGAGGATCAGATGATTTGCTTGAATCACTGTATCTGCAGAGAGATCCCGGCGAATATACTTACACCAGTCAAGGAGCCTCTGTCACACTCGTATGTCTTTATCTTATGAATTCAATATGAATTTTCTAGAAAATAATATCACATCACATGTATTATCTCCCTATACCCATGACATGGATTCATATCAGTATCCCTCTATCTTTCCCTGTTGTCATCACAGGCCTCCAATAATGACTCCTTATGTCATAAAGCCGTGATGGCAGCACTGAAAGTGATTGGATTCACTGCAGAAGAGATCAGTTCCATCTACAAGATCCTTGGGACCATCCTAAACTTGGTCAGTCTTTCTATCGTCTTTCTATCTGTTTGTAGTTTTAATTTGATCCAGCAGTAATTAAACGTTTTACAATGTTATTTGTCACTTTAAAACATTCTGTTTAGAGTAAACTTCAGTTTACTAGTGATGGTGAACATGTCGTGCTTGTTGGAGATGACACAGTGAAGCATATTTCTGAGCTGACCTCCACGGAGCCTGAGAACACCAGAAAAGCACTACTATACCGCACAGTGGCTACAGGGGGTGGTGAGGTCATCGAAAAGGGACACAGTGAGCAGGAAGCTAGCTATGGAAGAGATGCTTTTGCCAAGGTATTATGCCCTTTTTGACTTATTCATCTTCTAATTTTTTTTTTTTTTTCTTTTCTTATTTATATGATTTTCCTATTAAAAAAACAGGTGAGCATATATATATATATATATATATATATATATATATATACATATACAAATATATAAATAAGCTATTAAAATCAACATAGTGTCATAGTATGAATGTTACTATAATGTAATTTTTGCAAACTGAGTTTTACATGCCATGCTCTACGTTTCGTCGCAGTTTCCTGGTGAATTGAACACTAGAGGCGCTACAAAAATGTTGCGTTTTATTCACTTATTCAAACAAATGGCGAGTACAACAGCTGATTATGACTTTATAAACACTTTTTTCACTCCATTCCACATACACTGCAATGTTATGTCATCAAAACACTTTTACTCTAATGCATAATTCGAAAAACAATGCATTTTAACACGTGTACTACAGACCCACCTACCTTTACACACTTATTCCACTGTGATTAGCTTGTGCGGTAGCTCACCTGATAGATTGTTGGACTTTGGACTTGGAAGACCAAGGTTCCAGCCCAGAAAAACTGACTTGTGAAAGGAATATGTCATAAAATCAACACATAATGATGTGGTTGCTGAAGAAAATTTGCTTTTCATGTCGCAGTTGCTTTTATGACACTATCGGTAAGGTTTAGGTGTTGGTTTATGGTAAGGATGTCTGTTTAATTTACATCTCATTTGCTTTTAAGACGCTTTTAGGTGTCATTTCTGTGCTACTAGTGGCACCAAACGGAAATACAAAAATAAAACAACCTTTGCCAACACCCCTTTGACTCATCATGCCCTTTCACACTCTCAGATTCCCTATGAACAAATAGGTCATACTAAATAAAAGGTGATAAACGTTTAACGTCGTAATGAACAAGACCACTATAACATATACACACCGGAAGCGTGGCAGAATGATCGGGTCATCCGATAACATCAGGTCAGGTCATTTTAATGAGATATATAGCAGTTCAATGTGTTATGTAAATAAAACTCCAACTTTAGTATAAAACTACCTGCCAAGTAAAAAAAAGACAATTTAATGAAACTATGCTGCAGAAACAGCTTTTCCAAAATCGGTGACCGTGTGACATCTTAAGGTGGAATACATTTACACATGACCACCCACATTTACACATCAATCATGTCTATTTGTTGTTTAGCAATTTGGCCAATTTAATTATGTGAGAGGGTGAGAAAATCGACATGACATGACCCCTATAAAAATATGTGTTTAATGTATTATAAGTTCAGTTGTTGTCATTCTTGCTGGTCTTCATTTTAAGGCTTTGTACGAAAGATTATTTGGGTGGATAGTGAGTCGTATCAATGCTGTTATTGAAGTCAAGGACTACAACCCTGCCCTCCATGGCAAAAACACTGTTATAGGTGTGCTGGACATCTATGGCTTTGAGATCTTTGACAATAACAGGTCAGTGCCATTTATGCTCTGTATTTATTATTACTGCTTTTAAAACTATGCATTGTTTTGAAAATGATGCAACACAAAATAGTATTTTTTCCTATCCTTTTCCTGGCCACAGTTTTGAGCAGTTCTGCATTAACTACTGCAATGAGAAGCTACAACAGCTCTTCATTGAGCTCATTCTACGGCAGGAGCAGGAGGAGTACCAGAGAGAGGGGATCACATGGCAACATGTAAGCATCATACATATATTTACCCATCTGGAACTAAGGAATTCAGCACTCTAGGTACATAGGTACATATCTGTACATCCAGAGCATACTAAATCTTACACCTTTCTCTATGATACACTATTATTTCTTTCAGATTGAATACTTTAATAATCAGATCATTGTAGACTTGGTGGAGCAGCCTCATAAGGGGATCATCTCCATCCTGGATGAGGCATGTCTTACTGCGGGAAAAGTCACAGATACTATCTGCCTGGACAGCATGAACAAAAAGCTAGGACAGCATCCTCACTACACTTCCCGAAAGGTAAGCATGCACAATGAGAACCATCATCCATTTTTCCTGCCACAGCATTTCTCTGATCAGATCGCATAAGCATAGATTTCTTAGGCTTCTCATAAATTATGGAACAAAACTGCACCCTCTGCACTGCTGCAGTTTGACAGCAATGTCAGAAGGGGGCAGTACGCTTACACTCTGTATACAGTTAAAAGGGTAGTTTATGATTTTTTCATTTTTCTGGGGGACATAAAAACAAAAGAGATGTTTTGCATAATGTTTGGAAGTGACAGCCTCAGTCACTATTCACTTCTGATGTATGGAAAAGAAGATGCAATGAAAGTGAATGGTTCTGGGGCTTACATTCTTCCTAAAGGCAGTCACATTTACCTTTGCATGGTGAAATTCTCGGGTAAGAAGGTTTTCGAATTTTGCATGTGTGTGAAACTACAATGGGTTGTTAAAATTGTTTGCATTTATTTGGATAACTGCCTTGTGCAATTGGGACCTGGAATATTTATGCAATGGGTTTGGCCCATTCCACGTTGAGAATGAGATGATTGTATCCAAATCCTGACATACCAGCAATGGCTCTGGCAGCGTCCTCGCAGCGGTAAAAGCTGATGAAGGCAAAGCCCTTAGACTGGCCTGTGTTCTTGTCCTTGGCCTGATAGATTATAGAGATGAAACCGAAAGGTCTGAACAGCACTTGCAGGTCTGTTTCTCTGGTGTCCTCAGACAGCTTGGTCACACGGATTGGTCACATTATCATCATCTCTGCGGTTAGACTCCTCTGTGCGTTGCTCCGTTCTGCAGGCTGGGGGAACATACTTCCCGGTCTTATTCTGGACTGGCTGAGCAGGTTCAGAATCTGCTGCTTTCTCTTTTCCCCTCGTGGACAGGCCCAACTGCTCGGCCAGTTCCTTCTGCATTGGACCAAGCGTGTCCTTGTGTGGACAGCGGGTGTTCCAGTGATCCCCTTTGCAAATACGGTAGGCCACAATCTTCTGTCCTTTCAGCTTGTTAATTGGATTCTTATCCTTGTCTTGGGCATTCAAGTCCTCATTATTGGAGATGAAGGGCATGAAGACATCATCACTCACTGTCAAGGTGGCAATATTGGGACCTGGTGGGTTAAACTCTGAATTGCCAAATTTCTTCCAGTTCTTTCTCCTGGCCACTGATTTCAAGGCATTCCGTGTCTCAATTGAGAAATTCCTGATAATCTTACACTTCTTGCCATCTTCATAAATCTTGTATTTTGTGACAGTCTTACTATTACCTTTATCTGTCTCTTTTGGTGAATGGAGTGAACCTACAACTAAATCACACAGATTTGCTGGGAATAAAATGCCCAAACATTTAATGCCCTGTTTGGGCCACTGGAAGGAGCCATAGTTTCGGATTTAGACCAATTGACTCTGTAACCTGAGAACTTAGAAAAGGCAAGGCATAGATCTATTGGGGTCGGAGACAAATAATCAAATATTATCTGCGTAAAGCAAAAGCTTATGCACCATACCTCCCACCACCACCCCTGGAAAATCATCCTGCTTTCTTATCACAGCTGCTAGGCTCAAGGGCAAGACAGAACAATAATGGGGAAAGGCAGCGACCCTGCAGAGTGCCCCTATCCAGAGCTAAACTATCTGAAATGAATCCATTTGTTTGTACCGCCGCGACCGGATGTCTATAAAAGTAAATGACTCCATCCAGAAAAAGTGTTCCCGAACCCATATACCATATTTCCAAAATCTTATAAAGATAATCCCATTCTAACATATCAAGATGGCAGTGACTGCAGTCTGATCATAACTTAATCGGTTAAAAAAATTTTACGATTTTTGCCAGTATTTTTACATCTGTTTGGACCAGGGAAATTGGACAAGAACTTGGATCTTTGTCCTTTTTAAGAATCAGACTAATCTGGGCTTGTGTCATGGTTGGTGGAAGCTTTCTATTCTTTAATGATTCTGTATAAACTTCTAACAAATGTGGAGCCAATTCTGTAGCATAAAATAGAATAAGAAAATTCAACAGCAAAGCCGTCTGGCCCTGGAGCCTTACCTGTATTTTTTCATCAGTTTAGGGAGTTCTAATGGTTCCACAAAGTTTCTAATATCTTCATCAGTAGACAAAGACGTGAAACTATAGAGATCAAGATAGAATTCTTTAAAAGCATTATTAATATCAATGGCTGTGGTAAATATTTCACCACCAGCCAATTTCACTGAGGGAATGGTACAAAAAGACTCTCTCTGCATTATTTATCTAGCCAAAAGCTTCCCTACTTTGTCCCCCAACTCAAGGTATGACTGTCTTACCCTGAATAAACAAAACTCCACCTTCTGCGACAAAATAGTTTTATATCAGGATTACAATCTGATCAATTCTCTGAGGCCATCAGACAACATTTGGTGCTTCAGCTCTGCCTCGGCACTTTTAATATTCCCTTCCAACTCCACAAGTTCTTGTGCTTTGAATTTTTTGATGAATGAGGCATTCTGTATGACCCGGCCCCTAAGAACAGCCTTAAGTGCCTCCAAAGCCACACCTACAGAGGATACAGGGGACCAGTTGGTCACCATATAAACATTGATTTCAGCCTTTAACATTTGTTGAAATTCAGGATTTTGCAAAAGGGATACATTAAAGCGGCAACTATATGATTTATTTTTCTCTGTATGTGGCAACACCTTTAAACTCACCAGGGCGTGAAATGAGACTAAGTTGTTTCCAATTGAACAATCAACAACAGATGAAATGAGGGACTTATCTATTATAGAATAAATCTTATGGGCTGATGAAAAAATTTTATAGTCCCTACCAGATGGGTTCAAAAGTCTCCAAATATCTGCAAGACCAAGATATTTACACATCCTGTGAAGTGTCAATGATGCTCTAGAAGGCTTGCACACTTTTGCTTCACTATGATCAAGGACTGAATCATCAATAGATTAAAGTCTCCTCCCAATATTATATCATGAGGCTTGCAACAACCCCTCAAGATCTATAAAAAAGTCCTGATCCACATCATCAATGGTAGGTGTGTAAATATTAGTCAAAATCAAACTTTGCCCCTGAATTTCTTCCAGAACTATAATGACTCTTCCTAATTTATCTTTAATCTGTTTGAGACATTTTAATTGTAGATGTTTACTTATCAATGTAATGACTCCCCTGCTCTTACTTGAGCCAGCACTAAAGAAAACATGTCCACCCCATATCTTCCCAAATTGTTCAGCTTCCTGCGGGGAAAGATGTGTTTCTTGAAGAAAAACTACATCATATTTCTTACATTTAAGAAAATAAATTACCTTCCTTTTTTATGGGGTGGCCAACCCATTCACAGACAATGAGAGACAATCCACTCATATTAACATATGACATTTTGACATATAAAAAAATAGATTGTGAGTCAAAAATAAAATTATAAAGACCACACTCCACATTGGTACAACACTCAACCCCCGAAGATTCCCCAGAACAAAACAAACAGAAAAAAGAAAAACTTGCGCATGACAGCGCCAACTGGCGTACATCCCTCTAAACTCAAACAGTCCTCCTCCAAGAGCCCCCATGACAGCTTTGCCTTCAGATTGCTCAAGTCCGGTGTTTATATAAAACAATTTGAAAGACAGCATTGAACAACAGAAGATAATCTATAAAACAGACTCCAGCCAGTAAACCAAATAAAAAAAAATCAACAACAAAAACATGTAGATTCAAACACTCGTCTCAAAGGTGTGTGCCTTCACAAAACAAGCTCCAGCCGCAAGCGGAACCAGCAAAAAATGAATAAAAAAACAGGCCGTACAGTTCTTCGGGTAGTCAAACTCACTTCAATGTCCTGCAAGAAATATTCCACAAAACCGACTCCAGCCAACAGGAAGCATAAGCACTCAAAACGAGCAGATGTATCTACAAGCTGTCCTGAAGAAATTATTCTACACAAAACAAACTCCAGCCACTAGGTGGAACAGCACAAAAAGAAACGAAAAAGACGCTCAGCTTCCTCGAACAGTCGAGAGTATGTTTAATGAGACAGGTCCACTAAGCGGCAACATGAAAATCATCAAATGGGTTACTCCAATGTTTTTATACAAGACTGATTCTCTATGGCCATCCTTAGTATCTGTTCTCAGTTTGGCCAGAAACATCAGTGCAAAAGCGATTTTCCATTGATGTAAGAGATTCTTGCATTCCTTGAATCATTCACTTTCTCTCTTGTCAAATTCGCAAAGTCTGGGATCAAGAAAATGTTGTGACACTTCCAAGAAAGCTTTCCATTGCTCCTCGCCTCGCTTAACATGAGATCTTCATCAGATGATCTATAAAATTTGGCAAGAATTGATCGGGGCCTGTCTGCCTCAGCTGAGCTCCAAGCTGGAACTCTGTGAGCTCGCTCGATTTCCATCTTATGGCCTGTTATTTCGTGCAGACTCAGGAAGAGCTCGTCTAGGAATTCCACCATATCTCAATCTTCCTCATGCTCAGGAATTCCAACAATTTGGATGTTGTTTCGTCAATTACGATTCTCCAAATCCTCCAGTTTTTCCCAAACGTGTTCCAAGTCTATCTTGGTTGCTAGCGGGTTTGCAGCTAATAATAATCTTGTAGCCAACTCAGAGAATTTCATCTCCATGGAAGTAATCGATAGACGTATTACAGCAAGATCCTCCAAGTCTGCAATGACTTTCGTCAGCATTACAGACACATTCATCAATTTACGGCGGATTTCTTTCAGTTCACAGTCCACAGAATTGAGTCCGGGGCTTTCGGCCTCTTGCTCCTGTGAATCAGGCCAAGCATGTGTCTTTTAATATTTCCACAGCCCGAGGATTTAGAATTTTTTGACATATTGTCTTCCTAGAACAGTTAAAAATCAGGGTGTATCGAATCTCACCGGTTTATGGTAATAAAATTTGTAATACAATTAGCAAAGTGCGTAGAGCTCGCTGCTCACACTTTCGCTCCTCGCATGGCGTCACGTGACTCAATTTGAGTATTTCTATGTAAAACATGATTCTAATTTTATTCAATAAGAAAAATATGAAAGATTGCACTTGATTTTATCCATCAGTAATTTATTAAATCATAAAAAGTTGATTAAACATTGTTTTTATTTGAAGCTGGTGACATCATCTGAAAATGTAAGTTGTTTTAGAGGTGGAGCAATTTATTACATTTTGATGGAAGCTTACGAAGACAGACCTTTATTTAATTCTTTATTTATTTTGAAATAATGTCCTCTAATGAATCCTTCACAAGGAGACCAGGAATGTTCATGCTGACTTTAAAGCACTTGTGTAGAGCTCTGTGCATAGAAACAAAAACACAAGGACTGTATTATACTTGTTGACGATATGACCACTGAAACTCTGGTCTTTTTTCTCAGCTTTTTCCTACTGACAAGACCATGGAGTTCAACCGAGATTTCCGTATTCGACACTATGCTGGAGATGTCACGTGAGTGTTTGAAAGACATTTTCAATGTTACCCTTTGTCCCTATTATCCTGTGTAACAAACAGTCCTTCATGACTCAGGTGCAGGTGATGTGAACAGAATTCAGTAATTGCAAATGCCTTTTCAATTCAGCAGCTGTAAAACAGCTTTGGAAACGTAATTTGAAATGAATATGGGTCAGTACAGCAATGTATTACAGCCAGACAAAACAACATTAAGCATTTCTTCGAAAAATATCATGTTGATTGAAAAAACGTCAGCACATCTGTGTATAGGAAAACAGAAGTGTAAGTTCTCACTTAAACAGTAGCTCAGAGTTGTGTAACGTACTCAGAATAAGTAATCCACTACTAATGACTTATTACTTTGAAAAATTTTATCATATTGCTTTGCTGGTTACTTCTAAAAGTAATCACATTACTACATTACAAATTATTTTACTTTTAAATTACTTTCTAATGAACTTTTCCTAGAAACGTTTTTGGTTTTCCACCCAAATTCAAAATGTCTATAATACTTTGGCGCAAGTAATGTACTTAAAAGTAATTACTTTAATTGAAAGTCATTAGCTGTAATAACATTTTTACATGTAATGTGTTACATTAATTTATTTGACTAAAAAGTAATTCGATAACAGTTACTAATTACTTTTTAATCTAATACACTCAACACTGCAGTAGATCCTCCATGTCATCATGATGTTCCATTCAGTCCTAAAAGACATGGAAGGGCATTCACAAGGCATTTAACTACCATAATGTTATGTATTTCGAAAAATAAAACAGAATATTCCGCAGTAAATAATATAGTTGTAAAAAATGACATGTTTATAATCATCTGGATTAGATTGGATTGTGAAAAGTGGGCTATGATTTTATTGGTTAATATTAGTTTGCCCCACCCACAGAACCTTTTATGCACAAGTGTCAATGAAAATAAGTAATTACATTTTTATTAAAGATGATGAAAACTCCAATGTTTATTGAACTCTAATGCACCTCTTTGACAGCTTTTAACAGCTTTGTCAGTTAAAGGTAATTTAGCTTCCTAAATATATACACTGATGCGTCAAAACATTATGACCACTCACATGTGAAGCGAATAACATTGATCATCTCCTGATGATCGTCTCATATCAAGGTCTGGGTAGATTTGATAGTAAGCGAACAATCAGTTCTCGTAGTCAATGTGTTGAATTCAGGAGAAATGGGCAGTAATAAAGACCTGAGCGACATTGACAAGGGCCAAATTGTTATGGCCAGATGACTTGGTCAGACCATCTCTGAAACAGCCAGGCTTGTGGGGTGCTTCTGGTCAGCAGTGCTGAGTACTTACCGATAGTGGTCAGAGGAGGGACAAACCACAAACCGGCAACAGGGTGTTGGGCACCCAAGGCTCATCGATGCGCAAGAGCACCGAAGGGTATCCCGTCTGGACCGAACCAACAGAAGGTCTACTGTGGCACAAGTCACAGAAAATTATAATGATGGTTACGGGAAGAATGTGTCACAACACACAGTGCTGCGTAGGGGTGCAGAAGAAATATGCAGAAACAATATTTAAAGTTTGTTACTTACATTCTTAATATAGACAGCACAGACAAGCAACAGACTTGAGCACTAGAGTCTCAGATGTATGCGTGCAGATAAGATCCATTTTTAAATCAAGCAGGGTCATAGATTTATAAACTATTCGAAGCACGTGAATGCGGTTTTACATGGGATGTGGTAACTGCAAGTTCCCTATTCATTTTAGGCAGGGGTGGATTTAGTGATTTGGGGGCCCTAAGCAAAGTACAGGAATAGGGCCCTCTTCAATTGCACACATTTACCTTGATTTTCCCTGAGCTTCCATTCTTTGTTGTGATGCTGTGGGGGTTTGCTTGCATCAAGGCTGCTGAAGGTAACAGCAATATTAATCATATCAGTGTTATAACAGCGATATTTAAAATGCTAATAGGTAATTAAGCATTAAGTATAATCAAAAATATTGTTTGTATTTGTATTTGTTTTTATTTCATGTTGTCTTCAATAAATATCTTAAGGGGAAGTTTCTTTAAAGGTTGGATGATGCAACTTTATAAATAGATTTAAAGTTGCTGCTAGTGCAGAAGTCTGCAGAGTGATGAAACTCAGAAAAGGCTGTGTCCTCATTTAGGAAATAGCAAGACCTTTTCACTTTGAGGAAAGAGGCACAGAGAGAAGCTACTGGAGGGCTCAGCAATGAAAATAGATGACACATTTTTCACTTCCTTTTCACTCCTTAATGAGCCTGTGCTCAAGTTTAACCGAGGAAGTAACTAATTTAAGCAACATTGAACTAAAACTAAACTAAAGTTTCATAGGGCTGCAATTTCCTTTTATGTCGTTATTCATTTCAGATCTGTTTATTGTGAGTGAGTGAGTTAGTCAGTAGGAGAAGCCAAGTGCGATTTAAAAATTCAGTGTTTTATTGTAGGCTGGTCTGAGAAATGGGATGATCTGTGTCGGCAGCCACGAGCGACATGCTAGATAATTAGGTCGAGGACAGAGGACTCAGTCCTTTACACTCAATGGGACTACTATGACAACTCTGTCACATTGTTTGTGTGTGTGTGAATGTTACAAGGTTTAACTGCAATCACTTTGGATCTGCCTGAGAATGCATTTGCAACACAGGTTTCCTAGATGGATGATCCCTGTCCCTCTCACTCACTTTCTCAAACAGACACACACACTCATACACACATACCACAGGAGGTACCCTGAGGAATATAGACCGTCAGAACTGGAATGTCAAGCCTCACTCACACTCACAAAATAAAATCTGTGAGATCCCTTTGGCTCTGCTGTGTTAGTGATGATGGGAGGTCTTGCTAAATATACACCCTGACAACCCCTTATCAACACGCCACCAAACCATGACCTATTTCCCCTTCCCTCTCAGTCTCACACTCTTTCTCCTCCCCCATTCTCCTTGTCTTCTTTCATCTTTTTCTATATCACTTCAATTTTCATTCCATTTATGACATCCATGTCGCTGGAATAGCTTACTTTTACTATTTATGTAGTAGAGTATATACACTCACTAAGCACTTTATTAGGTACACTATGGTCATAATAAAGTGCCCGACATGGTCTTCTGCTGTTGTAGCAAATCCGGCTGCAAGGTTTTACATGTTGTGCATTCTGAGATGCTGTTCTGCTCACTACAATTGTACAGAGTGGTTATCTTAGTTACCGTAGCCTTTCTGTCAGCTCCAACCTTTCTGGCCATTCTCCATTTACCTCTCTCATCAACAATGTTATTCTGTCTGCAGAACTGCCGCTCACTGGATGTTTTTGTTTTGGCACCATTCTGAGTAATCTCTAGAGACTGTTGTGTGTCTGTGAAAATTCCAGAAAAAACATGTGATCACTGAGATCACATGTTTTCCCCATTCTGATGGTTGATGTGAACATGCTAACTGAATCTCCTGACCCATATCTGAATGATTTTATGCATTGTACTGCTGCCATATGATTGCCTGATTAGATAATCGAATGAATATGTATGTGTACAGGTGTTTCTAATAAAGATATAAGTGAGTGTAGTATGCATACTGTGCATAGTATGCATACTTTTTGAATGCAGGGAACAGTGTTGGGTGTAATCTGATTACAAATGAATTATTTATGGTAATATAATGATCTTTTAGTACAAAAAGTAGTGTAGTTCATTACATTTAAAATATGTCATCAGAATACAGTTACTAACTTTCAGTTAAGTACTTTTAAGTAAATCACTTGCCTTACAAATATTTCTAAAATAGTATTATTTGTATAGAATGCATTCAAAACATGAATTACGTTCATATGTACATCTGTTTGCATTTTCTGTGAAAGCTGAAGGCTGTGTGCCACGCAATGAGTCATTTTTATGACTTGCATGTGAATATGAACAAGGAGGAAATATATAAACATTATTTTGAATTCATTGAGCAGAAAAACAAACTTTAATGTAAAAGGTGTTTAGAAAGTAACATAAAAGTAATTTGTAATGTAATTACATTTTATTTGAAGTACTCCATTAAGTCAGAATTTTTATAACAATTTTAGAAAGTAATTAGTAATTTGTCATTGATTACTTTTTTGAGAAAATTTCCCAACCAGTGTTATTATAGTTAACGGAAACTAAAAGAAAACTAAAATAATTTTGGTTAACTAAAATAAAAATATAAACTGAAATTTTTGGAAAAAAATGAAACTAAACTAAAATACTTTTTTATTACTCCAAAACTAACTAAAATTTATTTTAGTTTTAGTTTTTGATATACTAGGGTGATTATGGGCAAAGTGGGACACCTTTGGAAATTTGACATTTCTTGACACTATAAATTATGATCCAAATGCCACATAACCTAACATTATACCTTCAAAGAAAGCTTAGGATGTCTTCTACCTTAGTCAAAAGAAAAAATGTTGAAAGATAATCAAGCTTTAAATCATGATTGCTAATGAGACTGCTGGTGTCCAGATTTACTGTAAAAGAAGGACTTCAAATTTTGGCCCCCGTTGACTTGCATTGTATGGACCAACAGATCTGAGAAATGATTCTATAAATCTTAATTTTGTGTTCAGCAGAAGAAAGAAAGTCATGCACATCTGGGATGGCATGAGGGTGAGTTAATTATAATAGAATTGTATTTTTTGGGTGAACTATCCCTTTAATTTTTTACTCATCAAAGATTTGTTTAGCTCATTTTTGGCAGCCATAAAAAGTAATAAAACTAAAAGTTGGAACTAAACAGAAACTGCAAAACAATGAGGAAAACAAGAACTAAACTAAAACAACAGATAAATTGTGAACACTTAAGATAACTAAACAAAATTTTAATGACAAATTGAATATAAAATAGAAATTAAAATTCAAAACTATAATTACCCTGTACTAAACACTGGTAGGTGTAAATACTATGCTACTACATTTGGCAAAATGTACAAAGAAATTATACACGTAACTGTGAAGACATTTCTATGCAGACTTTAATTAAAATAAACTGTTATTTCCAAGAAGAGTAATCTGATGCCACTCGCATGCAATGCGATGAGGTCATGTGTGACAACAATGTAGCGTTTATCATTGCATAGAATACGCTTCGCTTTCGTTTTGCTTACTATTTATTTCAACAGTTGTCAGTATAATCTTGTATTTCATTCCGAACACAGCCTATCTGTCTCTTTCACTTCCTGTTTCTGTTCTCTCTTCTGTTCCACTTACTCATCTCACATTTATCATATGACCATTTCACACCCTATAATAAGCATCATACCTCATCTTTCAGGCGCTGAATTGAAGCAGATGTATTTTATGCCTATATTTTTAACCACTATCAAATTAGTTTTCTCTATAACACAGCGCCTTTGAGAATTCACACTCCTTGACTTAGTTTATTAAAGCCAAGTCAAAGAGTGTGTTGATATGTGATAAGCACAAACTGTTCCTTCAGATTTCCTTGGGCTTACACCTGTTCTCACCCATTTTCTGGAATTCTGTCTTACTGCAGAATTTACTCTCCATATCGAGTCCTATTTCAACAATTCTACATCACAAAAAGCATTCATGTAGTCCCAACTCAAATGGATTAACTAAACTTCCATTTTACAAATTTCAATGGATAGAATGCAATGAAATCAAGTTTTGACAAAATGTTCTAGAATTGTGTTCCTTTAGTTTATTTTAATTAAGTAAATTGAATGAGCAGCAAAAATTATTTTTGAGTGTGGCATGTTAATCTATTAAAGTCTATAACTATTTTAAACAGCCTTTGCTAATTATTTTAGAATTATTATGTATGCAGTTTTATATCCATGTTCATTGAGAGACTACATGGAATATTTCGATTTTTAAAAACGTATCTGTCACATACAGTCGCAAAACCTTTTAAAATTAATAAGTGAAGGCATAAAGGTAATATGAAATTATGAAAAAAATTAACAGCTCTAATATATACACTTTTACACAAAACATGCACTCTTCCATACATTCATATACATGTTAACCTAAGATCTTGATGTATATATATCAAAGTACCATCTGAAACCATCATATCATGTTTGCCAAAAGCCCCCAAAAATATGAATAAAAAGACCTTTCTGAACTGGTCGTCTTAAACATTTTCGTTTCCATCATGCTCAGATTTACCTGAGTGCTATGTGAGTCATCTGTACCTCTGTGAGTCATGAATAAAGGACTGTTCAACCATTGAGTCAGTAAATTACTGTAATTAAATTTCCCTTTTTGCATTAAAGCTTGTGCTGATTTCTTAAGTAATTTCTCTCTTTTCACTTTTCTCTCTTTCTCCCTCACTTCCCCTTTCTCAGGTACTCAGTTGAGGGTTTTCTTGATAAGAACAAGGACCCACTATTTCAGGATTTCAAGCGGCTGATGTATAACAGGTAGTGGTGGGAGACATTAACCTTTCTTTCAAGTAAAGAATCAATATAACCTAAAGGAGTATTTCACCCAAATTCTGTCATTATAGACTCACCCTTATGTCGTTCCAAACCATAATTTATTTTTTCTTTGCTTCTGTAGAACACAATACAAGATTTAATGCAGAATGTCTCAGATGGACTTTTTTATAGAATGAAAATAAATCAGGACTAGGGCTGTCAAGCTCCAAAATTATCAAATGCACCATAAAATTAGTTCATTCAACTTGTGTGCAATATTCCAAGTCTTCTGAAACTATATGAAAGCTTTGCTCACTGATATTCACTGAAAATCTAGCCCTTTGCCTTAGCTCTAAAATCGTATTCACATGTGTGATGTCAATCACTTGTCTTATAAACAACACACAAAAGTTTGAAAATGAGGAAAATGATGACAGAATTTTCATTTTACACTGTAAAAAGTGGTATCCTGCAATATTTCCCTTAAGAAACAATTTTATTTGTTCTTTCTTTTGATCCAACCTTAAAATTGTGTTTTGTTGGTGTAACATAATAGTGATGTTAAATAATATTTTTGACTTGAACAAACCAGTTATTTTTGATGTTATCACAGTTATACGTTTTTGGACCGGGGCCAGTTCACAGTACCGCGCAATACCGAAAATAGAAAACAAGTGATCGATAGAATGTTCCGACATTTGCCACTGCTTAATAGGACAAAACCTCTGATTACCATAGAAAATATACCTTTTATCATGTGTCGTTTGCCATCAGCTTAGGACACGGTGTGACTGTGGCTGCCTGTAGTCTCCTCTATGTTTCTGTTTGATTTCCGAATACTCCGTTCAAAAAATAAGGCTGGGCATAGAAATGCGTAAACTCTTCAACTACAAACTCTTCAGACATGTTTAGTAAGTTCTGTTCTCTGTTTTGTGTGCAGCTGTGTTGTGTTCTGTTGTCGCTATCGCCGTGAACAACCTGTTTTTAGATAAACAAACACGTTTTCTCTTGAACGCCCCAATGCTGCGAGAGGGCTGCGTGAAATGTTCCTCTCGTGCCCAGTCATAAGCGCGCAGTAGATCAGTGAATATTTTCACTATACACTATGTTTAAGTTTGTTTTGCACCAAACCTTATTGTATCCTTTCATACCAATCAAGAGTCTCATGTAATAATTTCTTAGACTTCTGAATTATACTTTTGCATTCTTTTGATGCTTGAAGAGATACAGTAGTCCCCAAAAACTGCAACATTTCTTTTGACAATTTCTCCCTTTGTGTTAAGAAAAAGAAAGAAAGTCATATAGGGTAATAAGAACACAGGGGTGAGTAAACAATGACTGAATTTACATTTTTGGGTGAACTAATCCTTTAAATAAAATTCAGTGTATGGTGAACTATTCCTTAAAAAATTGCATTATATAAAATATTTCATGTTCAAATTAAAGTTGAGTTAATGTAGAGTTTTGTCTCTTTGTTTTTCTTACTTATAGATCTTGGTTTATATGACTATGTTTTCTAAACCTGTCTTGTAGTTCTGACTCAGTCCTCAAAGAAATGTGGCCTGATGGGAAAATGAGTATCACAGAGGTGACCAAACGGCCTTTAACTGCAGCTACACTCTTCAAAAACTCTATTATTGCTCTAGTGGACAAACTGGCCTGTAAGGTAAGAATTGTATTAATGTCATATTTAGGTTTTAAAGTATTTGAAAACTATTTTGATGTTTAAATGTATTATTACATGGCTTTATAGAATACTTGATTCTGATTGGTTATATTGCTCAAATAATTTTGCATAATGACTATTAAACTGTATAATTGGCCATTGTTCCAGGCAATCAGTTAATTACTAGCTGTACTAGTTCCATATCTCTCATAGCACTTTGTGGACTCCTTCTCATGTTATAAAATAGTTCTCAAGTAACTTGAATCAACATTCATTTATTTAGTTATTTGGTTTGTAGCTATGTAATAAAGTCAGGGTACAAATAACCCTTCACTTAACATGCAATTTATTTTGCAGTAATAGACTTGACATTGTCTTTCACTTGAATGTTTTGATAACATTGTACACGATTCATTCATTTGTTCATTTTTTTATACATATCGTAATCAATGGCATGAATTTTATATGTATTTTCATGCTTTTTTCATGTTTTTTTTTTTGTGTGCATCCTTACTGTATATCAGATTTTATCTTAGCTCCAGTAAAATTATACAAATATTTGGCCATCTGAGCCCATTTGTGTTTGTAGTTTTATAATCTCATAAATTGATGAGATTATGAGATATAGTAACATTTACACTGCTTTATCTAAAATGTATGTTTTTTTATAGAACGAAGCATTCATTTAATCCAAGCATACTCTATGCAACCATCACTATAATACTATTTTCTGTGAAAGATGAAATAGGGCTCTCTCAGAATAGCACAGGTAATCTCTTTTGTAGACATGTTGAAAAATGTTATCTCTCTAATGGAGACTGTTTGTATCTGGATAAAGCTGTTAACAAAAAGAAACACCTTCTAAATCCAGTTTTAGCTTAGAGCCAGTGGGCCACCTCTCCTCTCCTCTCTTGACACAGCTTGATGGATGGATGGATGAGATAGACATATAGATGATAGATGGATAGAAGCCTGTTTGAGGGAGGGATGTGAGGAGGATGTTCTGTGGGTGTTCATTGGGTAGAGTAAGAGAACAAAACATTGCGCTCTCAATTCACGTGGAAAATCACAATTCTAGGAATTGATGTAATCACTGTTACACAGTGTAATATGTGGGACAACATTGTTTAAAACCTTATTATGACCTTATTTTTATACAATATGTAGCATTTAAATGTTAATCTTAATATTGTATACACAGTGACTAAAATTAGACATTGATTAAAGAGAAAATGTTTGATAACAGTAAAGTCTTACAGAGGTTACATCAGATAGTTACAGTTTAGATGTAATAGTTACAAATTAGATACATAGCTGCAAAAAGCAGTTACAGGGCCAAGCACTGAAATGGCAAGCATTGCTCAACACTTAACACAATCAAAAGAACACATCAAGTGCATATGACATAAAGAGCAAACACACAAACACAACATTACAAGTCACCTGAGGACAGGTTCAAACCTACACCCTTCTGTTCCACAGTTCAGTGCACAATCCACTGCACCACACAGCCACAACATAGGCAGTCACCAGAGGGACATACCAAGCCAAGAATAATCCCAGCCAAGCACAGCTGTTACCATGATCAACTTCATATTCATGTAACTTTCCAACATTCAGTAATCTCCAGAACTACAGAAATGTTCGAACTAGGCAACGAACCAACAACCTTTGGAAATAAAGCCCAGAACGCTACACAGTTCTTGACCCGTAGGTGGTGCTGTCAGCATGTACCCTTAGAGGCATGTACCCTTAGATGATGGTCCTAATTAATCATACCAAGTTTCTATTTGATAGGACAAAGCATTGCCGAGATACAGCCTTAAAAACTCTTTCACGTCCTCCTCATTAAGTATGTGTTTGCATAACTTCAAAAAAGTTGAAATTCAAAATTCTGTATTATTTATTCTGTGTGGATCAGTCTGCAAATCAGGCAAAGTTTGAAGGAGCAGTGTGAAAATATGGTTCTATGGGCCGCCATAGAGTCCCATTGTGGAGGAAGAAAATTAATAATTATACTAAGGGATACAATACGTAGATGAAACCAGTATGCATACTACATGAGTGAAGGAGACAAAATGATACAAGAGAGAGAAAGGTTAGATAGAGATGCCATTGGGAGCTTGAGTCTAGCCTGATGACCTGTAAACCAGCTCAGCTCAAGAGCCCAGAGAAAAGTGCGAGGCAGTGTAAAAGAGTACCATCAAAAAAGAGAGGCAGATCACAAGTTACAATGCTGTTTTATCTTTTCATTGACCATGAGACCAGAACCAGACTTGATACATTTAAACTGACTAAGCAGACCACAATGGATATGTTCACACAGTCAGTATTTGTGACTGACAATCACATTACTTACTGGTGTGAGTCTTGAAATATGCTGTTAATACAACACCTTATCAACCGAAGTCATGCCTGTATTCTAACACCTGTAGCCATAATGACAGCGACATCAAAGATGTCAACGTCCATAACATTGGCATATCTCATCAAAATTGATGCATCGAGTCCAATCGCGTCAACACGGCCAGGCCACACCACCCCTCCTCGTCACACTGCGCCACAACCAGATTCAAGCAAGGGAGACCTCCGGCCTGACATTATATGATTTGACAGATAACCAGTTATCCAGTACATTTCTGTTCTCACAGCACAGGTTTACCAAAACTGTGGTTGCGAGTCCTGATAATTTACAGGTGTTAGTTTCATTTATACTATGGGGTTGCCACTTGAATTGTGTGTGAACGTAACCGTATTTAGCACTCAAATACAGGACTGACAACTGCATTCTGCTGCAGTGTGAACATGGCCACTCTACCAGAGATCTGACCATGTGCAGACCCCAATATGCAAACACCATTTCGCCATACACTGTACATCTATATTACCTTAATTAAATCCTTCTTATTAGCCATAAAGCTTACTTATGGGGCAGCTGCAATTTAGCAATTCAATAATGCACCTTTGAGGTTGGTAAAATGCTTTAATTTAGCAATTTATGCTAATTAAATAAGATAAAATGTATCTTACAGGAGCCCTATTATGTGCGGTGTATTAAGCCAAATGAGGCGAAGTCCCCTTTGCTGTTCGATGATGCACGCTGCCAGCACCAAGTGGCTTATCTGGGCCTAATGGAGAACGTCCGTGTGCGGCGAGCTGGATTCGCTTATAGACAGCCTTATGCACGCTTCCTTCAGAGGTCAGAGGTCACACATACATACAGTACTTTTAAATTAAGGTGTTTGAAATAGTCTCAGCCTCTGATGGCTTGGCCGCGGAGCATTCACGGATAGTCTGATGCATATACAAACGCAAAAATATCAAGGGTTGATTGAATCCAATAGTTCTTATCTTAATGGCTTATTAGTGTGATGAAATCACTAAACCTTTTCTGTGTGATGTTATATCTAATTTGAGAACTTTTTTCCATGACAAAGTAATGCTGTAAAACTTTAAATATGATGGTTTAAACAACTTTACAGCTCAAATAATACACAAGTTTTAACTGAAAATGTAATATTAATGCTTTTATAAAATTATAAACTTGGCCCCATTCACTTCCATTGTAAGTGCCTCACTGTATCCTCGATTTTTGCATTTTTTAAAGAAAGAAGTAGCAATAATTGTTTTGTTGTTGTCAACATTATGCCACAAATGCTGTCGCTTGAGATTAACTTTAACTCAACCTGAGCCACATCAGTATTTCTACAATCTCTGTATGAATGTCTTCTCTTTGCTCAGGTATAAGATGACCTGCGAGTACACGTGGCCCAATCACATGATGAGCACTGACCAGGAAGGTGTGGAGGCAATTGTGAACCAGCATGGCTTTGAGGATGATGTAGCATACGGTCAAACCAAAATCTTTGTAAGAACACCTCGCACACTCTTCACGCTGGAGCAAGAGAGAGCCGCCCTCATCCCCATATTAGTGCTGTTCTTACAGAAGGTAAATGACACTCTCTGTCTATTATTTTAGGTCTCTGTCTATCAGCATTGTTTATTATTTTCCCTGAGTCAGGCACTATGCCTTTAATAATTCATGTCTTTCTATCTCTCTGTCACCTTTCCCTTTTCATATGCATGTTTTTTGCTCTCTGTATATGTCTCACTTAATCATTCCTGACTACCTCACATTTTTAATGTCTGATCAGCAGTGACATGAAAGCAGAGTGGACTCATAACACTTAGGCAGCAGTTCTCTCTACACCTCTGTCTCAGTCTGTGTTTATGAACTCATACAAACTTTTTTGATCTTGTAGAACATAAATCTATATTTACATACTGTACATATCAAAATTTTTGTGATTATTGGATACAATTCAAATTCTTTAAAGTAGATATAAATAAGTACCAGAGTCACACTTTGTATTTGGTGACAGTAGTCGAAAGTTCTGTTGCTGAAATCAGTCTGTGCTTACCGAAAATTTAACTACTGCCCCCAGTGGCCAAAGCTGGAAGTGTTGTTGAATGAATGGGCAAGTGTAAGCTCCAGATTCAGTATGATGTAATAGAATCAACGGGAATACATTTTTTATTAACTCTACCCCCTAACCCATACCTCAACCCTTCACTTAACTGTCATCTTAGAGGGAAAATGCAACCTCCAAATCGTGCTTATCATTGATTATGTGAACATGATTACTTCCTGGCCCCATGGGACTCTAAATTATGTCTCTGATGTGCTAGATGCAATGTGTTCAAACTTGAATTGATGCAAAAATGTCTGATGGGGGAATGCGTGTCAGTAATTGGGCTGAATGGGACATTAACATTTGGAAGGAACATGTGGATTTCCTATGCGATCTTGTTGATAAATACTTATCTGTATTTGAGTAAATGACAAATAACATGGAATTAGTTTTTTGGAAGAAAATTCTGGCTACTCCTTAAAATTTAATTGGCACTGTCAATCAGTAAAATGACCTAAAAAGCAAAACTAAAAATGGAAAATAATAAAAGCATGACTTTTTCATATTTAAAGTCTTCTAAAGCCATATGGTAACTGTATGTGCAGTAAAACACCCAAATTGCAGCCTTTCTTCAGTGATAATCCTCACTTATTTTGAGAGCTACAGCAGAGTAGCGTTTCCCTTAAAATAGTCCTGTTGCGTGTCAAATTTATGATACAAAAGTATTCCATGTAGTGTCATTACTACCAGGGCTGGACTGGTAATCTGGAATACTGGTGGGCCGACGCACTTTGGGGCCGATCGGGGAGAACCGAGCCGGTGGGTCGGCCGCAAAATATGCCGAAAGGAAAAATTAGCTGCTGTGTTATGCAGAACGGACAACAAAACGGCACAAGCTTTGGGCCAGTTGCCATGTAAAATCCCAGCCTGATTTATCTTCCCAGTCCAGCCCTGATTACTACTATATAAAATGAGGTCAAAACTTCATATGTAATAATTACAGGAGAATTACAAAAATGTTTTTAAATACATTTTTGATGAAATATATCCACATATGTAAATCTATGTTTATATTTACCTAATGCATTTATGTATATATAGGTTGCATGTTATTTTATAGAACATGTACTTTCAGTATACTTACAGTGTTCTTACCCAAGAAGTACTGAGTAATATTAGGTAACTACATTTACTTGGGTTCATATATATGTATATGGATTCAGTTTAGGGTTGGGGTTATGTTTAGGGTTAGTACCTAGTAATTACTGTAGTTGTTGTAATATTATAGTACGTAAATGTAGAACAGTACTGTAAAATAAAGCGCTATCTTCTTCTTAATGACTCAATCTATCACTCAATCACTCACCCACTCAACCACTCACTCATTCAATCAATTCTTCACTCAATCACTCACCCACTCAATCAATTCTTCACTCAATCCCTCTCTCACCCACTCAATCACTCACTCATTCAATCAATTCTTCACTCAATCCCTCACTCACCCACTCAATCAATTCTTCACTCAATCACTCACTCATTCAATCAATTCTTCACTCAATCCCTCACTCACCCACTCAATCACTCACTCATTCAATCACTCACCCACTCAATCAATCACTCACTCATTCAATCAATTCTTCACTCAATCACTCACTCATTCAATCAATTCTTCACTCAATCACTCACCCACTCAATCAATTCTTCACTCAATCCCTCACTCACCCACTCAATCACTCACTCATTCAATCAATTCTTCACTCAATCACTCACTCACCCACTCAATCAATTCTTCACTCAATCACTCACTCACCCACTCAATCAATCACTCACTCATTCAATCAAGTCTTCACTCAATCCCTCACTCACCCATTCAATCAATTCTTCACTCAATCCCTCACTCAGCCACTCAATCAATTCTTCACTCAATCACTCACCCACTCAATCACTCACTCACTCACCCACTCAATCAATCACTCACCCACTCAATCACTCACTCACTCACCCACTCAATCACTCACTCACCCACTCAATCAATCACTCACCCACTCAATCAATTCTTCACTCAATCCCTCACTCACCCACTCAATCAATTCTTCACTCAATCACTCACTCACCCACTCAATCAATCACTCACTCATTCAATCAATTCTTCACTCAATCCCTCACTCACCCACTCAATCAATTCTTCACTCAATCACTCACCCACTCAATCACTCACTCACCCACTCAATCAATTCTTCACTCAATCCCTCACTCACCCACTCAATCAATTCTTCACTCAATCTATCACTCACTCACCCACTCAACCACTCACACATTCACTCACTCATTCAATCAATTCTTCACTCAATCACTCACCCACTCAATCACTCACCCACTCAATCAATTCTTCACTCACCCACTCAATCACTCACTCATTCAATCAATTCTTCACTCAATCACTCACTCATTCAATCAATTCTTCACTCAATCACTCACTCACCCACTCAATCACTCACTCATTCAATCAATTCTTCACTCAATCACTCACTCACCCACTCAATCACTCACTCATTCAATCAATTCTTCACTCAATCACTCACTCACCCACTCAATCACTCACTCATTCAATCAATTCTTCACTCAATCACTCACTCATTCAATCAATTCTTCACTCAATCACTCACTCACCCACTCAATCACTCACTCATTCAATCAATTCTTCACTCAATCACTCACTCATTCAATCAATTCTTCACTCAATCACTCACTCACCCACTCAATCACTCACTCATTCAATCAATTCTTCACTCAATCACTCACTCACCCACTCAATCACTCACTCATTCAATCAATTCTTCACTCAATCACTCACTCACCCACTCAACCACTCACACATTCACTCACTCATTCAATCAATTCTTCACTCAATCACTCACTCACCCACTCAATCACTCACTCATTCAATCAATTCTTCACTCAATCACTCACTCACCCACTCAACCACTCACACATTCACTCACTCATTCAATCAATTCTTCACTCAATCACTCACCCACTCAATCAATTCTTCACTCAATCACTCACTCACCCACTCAATCACTCACTCATTCAATCAATTCTTCACTCAATCACTCACTCACCCACTCAATCACTCACTCATTCAATCAATTCTTCACTCAATCACTCACTCACCCACTCAATCACTTCACTCACTCACTCACTCACTCACTCAATCACTCACTCACTCACTCAATCTCACTCAATCATTCACTCACTCAATCACTCACTCACCCACTCAATCACTCACTCATTCAATCAATTCTTCACTCAATCACTCACTCACCCACTCGACCACTCACACATTCACTCACTCATTCAGTCAATTCTTCACTCAATCACTCACCCACTCAATCAATTCTTCAATCACTCACTCACCCACTCAATCACTCACCCACTCAATCAATTCTTCAATCACTCACTCACCCACTCAATCACTCACCCACTCAATCAATTCTTCACTCAATCACTCACCCACTCAATCAATTCTTCACTCAATCACTCACCCACTCAATCACTCACTCATTCAATCAATTCTTCACTCAATCACTCACTCACCCACTCAATCACTCACTCATTCAATCAGTTCTTCACTCAATCACTCACTCACCCACTCAATCACTCACTCATTCAATCAATTCTTCACTCAATCACTCACTCACCCACTCAACCACTCACACATTCACTCACTCATTCAATCAATTCTTCACTCAATCACTCACCCACTCAATCAATTCTTCACTCAATCACTCACTCACCCACTCAATCACTCACTCATTCAATCAATTCTTCACTCAATCACTCACTCACCCACTCAATAAATTCTTCACTCAATCACTCACTCACCCACTCAATCACTCACTCATTCAATCAATTCTTCACTCAATCACTCACTCACACTCATTCAATCAATTCTTCACTCAATCACTCACTCACCACTCAATCAATTCTTCACTCAATCACTCACCCACTCAATCACTCACTCATTCAATCAACTCACTCAATCAATCACTCACCCACTCAATCACTCACTCACTCAATCAATTCTTCACTCAATCACTCACTCACCCACTCATTCACTCACTCACTCAATCAATTCTTCACTCAATCACTCACTCACCCACTCATTCACTCACTCATTCAATCAATTCTTCACTCAATCACTCACTCCCCACTCATTCACTCACTCATTCAATCAATTCTTCACTCAATCACTCACTCACCCACTCATTCACTCACTCATTCAATCACTCACTCCACTCAATCACTCACTCACTCAATCAATTCTTCACTCAATCACTCACCCACTCAATCACTCACTCACTCAATCAATTCTCACTCACCCACTCAATCACTCACTCACTCAATCAATTCTTCACTCAATCACTCACTCATTCAATCAATTCTTCACTCAATCACTCACTCCCCACTCATTCACTCACTCATTCAATCAATTCTTCACTCAATCACTCACTCCCCACTCATTCACTCACTCATTCAATCAATTCTTCACTCAATCACTCACTCCCCACTCATTCACTCACTCATTCAATCAATTCTTCACTCAATCACTCACCCACTCAATCAATTCTTCACTCAATCACTCACTCACCCACTCAATCACTCACTCATTCAATCAATTCTTCACTCAATCACTCACTCCCCACTCATTCACTCACTCATTCAATCAATTCTTCACTCAATCACTCACTCACCCACTCATTCACTCACTCATTCAATCAATTCTTCACTCAATCACTCACTCACTCACTCACTCATTCAATCAATTCTTCACTCAATCACTCACTCACCCACTCATTCACTCACTCATTCAATCAATTCTTCACTCAATCACTCACCCACTCAATCAATTCTTCACTCAATCACTCACTCACCCACTCAATCACTCACTCATTCAATCAATTCTTCACTCAATCACTCACTCACCCACTCATTCACTCACTCATTCAATCAATTCTTCACTCAATCACTCACTCCCCACTCATTCACTCACTCATTCAATCAATTCTTCACTCAATCACTCACTCCCCACTCATTCACTCACTCATTCAATCAATTCTTCACTCAATCACTCACTCACCCACTCAACCACTCACACATTCACTCACTCATTCAATCAATTCTTCACTCAATCACTCACCCACTCAATCATTCACTCACTCAATCACACACACACACACACACACACACTCACTCTTTCACTCACTCAATCAATCAATCACACACACACACACACATACAAACACACACTTCGATCACTCACTCACATACAGTATGTATTCAAGGTAGCTGCCTGCAAATCATCTTCTCTCTCTTGTATCATGCATTGCATTGAAACTGCTCCAGTTCACCTGTCCAGCTGTCATCTTTCTAAGTTTTTTGCTATATCCATCACACTCAAAAACTTCCCCACCCAATCTCATTTTGAAAGTCTCCTTTCAAAATGCTAAACAGTAGATCATACATAATACATTGATCTGTACCAAACTCTAGTGAGCTGCCTCTATTCTCTACAAAGGCACCTACCTTCTAAGGTAACTCAACCAAACTGGATCCTAACCAAACTTTAACCATGTAAGTGGCTGATTTGAAATGCTCTTCATAGGCAGCAACTCTGATAACAGTCACACAAATAGCACTCCACAGGAAATAAACAAAACTCATCACAATGCATTCTGGGATAACCTTATTAATGAAGGATACATGCAATGCTGCGTTAGAGTTTGGCCAAAACAAGATATTTTATAAAACAGCATCATTTTGCTGCCTGCTGGGGAACAGTGTTAGTGTTGCAAACATGACTGTGATGCCTATAAATGTTACCAAGTTGGGAAACTCACTAGTATTTGGCATGGAGTCATCTGTCTCATCTGTGTACCAGCCATAAGTTTCTCATATATCCACATTCAACTTTGTTCTCCACTTTTCCCCATTATTTCCTTCATCTCTCTCTCTCTGTATTTCTCTCTTTCTGCAGGTATGGAGGGGTGCCTTAGCTCGTATGCGCTGTAGGAAGATCAGAGCTATCTATACTATAATGGCATATTATAAATGCTATAAGGTAAAGGCCCACTTCTGGGAAGTGGAGAGACGCTTTGTCAATGTTCGAAACATGGCCGACTACGGCAAGAGCGTGGAGTGGCCAACACCGCCTGCAGCCCTGGCACAGTTCCACAGGATCACCAAACACCTCTACCAGCGGTATGTTTAGCAGTGTTAGTAACTAACTTAAAGTAGCAATGCTCAAAGTTATCTAAATTTTTCAACAGCATGACAGTAGTTCATCTGTTTTCAAAATATTGTAGGTTGTCCTGTAACAAGCTACTTTTTCCAATGAGTTTTTCAATTAGCTGTTTTTAAAGTCACGTTGTTTTGACAAAAGTTTCTCCAATTCGAGTGCCTTCCCAGAAGTGTGTAACTGAAGTGAACATTTTTATAAGCACATTTCAGCTCTGTTTGTCTGTATAACGCAAGTAAACGGATGCCATCAGGCTGCTGGCTGTTTGATGGTACAAAAGTCATATTTAGGCAGCATAAAAGTAAATCACACAACACCAGTCGATCAATTAATATCTTCTGAAGCAAACCGATAGGTTGGTATAATAAACAATTGAAAAATTAAAACATTTTTTTTACTTTAAATCATTAGCGCTGGATTCACTGTTTGAAATTATCTAACTCTTGCTTGACATTCGTTCCTCTGTTGCACACAAAGCACGCGCTTCTTGCGTGAACGTGCCATTGCACTTACGCCACTGATGTGTCGGCTGCTAGCAGTAAGCAATTTTTTAAAGTTAATAAAGTTTTAATTATCTATATATTTTTTACACAAACCTATCAGTTTTGTTCTGGAGACATTAATTAATCGACTGGAGTCATGTGGATTACTTTTATGCTGCCTAAATATGTCTTTTGGACTGTCAAACAGCCAGGGACCTAATGGCACCTGTTTACTTGCATGGTATGGACAAAAAGAGCTGAAATTTGCTTATAAAAATCTTCATTTCAGTTCTGCTGAGGAAGGAAAGTCATACACTTTGCTTAAAGAGAAGTAAGTCATGAGAGAATTTTAATGTTTGGCTGAACTATCCCTTTAAAGGTGCCTTACGGAACTTTCAGCTCTCTAGCGACATCTATGGTTTAAACCTAAAATTGCAAGCAACTTGTGGAGGAATATTTTAATATTTAATTTGTAATATATAATATTTTTATTGTGTTTCGGCACTGATCTTCTTCGTGGATGAATCTCATGGTATGAGGTTACCTGGACTTTTTCTGTGATCATGACTTGCCGTTGTCATGACAGGCTTTTTTAATGTTATTTACTCATAAAGGAAGACAATTTTCTTATTTACATCTTTTAATACGATTAAGTGTTTTATCCACTGCACATTAATGTTTGTGTTTTTCTACATATATCCCAAATTTAAGAGATGAAACTAAGTATATTAAAAAATATATATATATTTTTTATATATTTGAGTTGAATGGACTTAATTATTTTTATATTACAATCTACAGCCTCAGCAGACAATACAAGTTAACCATAATACTACAGTAGTAGGTATATGCAATGCACACAATACAACTGTCAACTAAAAACACAAAAAGATCAAATATACTATATTAAATATGAAAATATTATGCAGAAATTAGCAATAAAGCAATTACAATAATAGACAGTTTCCGTAATCTTTTCTTTGGCAGTAAAGTTATAGTAGAGAGATTATAACACACTTATCAAATTAATATGTACATTATTGTGCTATGAAATCAGCACATTATAAACAACTTAAGATGAGTACACATTCATGGGGAATTACTATATAGTACCTTGTACCTACAGAACAGTAACAGACCATCTGCTAAAAGAGAGTGATACACAACTGGTGCATTTCTGCAACTGTTAAAAGAAATGAGAAAACAGTGGCACAGGTGCACACACACACACACACACACACACACACACACACTTACTTACACACTTAGGAAATCTCGAAACTGCATAAATGTTATAAAATTCTCATAAGTCATGAATATTAGAAAACGTGTTACTGTAACTTCACTGGAAAGCATAGCCAATACATTGCAATAGGTAAACGCAATACCCTAAGTAATGCTCAATTCATTTGAGCAGGGGTTTACAAATTGAACCTCTTTGGCCTAAACAAGTTATTTGAAGTACCCCCTGATATTCTGAGTAATGTTAAACTTTCCAAATATAATACATTTTACATCTTTGCACTTTGAAGTCGCATGAACACAAGGACAGTTAAAACGCATTGTTTAAGTTGTGTTCTTTCTTGTTTTTTTATTTATTTATTCAAATAACGGACATTTGGAATTATCCATCAATGTTTTTAAAATTCGGTAAATGACGGAAATATTTTGGTATGCAACATTTTGATTTTGTCACAAACCCCTTGTAGTTCCCTCATGAACCCCCGTTTTGGAAACCCTGTATTAGAGCATAAAAAACAATAAACGGTTAAACAACCCAGCCAAAAAAAAAAACTACATATTTAAGCATTATAGCAAGTAAGCTTTGCCAAACATTAAACTGTTAAATATCCATCAGGGGACTGCTGTCCTGCAGCTGCTGAAGCTGCAGAAGTTTCCCCAGCTGACACACATGCAACACTTTAGCCAACTCTTCTTTTCTTTGCTTTCAGACAAATCCGACCCGACATCTTATAATATTAATCATTATTCTAGGCAAACTGTAGTGAATCAGGGGAAGACAAGGACATGTTTTTTAACACTAATTTTATCATGTGCTTGCTCAATAATGGACTTTTGTAAACAATTTTATTTAAAAAAATAAAAGCTTATGTAATGCAACTTTAAAGGCTGCTGTTCATAATTATGATCAGTTATATAAATAAAGTTGTAATATATACAGTATACTGTTTATACTGTATATATATATATATACAGCTGCTGTCCAAAGGCTTTTGGGGATGGGCGGTATCGCTGGCGACATGACCAGGTCCTCAGGGCTCTTGCGGATATTATCACCACAGCAATTCAGAGCAGTAAGAGTCAGCAGCCCTCCAAGCAAACCATATCCTTTGTCAGAGCTGGAGAGAAGGCACATCAGCAGCCACGCTCCCCAGGCGGGCTCCTGGCCAATGCAAGAGACTGGCACCTTCAAGTGGACCTTGGAAGGCAGCTCAAGTTCCCGAATCACATCACGGCCACTTCACTCCACCCAGACGTGGTGATTACATCGGAGTCGACCAGGCACGTGGTCATAGTGGAGCTTACTGTCCCCTGGGAAGACAGATTGGAGGAGGCAAATGAGCGTAAGAGAGCCAAATATGCAGAGCTGGTGGAGGAGTGCAGGAGCGGCGGCTGGAAAACACGCAATGAGCCAGTGGAGGTCGGTTGCCGGGGCTTTGCAGGACAGTCGTTACCCCGAACACTCAAACTCCTTGGAGGCTGTGCAGGCGAGCCATAAAGAACATCTCTGAGGCTGCCGAAAAAGCCTCACGATGGTTGTGGATCAGGAGTGTGACCCCGGGTTCATCACTGATGACGTGTCCAAGTAGCACCAAAAGGTGTATGTTAGAACATATATATATATATATATATATATATATATATATATATATATATATATATATATATAGCAATATCTACACTACAGCAAGAGTGCAATTTGGCCCTACATCAGCACTGCTGTGATTGTGCCGCAGGCTGAGTGCCGTAGGTAATTAGTGTGATATTGCTTATATACAACAGTTCAATGAACAAGTACATTTTAAAAAAATTTGGAAAAACCGAGTACGGTCATTAAAAACACATTTGTGCATGGAACTACTTTCTTATGCGACGGATCAGAATCTGCCGTTGCTGGCATGATGCGTCCAAGCCTCCATTAGTAATTCAGAAATTTAACTTCAGAAATATTATCACGGCTTGTGCTGTTTCTAACAAGTTATTGGATAAACAAGGATAGATGGCTGGATGTGTGTTTGTGTGTGTGTGTAGAGAGAGAGAGAGAGAGAGAGAGAGAGAGAGAGAGAGATGGAGCGTGTGCAATCTCCTAGCTTTTGGTAATGTATTAGTAATACAGCAATCACACACACTGTAGCGCAGTTCTATGTATACAATGACTAACGGATTCACTTTACGTCACCAACGGGCTCATATTACACACAAGAATAATCTTTTGCCACCACCTGCTGGCTAACATATGTAATTTCAAAAATAAAGACAGTAACTCCTAACAGATACACTTTATTTTAGAACAGCATGCGGAGTGATACACACACAGTGAAGCGTCTGAGTGCTGATGCTGTCACACCATCAGTGCTCATGGAACTTCTTGTCCAATCAGATTCGAGGACCGGAAATAACTGTGGTGTGTGTGTATATATATATATATATATATATATATATATATATATATATATATATATATATATATATATAATAGATTACAATTTTTAATCAAATTAATTAGATGGTGTGCCAATTAATGAATCAAATTTATCACAATTAATCACATAAATAAATATTTACAGAGAAAGCCTCTCAAATAACAATAATTTTAAAATATGATGAAATAATTATAAATAGTAATGGTCACGGATCTACCTGACCTTCCCACCACAAACACTCAACCTTCCCGCTCCCCTGTAAAATAATTTGTTTTAGTGTGATAAAATTGCTTACAGGGTTTACTGTTGTTGCGTCATAATGGCAACAAAGTTGTAATATTGGATATAACTTTACACTGATAAGGTTAGTAAGCAATTTTCCACACTAAAATTACATTTATAGATATGTTTACATCTAGTGACTATACTTTTGAAACAATGTTCATTGAAACTTTTATGGATTGGCCCCATTCACTTCCATTGTACAGTGGAACACTGTATGTAATCATGCCTTCCACCTTTATAATGTTTGTATGTCTCTTTTTCTTTCGTTCTTTCTCTTTTGTCCTTCCTCTCACTCTTTCACTCTTTCTCTCAGATGGTGGGCGAGGCAGCTGATTAAAAACATCCCCCCATCAGACATGGCAGAGGTGAGGGCAAAAGTAGCTGCTCTGGCGGCTCTGAGTGGGGAGAGAGTGGACTGGGGTTACAGTCGTGCCTGGGAGAGAGACTACCTGGCCAATGTGAGACATTCATCATGATACTATTTATTTTATTATGATAGCATAATCACAAGTATTTTCACAATAATATTTGCTGGTGAGCAATTTTGGATACTGAATGGACTTGAGAAAATTATGCTATTTTTAGGGTTTTTACATTGATTAAGCCTATGAAGTTTAAACTTTAAGAAAGGATTAAGCCCAGTGGTACATCACTCCAGGATGATATGTTGTAAGTATTTATCTGTTCTTATGAAAGCTCAGTAAACATTTGCTGAAGAACAATTACTTAAGTACATAAGCATCACTATTATTTTTACATTTGAACAGACCCCTAACCATCAAATGGTGCAGCATGTTGAGAGGTGTGCTGTTCATTTTCTAAGCAATCAGACTGTTTTCGCCTTGTGGTTAAACAATTCCATAGACTTTTATTGAAGGAGGGCCCAAGCCATATCTAGAGACCAGAATATAAGAGATATTTGGATATGGTCTTTTGAGACTTGGGCCTGTAAGCAACCACTTTGGCCCACTTAGTTTGGCAGGGCAGGGTTTCCTTTGTTCAAGCCCAAAGATTCAAGTCAAGGGCCCCCTGGTAATTGGCCCGGTCGGTAATCCATCCCTGTTTATGGGTACACATTTTATTGGTGTACCACAGAATTTCTCATCAAGCCTGTATTCACACGAAATCAATAATGCTTTCTTCAAAAAGTTATTCTGTAAAAACATTTATTATTATTAGTTCATGGTCAAATTTGTCTGCTCTTTAGATAGTTTACCAAACATTTGCTAAAGTTTAATTACTTTTTACCTTCGGATACACTTAGAGGAAAGAACAGCTTTGTGTGATTATTTGTAATCGTTTTTTTATCTTTGTTTTTTAAGTTACATTGATTTCACTAGAAGCCTGCATGAACATCTTGACATTAAAGCTGAAGGGGACTTTTCAGAAAACTATTTTCACTGTAGCCAGAGATAAACACCCCAATTTACCGTTCAGTCAGCATTTTGTCCAACCTAAACATATTCTGGTGTGCGTAAACAGTGTTGACATTTGGACTTTTGACACCAGGCACAAGATAGCCGATAACTTAAAAACAGCAGGTAAATATCTCATCTCATCCACCGCTTGAGGCATAGTCAATATTAGATTGAATTGACCCCAGTATTAACCCTTCAAAGACCTCACCTGTCAGTTTTTCTCCAGTCTTGTGTTTTTAATGATCTCATCATTACACAGACCAATCTGTTAGACTGCAGCACATGCCATTAAATTTAGCTTTGGTTAGTTGGTTAGTCTCGTGCCATAGACAAGGGTACTGCCATATGCAAGACCATCCACAACTCGCTGATTAAAATACCAGCATGCTGGTCCTGGCCAGTTTATGCTGGTTTGGTACTGGTCTAGCTGGTGGACCTGCAAAATCTAGATGTTTAAGTTAGCTGGCCAACATGGTCTTTCTGGTGAAGCTGGTTTGCCAAGGATGTCTAACTTGCTAAGCTAGAAAGATGCCTAATGTGGACACCAGAAGAGATTAGTCATGATGGTCCACCAATTCCATAACAGTTTCCATAACAAATATTTTTTCTTTTCTTTTGTATAGATAAAATATGATAATTTTTTAGCAACGGTGCTTTAATTAGCATGCTGTGTTTTTGTTGCTACCACAGGAAAACCTGCTCGGAAAAGTCGTGTCGTCACATTTATCCCCTATAAATCAGCGCCGCTTCAGTCATACAAATTCAGACATTTAGACGATGTGTCAGATTAAAAATAACCAACATTTCTCGAAAACCCTGCATGCTGTTCCATTCTGTTGTGCACCATCTAGCTGTTTTTAATGCAAGATTGCTTTTTACTGTTTTTAAACGGCCTCTAATCAAGGAGAACCCAGGAGAACCCAAAACCAGCCAAATTATACAGGACTTCCTTAAGATTGGTTAGTTCACTAGTCATTCAGGCAACCCACCGACTATCTTAAAACTTGTCGTTTTGCACATCCTTAAACGCCAGCTTCCAAAACAACATATTCTGGTGACCAGGTTTGCTCATGTGTTGCTCATCACACTTATAACATTTAACATGAATCATGTCTCCTCGATTGGAGAGCCATACACAAAGGTAAGCTTTTCTTTGTGTCTGGTGTCAGATGTAAGGCAAACACTGTTTTTCCTTTGTATATCCAGATTTATTTTTACTAAAACCATCAATTTTACTGGCTTTGCTCAAGGACAGCAAAGTGAACAAAAGCATTCCCTTTTGAATAAAAGCTGATAACCCTGTGGCTCCAACTAATTCGCACTTGAGTTGTGCGAAATGGTTTTGAGGACTCCTTGAGCATGTGCTCTATACCGTATTTTAAGATATATATTCTTCATAAAAAGATCTGCTCAGCTCTGTAAGACATGTGACTTCTGGAAAAACACATTTTTAAAGCCCACAAGATGCATGTTGAATGTCATGTCCAGTCATCACAGTTTATATCAGCTGTGACATATGAGCTTCAAAGCCCTTTTAAGTTTTCAGATCATCTGAATGAGTCAAAAGCTTATTCATGGAGCCTAGTTGACAATCTGTTGTTGCAGATAAGGTGTCGTGTCTTTTTGATGCATTAGTGGAGTGGGCTGGTGATGATGAGGAAGGTGTTGTTGAGTCCGTCATGGACTGATTTGAATTGTCATCAAAGAATGAATGGAGAAAAAAGTTGTGTTTGTGTTACTGTGACTAAGCTTCTCAGTTTATTTCTGACTTCATCCAGAAATGTGTCTCTCTTTTTCAGGTGAAGGACTCTCCAGTAACAAGCTCCAACTTTGTGCGAATCACCAAAGAGCTAAAGAACAAAGACCAGTATGGTCAGGTCCTCTTCTCATGCTTTGCCAGGATGGTAGGTTATAGTATTCTTCCTCTTTTTTTTGCATTATTGGGATGACAAAATCTGTGCATTTGTATTACCAAAGTGTTCGCAGCTTAGCTGTGTACAAAGAGTGTACAATAGTACAAAGTACAATAAAAATTACAGTATAAAGTAAAAAAAGTACAAATGAATATAGTAAACAAATAATATTAAGCACAATAATAGTGTAAATAGAGAAAAAATATATATTAATGAATACATTTAATAATAAGGAAAATAGAGTAAACAAGTAATATTAAAAAAATTAAGTAAAAGAATACCACAAATTGATAAAACAAGCAATATTAACAAGTAACTTCATGGTTACTGTTGTAACCTCCATTCCCTGAGGGAAGGAACGAGACGTTGTGTCGAATGAAGTGACACAAGGGGTCTTCCTGGGATGCCAAACGTACCTCTGAACCTGAGAAAAGGCCAATGTCAAGTTGGCAGACAGAATTTGCATGCCCCGACCCGGACATACGGGTATAAAGGAAGCGGGCAGCGAAGTTGCCAGTCAGGATTTTGCACTGAGGAGCCGAAAATAAGGTACGGACGTTTACAGTGGTAGTTCTAGTGCTGTGGCAGGAGGGACACAACGTCTCGTTCCTTCCCTCGGGGAACGAAGGTTACAACCATGACGTTCCCCTTCTGTCACTCACTCAACGTTGTGTCGAATGAAATGACACAAGGGGTCCCATATAAAAACGCCACGCACTGACCGTGTTACGTGAACTGCTGAGACAGGTGCAAGCAGGCTACTGCGTGCTAGAGGCAACTGTGTCGGCTGCACGTAGCCCTCCCCAACGGCCTCAAAGAGGTGTCACATACAGACCTTAGGTTCCCCGAACCCCTGAGGGGGGCAACAGGCACTACATGACTAGCATGGGAGCAAGCCCGGCAGCCACTCCTTTTCTCTCACTATGTCTCTCACATAGGATGTGAAGCGGCTGGGGCTATCTTAATGCTATGAAATGCATCGGGGAAGGCGGTTTTTCCTAGTCCTTTTCTTTCAAGGGGAAAAGACCCTGCGGAGGGTCTAGGGGGAGGTAAAATGTGGCAAATACACCACAAGGGTTGTGAAGTGAGAAAGAAGTTCCTTCCTCCGGGAAATTTTCCAGGGAGATGCTGTCGCGAGGAGCGTAAGATCCGAGATCCAGGCCCGGGTGGGACAGTAAGGGGCCACCAGGATGACCTGTTCCACATCCTCCCTGATCTTGCACAGCACCGGTGCAAGAAGGCTCACTGGGGGAAATGCGTACTTGCGCAGCTCCCGGGGCCAGCTGTGTGCCAGCGCATCTGTACCGAGAGGAGCTCCTGTCAGGGAATACCAGAGCGGGTAGTGGAAGTTGTCTTGGGAGGCAAAGAGATCTATCTCTACCTTGCCGAATTGGTCCCATATCAGCTGGACCACCTGGGGGTGGAGCCTCCACTCTCTGCTGGGTGAAACCTGCCACGACAGCGCGTCCGCCATCGTGTTGTGGTTGCCAGGGATGTGAGTGGCGCGCAGCGACCTGAGTCGCGGCTGATTCCAAAGGAGGAGATGGCGGGAGAGTTGTGACATATGACGAGAGATTTATGTATGCTACCGTCGTGGTGCTGTCTGAACAGATCAACAGATGAAACCTCCGGTTCTGTCCAGAGGCCAGCGGCAGTGTGCCCATTGCACACAGCACCCCAACCCTGTCAAGAGGTGTCTGTGGTCACCACGACATGTCTGGACACCTGCTGCAAGGGGACTCCAGTCCGCAGAAAGCAGAGGTCTGTCCAAGGTTTGAAAGTCTGATGGCAAGAAGGGATGATTGTCACACGGTATGTGCTGTGGCGCCATGCCCATCTCGGGACTCGAGTCAGTTCAGTTCAGTTCAGTTTCAATTTATTGTCCCCTAAGGGAAACTTGTCTTGCAGCCAGGTAAACATACAGGTGACATAACAGGTAGCCTAAACACCACATACACATACCAATAAACAACACAAACTACTAGTTAAAAACACTGTTACAGTATTACCCATCTATGTCATAGAATTGTGCAACTTTAGCAACCGAATTGCACTTGGTATAAAAGAGTTCTTAGTCCTATTGGACTTAAAACAAGGGACTCTGTAGCCAGTGCTGAAGCGGGCTCATATGCATCAACCCGAGCAGCCGTGGCTGAGGATGCCATATGCCCCGGGAGCCTCTGGAATTGCTTTAGAGGAACCGCTGTGCCGGGCTCGAAGAGAGCAAGGCACCTGAGCACTGACTGAGACTGCTCGTTGGTGAGACTGAGTCTAACTCCATGCCGAGAAAAGAGATGCTCTGAACCGGGACAAGCTTGCTCTTTTCCCAGTTGACCTGAAGCCCTAGACAGCTGAGGTGCCTGAGCACCTGGTCCCGGTGAGCGCACAGTAACTCTCAAGAGTGAGCCAGGATGAGCCAGTCGTCGAGGTAGTTGAATATGCGGATGCCCACTTCCCTTAGCGGGGCAAGAGCTGCCTCTGCGATCTTCGTGTAGACGCGAGGGGACAGGGTCAGGCCAAAGGGGAGGACCTTGTACTGATACGCCTGGCCGTCGAACACAAACCGTATGAAGGGTCGTTGTGGAGATGTGGAAGTACGCATCCTTCAGGTCTACCACCGTGAACCAATCTAGCTGTCGAACACAAGTAAGAATCTGTTTCTGTGTGAGCATTTTGAACAGGAGACTGTGTAAGGCCCGGTTGAGTACTCCCAGGTCCAAGATTGGTCGCAACCCGCCGTTTTTTTTTTCTTTGGGTACGATGAAGTAAGGGCTGTAGAAACCCTTCTCCATCTCGGCTGGAGGGACGGGCTCTATCGCATCCTTGAGGAGTAGGGTCGTGATATCTGCTCATAAGGTGCTAGCTTTCTCGCCTCGCACGGAAGTGGAGCAAACACCACTGAAACGAGTCAGGAGCCGGGCGAACTGAATCGCGTAGCGACGGATTGTGAAGTGAAAGCCACGCATCCAAATTCAAAGTGTGGGGCACTAACGGGACGATCGCTTTTGACATTCCGGGCGGGGCTTCACGGCGGGGGAGAAGGTAATAGCGCGTCGGGAGGCAGAAGAGCGTCCCGAGGCTTGGGTGCTGAGAAAAGACTCAAAGCACTTACCTTGCTCTGCGCACCCGGCAGGAGACTGAGGAAGAGTTTCGTGGCTCTGAGAGTGACGTCGGTGGCAGAGATCAGTTCCTGCAGCACATCAGGGTCAGAACTACCCAGGTGCAGATCTTTGAGTGCCTTGGCTTGGTGAACTTGCAAGAGAGCCATGGCATGCAGTGCGGAGGCGGCCGGTCAGGTGGCGCTATAGACTTTCGAGGTCAGTGATGATGTCATTCTACAGTCTCTGGAGGGGAGTACCAGGCGGTCCCGCCAGATGGCGGCATTCTCAGGACAAAAGTGGATCACAACCGCTCTGTCCACCTGGGGGACCTCCATGTACCCGTGGGCCGCCCGCCATCCAGGGTAGTGAGAGCTGACTAGCAGAGGGGTCGGTTCCAGGCAGTAAAAGGTGCCCTCCACGACCACGTCAGCTCGTCTTGCACTTCCGGGAAGAACGGAACCATGTCTATGAGCGGTGCCCTGACCCGAGGAACCGATCGAGTAGCCGTGAGGGGGGGACGGAGGTTTCCAGTCCAGCCTCGCGCTCACGGCGGCCTGAGAAAGCATAGCGGACATCTGCACGTCAGCCTCAGACTGGGCGAGCAGACCCGAAGTTGGCAGCCCAGACGAGTCATCAGCATCAGACGCCGCTGTGACGCTCTCCGATGCAGCGGCGATGTCGTCATCCAATTCAACAAGCAATAATAATAAATAAATAATAATAATAATGCAAATGAAGTACACAAGCAATATAAATTAATACATTAAAATAATAGGTCAAATGAAGAAACAAGCAATATTATTAAATAACAAGTAAATAATGGTGTGAACAAGCTATACTAACAAATGAATAATAATAATAACATCAATGGAGAAAACAAGCAGTATTAATAAAAATAAGTCAAATAATAGTGCATATGTATTAATTAGCTAAATAAACAAATACAATACAATAATAGCACGAATGGAGAAAACAAGTAATATTAATAAATAAGGTAAATAATATTATGAATATAGAAAACAAGCAATATTAATCAATAAAGTAAAATAATAGTGCAAATAGAATAAACAAGCATTAATAACATAACAAATAAAATAATAGTGCGAATGGAGAAAACAAGTAATGTTAATAAAAAAGTAAATAACAGTGTGAATGAAGTTAACAAGCATTATTAAAAAATTAAGTAAAATAACAGTGCAAATGGAGTAAACAAGCAATGTTAATAAATAAATGAAACGAATTGTGTGAATTGAGTGAACAAGTAATATTTACAAATAATGCTAAATACAGTAGTAGTGGGAAAACAAGCATTATTTATTAAGCAATATAATAACATGAATGGAAAAGTAATATTAATAAATAAAATAATATTGGAAATTGATTAAACAAGCAATACTAACAAGTCTGAATGGATCAAGTATTATTAACAACTAAAACGACAATGTTAATTTACAAAAAAAATCAATGATGTAATAACAATACATTACAGAACATTCATTATTTAGCATAAAAGATGACAAAATAGATAATTTATTTCTCTCACAGTCACACTCTCTCTCATGCCAAAGTCTCAATGTCTTATTCTGTTTCATATCGTCTAACACACAAATTCTCTTACATGAGCTCATGTGACCGCAGCAAATGTAGAGATCACAACCATAACAGTGTGTTGAGCGTTTGACTGCCTTGAGCAAAGAGCGTTAGTGCTAGACTGTAATCATAACGCTGCAGCTATGGATGCTGCTGCGGCTGGTCCAGTTTATCTTCTCTTCCCATGTGAGACTCAACCACACCGCCAACCCAAATCCACAGGCTATTTTTAAAACAAGAAACATGTGCTGCAATAGTGGAGCAGTAAATACAAGTAATACAGTGCTGATCCAAAGGTTTCACATAAATTTAATGAAAGGAAAAGTTCACCCAGAAATGAAAATTCTGTCATAATTTACTTACCCTCATGTTGTTCCAGACCCGTACGACTTTCTTTTTTCCATGAAACACAAAAGAAGAAACTTTCTTCCATGAAATTACAATCAATGGGGACAGAAGCTTTCAAGCATCAAAAAGAATGCAAAAGCACCTTAGAAGTATCATAAAAGTATTCCATATGACATACATGCACAATATTCCAAGTCTTCTGAAGACATAGGTTAACTTTGTGTAAGAAACAAATGAAAATTAAAGACTTTATTATGAAAAAATCTTCACATCCACTCTACCTCTACTTTGCACAATCATGAGAGCTCATGAGAGAAGTAGCAATGTTTGATTTGTGAACAAATCATTCTTTTGAGTCAGATATTTTCACCGAGTCTGTTGATATGTCTGAATGATTTGTTCACAAACCGGGAAACAGTTTTCTGGAGGGCAACATCATCAGAGAGTGACATCTTACATTTCAGTCTGCTTCTTACACAAATGAATTGTATGTCTTTGGAAGACTTGGAATATATTGCGTTAGTCATAGAGAACACTTTTATGATACTTTTATGGTGCTTTTTGCATTCTTATTAAAGCTTGAAAGCGTCAGTCTTCTTCAATTGTACAGTATCTGCATCAAAAGAGCATCAATGTTTCTGTATTTTCCTTTTGTATTTCACGGAACAAAGAAATCCTACAGGATTTGTACAGCATGAGGCTGAGTAAGTCATGACACAATTAACATTTTTGGTTCTTTTAAACCTTGATTTATTTTTCATTGTTACTTATTTCTGTAGTTCAGGGATAATTTGTTTACCAAATGTTTGCATTTACCTTTTCTCTCTTGATCTCTGTTTTTTACAGCTTAACTGGTTCAATAATACAAAAGACAGAGCTCTACTTATCACGGACAAGCATATTTACAGACTGGAACCTAAAAAACACTTTAAAGTGCAGAAACGAATACCGCTTGACTCTGTAAGTATGTTATGCTCATGACATGTTGACACAGGCTTTCACATGCACACACAAAGATGTTAAAGGAATAGTTTACCCAAACATGAAACTTCTGCCATCATTACTCATTCTCTTATTGTTCTAAACATGTATGACTTTCTATCTTATGTGGAAAAGAAAACTAGAGCTTTAAATGTTCATAAATAATCATTTGTTCTACATAATTACTTCTCTCATGAACTCCTATGAACATGCATATGTCCAATTTTTCAGTGAGTAACGACATCAGTTTTGCTCTGTTTTTCACTCAAAGATAACATATGGTTTCAGAAGACTTGGAATATAGTGCACAAGTCATCCATAAGAGTTTAATGGTGCTTTTACGTCCTTTTTAAAGCTTGAAAGCTCCAGTCCCTATTCGGTGTAATTGCATGGAAAATAGCAGCCAATACATTCTTTAAAGTTTCTTGTTTTGTGTTATACAGTAAAAAGCAAGTGATATGTCTTTTGATTGACACAAGGGTAAGAATATAATGACAGAAGTTTTATTTGAGGGTGAAGTATTCCTTTAAGTATTACAGTACATACAGAAATGCAGCCCGAAACAAGAAAGCAAACACAAGTCCTGTATCTGTGTCTTATATGTTATTGTCTGGGTTTGCGTCGGTTTTATGTAAGCCTGCTATGTGTGTCACCTCATCTGTCTGCTGCATTCACTCTGACTCTTGGGGCCTTTTTGACCTTTTCACCATCCATAGCATGCCTCCTGTCTTTAGCCTATGGATTTCTGCCAAAAGTCTTATTAGAGCCAAACTAATACTTCATATGACCAGCGGCGACACAGACTTTAATCGTTTAACAGGGTCATTTACAAACTTCTGTCCGTGTCTGACTGAATTCAGTGACCAGAGCTGTGAGTGTGGGTATGTGTGAGGAGTCTGACCTACATTCTGAGAGAGGGATTTGGTCACACGTGGCAGCATTGCTGTCTGAGCCTCCCTTCACAATCGCATATGCACACATGCATTAAACCTGCAATTTTATCCATATAAGTATGTTTTCGACTCAGACTTCCCAGGGAGAGAGAGGCAGAGAGAGACAATGGGACACTTCAGCGATAACTGCAGAAAACATTCACTGCAGTATGTTACTGAATCCATCCAATTGTTCACAACACACGTTTAACACGTCACTATACTCATTACAGTGGTTTAGTTATGATGTTTACATCTAAAGAAAATATATCAAAAGAAAAATAAAGCACATTTTTAGGATATTTTTCATCGAAACAATATTTTCATAACAATTAAGCACATTTTCGCCCAGATTTATACGACCATATTCGTCTGGCTATTGTAATTCTCATTATTTTTATTGATTATTTTCATTATATTGTCATTACTGTAATACATACAGTTTTTCTAATTATTATTATTATTATTTTAAATAACAATAATTCTAATGCAATATTTTACATGCATTACAGTAATAAGATTTTTTTTTTTTTTTTTGCATGTATTTACGAGAACTTTGGGAAGGCTGGGTGCAAAGCACAATTTCTTATTTCTACATGTCCTTCAATGGTTTCGTGAGATCTACCCTATTAAATTCATTCAGCACCTCTGGTAGCCCTGCATCTAGCTGGTCACCATCCTAGTGCATAATTTGAACCTTTCCAACCCTCTCGGGTCAAGCCAGACCACACTGGACGGCTGCAGGCAGTCCCAGACGAGGATATTGTTTTGTGACAGTCCAGTACATTGTGGGTTTAATCTCATTTCACCATAGACTGATGCACAACTATTCTAAATAACACACAGGCTGTTTGTGTCAGCTGTTATTGTAGAGCAGCAGACACAGGCAGGACAACCTTATACATGTAATGGTATTACTTAATCAGTGTATTTGAGTGTTTAGTTTTCGACTGAATTCCACCAGACATTGTTCAAGTGAAAGTTAATTCATTTGTGCACACTATTCAGAATACATTTTTTGTCTTTGCAACCTTTAATTAAAATGTTTTAACTTTTCTTTTTGGCTGACATCACACAGTCTATGTAGCCTAATTGATAATGTTAAACAATAACCAAATAGCTACGCATTTAGACACTGATTTAGCAAACTTGCATTCAGGTCTGGTTCTGTATTGTAATGGAATGCCCACTTTTCATGATCCAATCCCCGATGGATAAAATCAAGTCCTGCAATTTCATTTATTACATTAATGTACAGTATTTGGGCTAATTTGACAATGCTATGGCAGTGTTCCCACTACCATAGCAATGCAGTTCTCTTACGAGAGGTTCTCTCGTATTGCGTAAGCTAGCTTACGCTACGGGAAAGATTCATCTTTTCTGAGATATTGAAGCCAAAAAATTATCCTTAATTTTGTATCCATTGTCAACGCAGTGCAGCAGCTGCATACCTTGAGCGGGCTAGCTAGCGAGCTCATTGGTTGCTCTGCGGCAACTGCTGCAGCCTATAGACGAACTTGAGTGAACTTGCGTCCAATGATAGGCGCCCGCGCCGTCACTGTATCAAAGCCCGCCAGAATGGCCGTGGCTAGAGTGCATATAAGCGTAAGTTCGTAGGCTGGAACCCTGATTTTCATCTATTCAGCGAAGCTCTTCGCATCTCTGAACTGCAGAAGCCACGTCGCCGTTCGAGGGGCATCTAGCAAGCTTGGACAGCGCTCGAAGAAGCCGGCCGTCTTCGCCACCTTCAGCCATCCTGCGAGCTACGCCATCCGGCGACGTATCCTTTTAGAGCAAGCTAGTTCCTCAGCGAACTTCACAAAAAGAGCAACGAGCGTCTTTTAAAGATGCCTCGCACCACCTGCGCCTCATGCCGCGCCCCTCTCAGCGCCGGAGACCGCCACCTCATCTGCGCTCTCTGCCTGGGACTGGAACATGCAGAGCTTGCCCTCGCTGACGGCGGATGCGACCTCTGCGAGGAGCTTCCGATGTCGACCCTGCGGGCTCGACTCGAAGCACTCAAGACTGAAGCCGCCGCGCCGCCTTTCGTTTCGCCGCGCAGAAAGAAGCGCCGCTCCCAAAGGCTGCCGGAACCGGTGTTAGAAGCGACTACCTCGCCGGAGCCTCTCCCTCGAGCCTCGTTTTCACCCTCCCCGCCCCCCCGGGACATGCAGTTGCCGCCGAGCGGACGCACTGCTGCCGTCTCGGATGACGAGGCGGAGGATAAGGGCCGCTGTTCAATCATGGCTTCGGACAGCGAGGAGTGGTCAGGCTCCCAAGCCTCCTCCTCGGCCCAGGAATCCAGCAGGACCCGCGCCGGAGTCGAAGAAGAACTAACGCGCCTCCTCACACAGGCCATCGACCGCCTCGGGCTCGAGAACTCCACGCCAAGCTCTCTAAATCGTGGAACGCGCCTCTCTCGGCCAGGAACCGATCCCATGTCTCCACCTCTCTCGCTTCGGTGGACGGCGCCACCGAGAGGGGCTACTCTTCCATCCCCCCGGTTGAGGATTCGGTAGCAGCACACCTTTGCCCGCCCTCCGCGAGATGGCGGTCTAAGCCAGTGCTCCCGTCTAAGGCCTGCAGAACTACTTCCGCCTGTGTTGGCGCGCCTATGCCGCCGCCGCCAAGCCGCATCTGCTCTGCATTCCATGGCCGTCTTACAGATCCTCCAAGCGGACCTTCTTCGAGAGTGGGATGAGAAAGGCAGGCACCCAGAGGCTGTTTCAGATCTAAGGAGCGCGACGGATCTCGCCCTTCACGCCACCAAAGCTGCAGCTCAAGCCCTAGGGAAGTGCATGGCGCGCTGACTGTGACCGAGAGACACCTATGGCTAACGCTAGCCGACATGGGAGAAGCTGAACGCTCCACGTTCCTCAACGCGCCACTCTCTCCGTCCGGTCTCTTCGGTTCCGCGGTGAGTGGCATTGTTGACCGTTCTCGGAAGTCCAGAAAGCCACCCAAGCCATGAATCTCTTCCTGCCTCGTCGCGCTAGCTCCTCTGCAGGCCGCCCACGTGACCAGCCTCCTGCACGAGCCTCTTCACAGCGCCCAGCTCAGCAAAGCCAGACTTCTCAGCGTCGACAGGGCGGCCGCCCTAGATCAGCGCTCAGACAGCCGCCGCAGACCGCTGCCCCCGCGGGCCTCGGCCTAAGATTGCGCTGAAACCTGAGCAACCGAAGTCCTCCTAGCTTTGTTGAGGAAGCGGCGGCTCAGTCCGCCGCGGCGGACCACCGTCAAAGCTTCGCCCCTGTCAGTCCCCTTCTCTCAGGCTACTGCAGTGGTGGATTCAGCAGCCAACAAGCCGGTGATACTGCCCGCTTGCCTGCACTCAAATGCCGTTTTCACGGCGACCCAAAGAAATCTTGTAAAAAGCAAACATGCCTTATGTGTAGAAAATGTGCCCACAATCCAGTGTTCACCCCTACACACAAGCATTACACTTCCCGTGTCCCTATCAGAGCCCACTCACATAAAGTGGGCACAGCCAGCTTCGAGTGTTAGAGTCAATAAACACGCCCACGAGTCCGTCGTGGCGCCCCTTCTCTGCCAGCTCTGTCACACGGCCAGCAAACACCTCTCTGTATGTAAGTCCCATGCCCGTGACTATGCTCGCGCATCACTTAACAGATGTGACTCTTTCCCCATTCACCTCAATCAGGAAGTCACTCACAGAACAGCCTGTCCCTGCTGTCTGCGAGCAGTCATGCATAAGCACAGTAAGCGGCTCACACATTCTGTTCAGCTCGCTGTGTGCGGCAATCAGGGCGACTTGGCCATTCACCCTCTAGCGTTACGCTTCAAAGCGTGGAAAGCTATCCCAGGGATATCCAAATGGGTGTTAAGCACAATAAAACAGGGCTATTTGCTACAGTTCGATCGCCGCCCTCCCGCTTCAGAGCTGGCTCGAAACTACTGTGAACACGGAAGCAGCCTGCATGCTTCGTTCAGAAATAGCAAACCTTCTGTGCAAAAGGGCCATAGAGAGAGTGCCACCTTCTCTGAGCTGAGTCGGGGTTTTACAGCCGTTATTTTCTTGTCCCCAAGAAAGACGGCGGCCTCAGACCAATATTAGATCTCAGGGTTTTGAACAAGGTGCTGCGTAAAAGACCGTTCAAAATGCTTACAATCAGGAAACTCCTCGCGCATGTGCACCAGGGGACTGGTTTATTTCTCTTGATCTGAAAGATGCCTACTTTCAGATTCAGATAAATCCCGTCACAGGCCATTCTTGAGATTAGCCTCGACGGCCAGGTTTATCAATACACCGTCCTTCCGTTCGGCCTGTCTTTAGCACCCGTACTTTCACGAAGTGCATGGATGCGACGCTTCGCACCCCTCGCGGAGTCAGGGCTTGCGAATTCTGAACTATTTGGACGATTGGCTGATTTTGGCACAGTCACATACGGAGCTTCTGTCTCACAGGACAGTTCTCCTCAGTCATCTGAACAGTTTGGGTCTTGCAGTCAATTGGACCAAGAGCTCACTACAGCCCAGTCAGGCAATTTCCTTCCTTGGAATAGAACTAGACTCCATGGCGATGACGGCTTGCTTATCTACACAGCGTGCGTGCCGTGTTCAGCGACTAGCCGCGTCCTTTCAGATGAACAGCCTCACGCCTCTGAAAAAATTTCAGAGAATGCTAGGTTACATGGCCTCAGCCGCAGCAGTACTTCAGCTGGGTTTACTGTGCATGCGCCCGCTTCAGCATTGGCTAAACACCCGCGGGTCTCGCCAGCCGATCAGAGTGACTCAGACCTGTATCTCAGCTCTGCAGCCCTGGGCAGTGGCTGAATGGTATCAGCGGGGAGTGACGATGGGAGCTGTATCTCGCCGAAAAGTCATCTCGACAGACGCGTCCAACACGGGTTGGGGCTCGGTCTGCGAGGGCTCTCCGGTTTTTGGCCTATGGTCAGTTCAGGAAAAGCTCCTTCACATAAATTGTCTGGAAATTATATCGGTCGAGTACACGCTCGTCCGCTTCCTCCCGGTCATTCAGGGTCACCACGTCCTGGTCCGTTCGGACAACAGATCTGTGGTATCCTATCTAAACCGTCAGGGCGGTGTCAGATCCAGGAACCTCTTCCATCTGACAAAACGCATACTGAGTTGGTCCCAGTGCCACCTGCGCTCGCTGAGGGCGACGCACGTGCCAGGCCACCTGAACGACGGCCCAGACAGACTGTCCAGAGACAATATTTCCCCAGGGGAATGGTCCCTGCACGCTCAAACAGTCCAGAAGTTATGGAGCATATTCGGCAGAGCAGAGATAGACCTCTTTGCGTCAGAAGAGAACTCTCACTGCCCAGTATTTTTCTCGAAGCGAGGGCAGCTGGCTCAGGACTGGCCCAACCGCCCGCTTTACGCCTTCCCTCCCGTCTCGCTATTGCCACAGGTAATGCAGAGGATCAGGGAAACACGTCACTCTGTGCTCCTCATAGCCCCGCATTGGGAGAATCAGACATGGTTCCCGGAGCTTACGCAGCTGTCACTGACAGCCCCGTGGCCCATTCCAGTGAGAGCAGATCTCCTCTCTCAAGCTCGCGGCACGATCTGGCATCCCCACCCAGAGGCTGGGCGCTGCACGCGTGGGTGATCAACGACTACCCGTCGCTTTGCCAGAAGGAGTAATAAACACTATCATACACGCTAGAGCCCCTTCCACGAGAAGACTCTATGCGTCAAAATGGTCTGTGTTTTCAAAATGGTGCACCGACAGAGACCTGGACCCACGGACATGTGGGGTGTCGTCGCTGCTCGTGTTTTTACAAGAGCTGCTGGATAAGGGCAGATCCCCATCCACGCTCAAAGTGTACGTGGCGGCCGTCGCGGCGTTCGCCCCCCATCGGTTCCTATCTGGGATCTTTCTGTAGTTCTCGAAGCTATGAAAGCCCCCCCTTTCGAACCGCTTCAATCCATGGATTTGAAATACCTTTCACTCAAAACCGTTTTCTAACTGCCCTGTCATCAGTTAAGCGTGTGGGAGACCTTCACGCGCTGTCTGTCAGCGCTGCGTGTCTTGAGTTTGGACCAAGTGACTCCAAGGTCATTTTAAAGCCTAGACACGGCTATGTCCCCAAGGTGATCTGTACTCCTTTCAGAGCACAAATCATTTCCTATCGGCGCTGCCAGCATCCGATAGCGAACGCGACGCCAATCTCCTTTGCCCAGTCAGAGCACTGAGATTGTATACTGCGCACTCCGCCTCTTTCAGACGCTCTGAGCAGCTTTTCGTTTCATTCTGAGGGCGCACCAAAGGTTTCGCTGCCTCGAAACAGACACTGTCTAGATGGATAGTGGACGCTATTGCTGCCGCGTATGCGTCAAAAGACCTACCATGCCCGGGCTCACTCCACCAGAGGCATGGCCTCCTCGTGGGCATGGTCCAGCGGGATTTCCATTCACGACATATGTGTGGCAGCGGGCTGGGCTTCCCCCTCCACCAAATATTATTCCCCCACTCACAAGGGCTCCCCCGGGTCCCCCTACCTCCCCCGGGGCTCATGCAGTGGATGCTTGGCGCGCACGGCGTTGACAATGGGTTCCCGTAGTGTAAGCTGGCTTACGCAATACGAGAGAACCTCTCGTAAGAGAACGAATCGGTTACCTAACGTAACCTCGGTTCTCTCTAGATGAGGGAACGAGTATTGCGTAGCCGGCCGTGCTCGCGCCACAAGCGACTTTCGCTTCATTCAATGAAAACCAGGGTTCCAGCCTATGAACTTACGCTTATATGCACTCTAGCCACGCCCATTCTGGCGGGCTTTGATACAGTGACGGCACGGGCGCCTCTCATTGGACGCGAGTTCACTCAAGTTCGTTTATAGGCTGCAGCAGTTGCCGCAGAGCAACCAATGAGCTCGCTAGCTAGCCCGCTCAAGGTATGCAGCTGCTGCACTGCGTTGACAATGGATTCAAAATTAAGGATAATTTTTTGGCTTCAATATCTCAGAAAAGATTAATATTTCCCATAGCGTAAGCTAGCTTACGCAATACTCGTTCCCTCATCTAGAGAGAACCGAGGTTACGTTAGGTAACCGATTCGTTTTCCAGTCATAGAAAAGTTATGGAAAATTAGAAAAATACCGAAATGTCCTGGAAAGTAATTATTTGTTCTGTAAACATTTATAATAACTGTTTGACTCTGTGGCTAACATGGTTTTTGTTACATGTACATGTCAACAGTTGACTGTCATGAAATAAACCTTGTCACGTACCCGTCTACTTTGCTCTGACGAAATTGTTTAAGTATTGATGTAGTGAACAATATGATGTTTTCATTCTTACAATGCTGTTGTGTTAACTACAAAAACATATGAATATAAATCTTGGACAACGGTCGACAGTCAGACTGCTGATGTTTTGAAAATGAGTTCACAACCTGAGGTGGTAGCGTGGTGATGCGGCCTTTACACCTCGGGATGTGAATTAATTTTCAATAATAAATGAACGATCTGAGTACGCTTATACTGCTGTTATGGTAACACTTTATAGTAATGTTCCATAGTTAATACTGAACTATATAGGAACTAATGCAGGACAAATGAAGGGTACAGGATTAACTCTTCAGTCACTACTACTAACTAATATAGAAGAGTAATTAATCAGTAATTACTGAAGAACGACCAACTTGCTGATCACTTAAAATAACTACTATGTTGTTACCTATCACCAAATGAACACCTTGAAATTTTGTTGTGTTGGTAGCATACTACAAATCAACTGGCAATGACAAATCAATGCCTAATGTGACATGCCCTCATTAAAGACTTTTTCCTGAAGAAATAAAATGCTCATACAGAGTCAGCACGTGGATTTGATGCAGCCAATGTTTGACCTACTGTAGCCTAATGGCCCAAAGATCTCACAACATAGCTGCTATAAACTCCATAGAAGCTGTACAAGGATTTATTTGGATTATTCTTTAACCTAAGAGAGTTCATATGACTGTTCACGATCCAAATATAATTAATTATTGATTATCTAATAGTGAACTACTCCAGTCATCAATTTGCCATTAACTACTAACTAATTAATATATTGTCATTAACATGTAAGGCTCTTTGATTTCTGCAATGTGGAAATCTCGGTTGGAATCACTGAATCCAGTCATAAAAATGGCATGATCTAGAATGTCTCGGAATTTGACATATTTGGGACAAAAAAAAAGAACATTTGAATGCACAAATAATCAAATTAAAATTGCTATATGTCCTAGTGTGATGTTTAAACTGCAAGAGGCTGCAATTGAATTAAATACATTTATAATCTTAAAATGAAAGTGTGTAATGAATTCAGAAAAAAATAACCATTCAATAACAATAACATACATACATGTGTTTTTGCTTAAATATTACATAATGAATGGGCAAATGTCCTGGAAAATTGTGCCTTCGAAAGAGTGGGAACCCTGTATCAGCTACCAACCAATGAGGGTTTAGTACTCTCAGCTCTATTTTTTAAACATCCATTCTTTATATTTTTGCATATTTTCCCCCAAATTAGTGCAAAAAATGCAAAAAAACTGTTTTTAAAAGGTCTGCAAAATGCTGTTAATCATGGCACAGAGGTTGTGTGATGCTGATTACATACAGTATATACACTCACCTAAAGGATTATTAGGAACACCTGTTCAATTTCTCATTAATGCAATTATCTAATCAACCAATCACATGGCAGTTGCTTCAATGCATTTAGGGGTGTGGTCCTGGTCAAGACAATCTCCTGAACTCCAAACTGAATGTCAGAATGGGAAAGAAAGGTGATTTAAGCAATTTTGAGCGTGGCATGGTTGTTGGTGCCAGACGGGCCGGTCTGAGTATTTCACAATCTGCTCAGTTACTGGGATTTTCACACATAACCATTTCTAGGGTTTACAAAGAATGGTGTGAAAAGGGAAAAACATCCAGTATGCGGCAGTCCTGTGGGCGAAAATGCCTTGTTGATGCTAGAGGTCAGAGGAGAATGGGCCGACTGATTCAAGCTGATAGAAGAGCAACTTTGCCTGAAATAACCACTCGTTACAACCGAGGTATGCAGCAAAGCATTTGTGAAGCCACAACACGCACAACCTTGAGGCGGATGGGCTACAACAGCAGAAGACCCCACCGGGTACCACTCATCTCCACTACAAATAGGAAAAAGAGGCTATAATTTTCAAGAACTCACCAAAATCGGACAGTTGAAGACTGGAAAAATGTTGCCTGGTCTGATGAGTCTCGATTTCTGTTGAGACATTCAGATGGTAGAGTCAGAATTTGGCGTAAACAGAATGAGAACATGGATCCATCATGCCTTGTTACCACTGTGCAGGCTGGTGGTGGTGGTGTAATGGTGTGGGGGATGTTTTCTTGGCACACTTTAGGCCCCTTAGTGCCAATTGGGCATCGTTTAAATGCCACGGCCTACCTGAGCATTGTTTCTGACCATGTCCATCCCTTTATGGCCACCATGTACCCATCCTCTGATGGCTACTTCCAGCAGGATAATGCACCATGTCACAAAGCTCGAATCATTTCAAATTGGTTTCTTGAACATGACAATGAGTTCACTGTACTAAAATGGCCTCCACAGTCACCAGATCTTAACCCAATAGAGCATCTTTGGGATGTGGTGGAACGGGAGCTTCGTGCCCTGGATGTGCATCCCACAAATCTCCATCAACTGCAAGATGCTATCCTATCAATATGGGCCAACATTTCTAAAGAATGCTTTCAGCACCTTGTTGAATCAATGCCACGTAGAATTAAGGCAGTTCTGAAGGCGAAAGGGGGTCAAACACAGTATTAGTATGGTGTTCCTAATAATCCTTTAGGTGAGTGTAAGGAACTGTTTTGCTCATTGGGATCTGGGTTTGAATCTGCTTTGGGTTGTGACCCAATCCCATTCCCCCTTTTCTCCCTCCACATTCCAGACAAATTATTAACTGCCCTACAGTATATGATAATGGCAAAAAGACAGAATTCCATCAGGACCTTTCGGTACACAGCATGTGCTATTTAGGTCTTTATGGTCTTAGGCATGTGTGTGTCTGTATTTATGATTGGAACACAGCACACATGTTTCCTGGCCCACTCTCACTTTTCAAAATCTCATGCAGCAAGGTCAGGTGCATGTACCACGAGACACAAAGAGATTAACCTGTGTGTGTGTGTGTGTGTGTGTGTGTGTGTGTGTGTGTGTGTGTGTGTGTGTGTGTGTGTGTGTGTGTGTGTGTGTGTGTATGCGTGCGTGTGTGTGTGTGTGTGTGTGTGTGCCCGTATGTTTGTGTGCTGCTAGTGTGTGTCCATCCAAGTGGCGGTGAAGAGGCTTAACAGTACCTCAACTCTCCACTTCCACTACTACACAGGAGTGACGCACCTACTTCTACTCTTAACTGTTCACATTTATGCACGCCTAAACCCACAACAGCCTTCCCCTTAAAAATGTAAATTTACTCACCTTCATGTTGTTCCAAACCTGTATGACTTTGTCTTTTCCGTGGAACACAAAAGGAAATGTAATGTGAAATAGTCACTGATGCTAACTTTCTGCACAACATATCTTATTTTTTTTGCAACAAGTAGGTGAACTATTTCTTTAAATGACACACACGGACATGCACACATGCGTACATGCGAACAGCATCCCCGGAACTGTTTCTAATCTGAGAATCATGTGTACCAGCCAAGCACACACATTAAGCTGACGCACAAGATCGATTGGTCACAAGTAATTGCAACAATCACGTCATTCATTCACAATTATCTCCAGCATATTACTCATTCTCAAGGTTACAGAGTCAATCATGAACTGAAGCACAGGAAGTAAGTGCTTTGTGAAGGAGCTGTTCACACTGGGATTGCATGGCAAAGGCTGACAGAATGTCATTAGAAGGAAAATGTATATATTTAACTTAAGAAGGATGGATCTATTTGACATCATGTTTTACATTTTCCTCAATCACACAGGTCATTGGTTTGAGTGTAACAAGTGGCAGTGACCAGATGGTGGCGCTACACACTGCATCTCAGGATGACTTTTTGGCTCACTTGCAGAGGGGTCAGTTGAACCAAAATCAAGACCGTGTTGGGGAGCTGGTGGGCGCCCTCACAGACCATTTTACAAGGTAAGATAGAGTGAGATCTGGTACATATTCCCCAACTCTAACATTTGATCATAAAATGTATTCCTAGCCAATTTCAATACTTATCCCCGGAGATCAGCAGTTACAGAAATACTCAAACCAGCCCGTCTGGCACCAACAATCACTGAGATCAATTTTTTTTTCCCATTCTGATGGTTGATGTGAACATTAACTGAAGCTCCTGACACGTATCTGCATGTTTTATGCATTGCACTGCTGCCAAACGATTGGCTGATTAGATAATTGCATGAATAAGTAGTTGTACAGGTGTTCCTAATAAAGTGCTCAGTGGGTGTTGATGTCAGATGTCCAGTTTGTAAGTGGTGAACTGCATCTCTGAATTTATTAATACCATTTTAGACCACATTCAGCTCTCAAGTCTCATTCGCGTTCATGCATATTTAATGGCATGTGAAAACGTGTCATGCCAGGTTTTATGCTAATGACACCAAACGCTACCAAACGATTCTTGCATGTCTTCTAACCAAACATGAAATGATACATTTAAGTATGTGGAAATACGATTTTGTTCTGTTCCTCACACATACTTATACTAAGACTTCAGAAGACTTGGAATATTCTGCACTAGTCATACAGACTACTTAGACTACTAATGGTATTTTATAGTAATTTATTATAATTTTTGGAACTTGATAGGCCCTGGTGGTCACTTTATGCTTTCATGAGTAAATAATGACATCATTTTTATTTCTGGGTGAATTGTTCCATTAATTATTTTCCTCTTTAAAAGTAGCCTTTTGTCCTGTGGTTTATGAATCATATCAGGTGTATATTAGGATGATTACTTTTTTAACTCTTGGGGAAAAAGGTATTTTTTTAGGCCAAATTTAGAGCTCAATGTTTAGATAGATTGAGAAATTGATGCTCCGTTTAGAAGTGAATCCCCAAGGGCTGGAAATACACAGACTGGGGTAAATATGACATTTGGAAGCATTTACTGACCTATTGAGTTAATTTTATGAAGATCCATGTTCCCTCATCACATTTTGGTATTTTTAGCCCAGAGATTTGCTTTGTTTTTTTACACACACACACAAACACACATGTATAAATGCACGTCCCAGAGACACACTCACTCATGCAATGGTATTCCCAGGATTCTAGCATTCTCTCACATAAACTGTCTCAAGGGTTAAAATATTAAGGCTTGTGCAGACAACAGTCTGGTTGTATATACATTGCTTGTGTGAGTGTGTATGGCAGGTGTGTGTAAGTCAGTGGGCGTTTATAGTCACTGCTCCTGCAGGCTGCATGTCTGGTTTAAACCCATTGTGATGCCATCTGCGAGTCAATGCTCGGGGTCGTGTCCTCTTTACGTCATCATCAAAAGGAGATGTCAGAGGGTCTGTGGAAGTGTGGAGGAAGGCAAATAGTGTGTGAGCATGTGTATGGGGGGTGGGGGCAGACCAGAAGACAATGCACGCACGTGCTTTTACTCTATTCCCACTCAACAAGAGACCTCAGCAAAGCACAGCATCCAGCAAAGGGTTGCTTTTTAAAAGCATATTTTATTAGGTAATAATGATTGATTACTTTAACCACATAAACTGAAGACAATAGAACACTCTTTTAGAGTACATGTGAGGTATTCCAGGTGAACCTTATGCCAACCCTAAACAGAAGGTGCTTTTGCTAAGTAGGACATGTAAATGGATCAACATGGTTTGTTGGCCCACGAATAACATTCCTGTAAAACAAACATAGTCCTAAACCTTTCTCTAACCCCCGAATTGGTTGGGTAAAGTGTGCTTAAGTGTCCTGAAAATACAGTCACAATGCAAAAAATCTTAATGGTCCTAAATATAGGCTTTATTTTATTTATGCAAAATATAATTTTATAATTTTGGGAGGTAAAATGTGGCTGGGAGATTTTCTTGAAGGTTTCATGAGAATCATCTATTGGGTCTAACTCAACTTGTCTAGCATTTTTATTATTTCATGTAACACCTCATACCAGTGTCCCTGAAATGTACAATATTATCATTATTATATATATATACATTGGGGAATTTTCTGCGGAGTTGGGTGTTGTAGTCCAAAAGTATGGACTACAACACCCAGCAGTAGATGCTAGGAAATGTCATGTATAGTAATGGTTTAAAAGTATTGATAATTAGAGGCAAGTGACAATAATGGGCCTATGTCTGGGTTAAATGGCATATTTATTTGTTTATGGCATTTAACCCTGTGAGGCTGTGCGGGATAGACTTATAGTCTGTTCAATGGGTGTGATTGTTTAACCCTTTAAGCTCAGATGGGCCTGGCCCACGAGAAAAAAACAGTGGTCAAAATATTGATAAATACTGCCTTGACCAACACAAACTAGGTATTGTTTAAAAGCTTAGAAGCTCTAATTTTCAATGCATGTAAGCATTATGACCAAAACTGAACAAGTGCTTTGAAATTTTCAGACAAATCAGAAGTGTTACGTGTTGATCATTTATGTATTAAAAACATTGCACTGTACATATTATTGCAATCAGTAAAAAAATCTAACTCATCAAATAGCCATGTGTCATATGTTGTTGGAAAGCTCTCAAAGAGTAGAAAACCAGCATATTTGTTTTACTCACAGACAAAAATATAGTGAGGAATAGATAAGTATATGTCTTTTACAGTTATGTTGGTGTTGCTTATATACAGCATTTTCGTTTAAAACTTCACGAACAATTTACAGAACATACAATGTGATCAATTATATTTGTAATGTTATAATCTTTGATTGCGTTGTCGTATTAACACAAAAATTTTCTCAGATACAGTTGACATGATTGGGAATAAAAGTTATATAAAATAATAGTTTTTCGGTGCCAACGTATTTACACCCAGACAAATATAATGTAAAATTAGAAAAATAAGAAAAAAGTAAATTTTTCTTCAATCTGTCAATCAATCTGTATTTTAACATCTGTATCCATAGTCACGGTGACTAAAGTAAATATGAAAATTGCTGACTTTCATAACACCAGAAAGTTTGATCACAATCGACACAATGTTATTTAATAAAGACGTCCAGTCGAGGTGTTAGTTCATGCGTCAAGCCGTGATGAAAAGCTGTGAATGCTTTTTAACCGATTGGGGTCATGCCCACACCTTTACACTGATGGGTACAGCTTCTCTCTAATGAGTTAACAGAACCCAACTTGAAAAACACGAGACATGGAATTTTTGGGAGTAGACTGTAGTATGTTTACAATTATCTCTGCAAACCAGAGATACCCATAAGAAACTTTGTTTTACCATAACAATATTCTTTCCTTTTTTTTATCTGCTCAAACCACTGTCCTTATCTGGGAAATAGTCTGTAATATGTAATGGTTTTCCATTCCACTTTGCATGCACGTAAAGAGTGCATGTTGATCTGCAATGTCCATATCTTTCTTTTTGTAATTGGGGCTTTCTTTAAACTCTTTGAACTTTCCTCTGTGTCACGCACCCTCACCTGACATGAACAGATATTATAACCATGTAATTTGTGTTTGTTTGTGGAAAGACAGCGCCAGTCACTGTGTTGGGCAGTTTAAACCCCATGGCCATCTGCTAAGACAGCTGGGTGTGCATTTGGGGACAGGTTGGCCAAAAGGTCTGTAGGGTTGGATATTAGTAGGTTTTTGTATCTGTGGTCTGTGAGACTGTGAGATTACAGAGCCAAGAGGGACAGTTGGGGCTCATTAACTATCGCCCAAATATGATCAGTTCACCTTTTGCTTTGTTCCATTATATCAGATGCTTAACTAAATTTGCAAGAAATGCAAGGAAATAGCAGTTCTTGCAAAGCAGTAAAAGATTAGTGTTTTAGGTAATCTTAGGTCAGAGCAGCCTAAACTTTAAGTATGCATCTTGTTTTCTGTGGGCTGTACATGAGAATCTACAGAAAACATGAAAGTCTTTGCCAAAACTCTACTAACTGCTACAATGTTGATACTATGATGTTTTGAATGTGTTTGGAGTGTTTGTTTTTTTGCGTTTTGCTATGTGGTTGTTAGGGTGTTCTGGGTGGTTGCTAGGGTTTTTTTTTTTACATTACCAAGTTAAAAGAGCCCTCGATTCTTCCATTCTGGTCCCTAGATATGGCTCGGGTCCCTTTAATGGAATTCTGTGGGATTTTATTCTCATTTTATCATCCGACTGTTGAAAATCCAATTTGCTTCGAAAAGTTATAGCACACTGTCATGTGTTGTATCATGTTTTAATGCAATATACGGTATTGTTTACATATTTGTGATTGCAAGATACATATTTGTCTTTTGTTGATCTGTTTCCTAATACTGCATTATTCCAGTCACAATGCTGTTCACAGAACTGTCTGCAGGCAGTGCAAAGGGCTTAAAAGCTTATCCCAGGTTTACTATCAATCAGGTCTAAGTGCAAATTGTGGGGCAAATAATTGTCCCATTGAAAGACAGGTCATTATGACTTTGAACCTTTCAATAGATACATTTATGCAATCAAATTCTTAAAAAGATAATCGTTAAAAAATATCCTTTTGTGTCCGACATGACAGAATTTAAGTTTTTTGATGAACCATTCCTTTAAACACTTTATTTTGTCATTTAATATATATATATATATATATATATAATTTTAAATGGAGAGCTCTCTCATCATTAACTAAGCCTTATGCTGTCTCAAACTCGTATGACTTTCTTTCTCACGCAGAACACAAAGATATTTTGAAGAATGTACGAGGTGTCATACAGTAGACCCAAATCTACATCAATGATGTCAAAACTTTTAAGCTCCAAAAAAGGACATTGTAAGACAGTGTAAAATTAATCCATATGACTCAAGTGGTTTAATCCATGTTTTCTAGAGTGATACGATTGCTTTGGGTGACAAACCGACAAAAATGTATGTCTTTATTTGCTAAAAATCTTCACATTCGTAGCCTCCTTGGTGCATACAGAGATACTCACTCATACACTTCCTTGTGCTTGATGCATGTACAGAGCTCTGTACATGAACCAGACACAGTGTTGCTAAATTTGCAGTTTTAATGCCCTTTTGGGCTATTTAATGCAGCAGCGAGAATGATAGAGTGGCAGGTTAAGTTTTTTTGGGATACTGTACAGTGTACAGCGGGTGTCAAAACGTTTATTATAAACACTAGATAATGAAAATGCAATGTTTGTTGATGTACAATGATAACAGGATTGAGTACCTGGCAAAGAATCTCCATTTTGAAGCCTGCAAATAGGCCAGATGTGAAGATTTATAGTGAACAAGGATTTAAATTAGATTTCTTTCTCACCCAAAGTGATCGGATCTCTTCAGAAGACATGGATTAAACCACTGGAATCAAATTGATTATCTCTATGCTCTCTATATGTAATGTTTTATGGATCCCATTCACTTACACTGTATGGACAAGAACGCCTCATACATCCTTAAAAATCTTTGTTTGTGTTCTGCAGCGGAGAGAAAGTCATACAAGTTTGAGATGGTATGAGGGTGAGTAAATGATAATAACATTTTCATTTTTTGGGTGAACTATTACTTTAAAGGTAAATCACTTAATTCCTGTAAGTGATTTTAGCCACGCCCCCTTTTTCCAAAACACTGCACTCCAAAAATACAAAATTAGCTTAATTGAGACCGACACAAGCAGAAACAGCTGTCAAAAACAACAGCAGCAAAATGACAACTGTTATGAACAAAATGGCATAAAAATGACATTAAGCCTCAATAATTCGATGCAACTACAATACTATGAGAATGCGCAAAATGATTGACAGGCAGAAAGCGTCATTGTCCGCAGTCCGCAGACAAATTTTTTTTTTGCTGTTTACAGAGTTTAGAGTTGTCAAAGAGACTGATGAGATATCTCAGGACACTTATTTCATTAATATCTTTCAGGGAGTAGTAAAAGATTTTGTGTACATTTCCATTAAAAAAATCACTTCCAGCACCTTTAATCTTCTCAAGCTTCTCAGAGTTGATGAGCAGATAAACTATGCTTACCTTCCCAAGATGTATGTTTAATCACTGAGGCTTGACTAGGCTACAAGTAATCTATGTGATAAACTATATGATAATATATCTGTTACACAAGTTGTTACCACCTTTGGTAAGTCTTCCAGTCACTGAAATGTATTGAATAATTCCAGAGCCTCAAGATTAGCACATAGATTTGTATATTCATCAGTGTAGTACTATAACTGTGCCACATAATAACAAAGGATTGTTCTTCTTGTCATACATTAATGCTGATGAAAGAGTCAGTAGGGCAGCAATTTTGAAAAATGTTTGAGTGGTTTTAAAGGGATAGTTCATTAAAATATTCACCTGAAAATGTAGTCATCAATATTGTTAATGAATTGTTGAAGAAGTAGGAAAGGACAAAATAACACCATTAAAATACCATAATACAGTAGTTGTCCATATGAGTTGTGCACTATATTCCAGATCTTTTAAAGCCATATGATAGCTTTGTGTGAGGAACTGACCGTAATTTAAGCTAGTGTTTGCTGAAAACCTTCCCCTCTGCTGTAGCTCTCAAATCAAATTTGCTTTCAAAAGCTTAAGATGAGTGGCACCATATTTGTAACCGATGATCAAATGGCATTTGTTCTGGCTTCTCTTAAAACCATGCACAATAAGATGGAATATGCTTTAGTGCAAATGAGATTTGCGAGCTAAAATGGAGTAACAAATCTTTGGATGTGTTCACATTTGTAGTTCGGTTCTCTTGGTCCTCTTGGTCCGGACCAAAAAAGAAAGTAATACATTTAGTCCTTGTTCGCTTAGCATTCACACTGGCATTTTTAAAACCGAAGCTAACTACACAAAACCAAAGGCATCAGGAAAAAGTAACAACCTGATTGGACAGCTTTTATGATGTTTATTAAGGAAATTGACGATCATCCAAAACAATGCTGGCTGTTGGGCGAAATGCACTCGTTATATTTATATATATATATATATGGTGGTATTTTTACCAGCTGAGAACAAATGAAGAGCTAATAAAATGTGTAAAGGAGTCAAAACAGTGCCAAGAATTCCTCCGTTGTACACATACAAAGATATGCTGCAAGGACGGCTGACGACAGTTCCGACGCCTGTAATGAACTGGTTTGAGCAACATAGCTGATGAGAAGAACCAGGTATACTTGAGGTCAGTATTAGACAAGTTATTTCCTGTTTTTGGTCTGTTTAGATGTCTTTGGTCCATGTTGCGTTCATATATCAATCGAACCGCACTAGAGTTCGTTTGGAAGTGGACCGAGACCCACTATTCAGGCAGTCTCGTTACGCTTGTTTGGTGCGCACCAAGGTTCGGATCAAATGAACCGCACTAACAGAGCAATCGCACCGAGTTTGTTTTAATCGAAACAAACCTGCCAAGTGTGAACACACCCTTACAGTATATTTTGGTCTATTCCTCTTCCTGAAAATGATGACAGGATGTAAGGGATGAAATAAGGGAAAGTTCTGTCATCATTTGCCCTCGCTTTCTTTCTTCTATGGTAAACAAGGAGATTTAAGGCAGAATGACAGCCTCAGTCACCATTCACTTTTATTCCATGGGAAAAGTTGCACTGAAAGTGAATGGTGACTGAGACGTAACACACTGCCTAACATTTCTTTTTGTTTCCTACAGAAGACATAGGGGTTTGAAACAGCATAAGGGTGAGTAAATGATGAAAGAATATTCATTTTTGTTGCGATAGTAATGTTGTTTTTGGTCACATCACTTTTTAGAGGGTCAACAAGCATTTTGACCCGGCAGTTTTGCCCCCATTTCCCCTGACTCACACGGAGAAAAAAGACGGTTCCTCCACACCTCTGTGGGACGCAGATGCTGCTGTTACCCCGACGATAGTTGCCAAGCAGCTAAGGAAGTGCTAATTAGGATTGCATGAGAGAGGAAGGGCCATAGTGGAGGTGCAGAAGTGTGGATGTGACTGAGTGTGTTTTAAATGGGTTGAAATCTTAATGGTCCCTCCTGGCGTCTTATGACTGCTGTGGTTTGTTATAAGGCCCAGAAGGCTTTTCTTTTGTGCACACAAAGAGCTGTTAGAGAGAAACACAAGCCTGTTTTTGTCATTGTTTGCTATTGCACCACTACAATAATCATACTTACAGAGCAGGTTGATACATACTGTACTACGTTTTGGCAAAATAGGTAGTGCGAGTATGAGTTTATGCGCACTGAAGTATTTTCTATATATATTCAACCCCACCCCAATATTCCTGTGGTCACATATATATAGAAACCCTTCTTCATATCATCTGGAGGGACAGGCTCTATCGCGTCTTTGAGTAGAAGGGTAGCGATCTCCACACGCAGGGTGTTGGCGTCTTCACCGTGCACCGAGGTAAAGCGGATGCCGGCGAAAGGGTGTGGACACCTGGCGAACTGGTTTGCGTAGCCGAGGTGGATGTTCCTGGCCAACCAGCGCGACTGGTTGGGAAGTGAAAGCCATGCGTCCAAGCTCCGTACGAGGGGCACTAAGGGGACGTTCGTTTTTGACGTACCCGGCGGGGCGGAGCAGCGGGGTGGAGTAGGTTGAGGCAGAGCTGTGCATTTTCTGGAAGCCGCAGGAGGACGCCCTCGGTGAGCAGACAGATCACGGCCCGTGCTAGTGGCGTGGCGGGGCATGATGTGAGAGATGGCCTCTGTCTGTTTCTTCACCGCTGAGAACTGCTGGGTGAAGTCCTCGACATGTCACCGAAGAGGCCGAACTGGGAGACGGGGCTGTTAAGGAAGCGTGCCTTGTCCACGTCCCGCATCTCGACCAGGTTCAGCCACACGTGTCATTCCTGAACCACAATGGTGGCCATTGCCTGCCTTCATGGCCCTGAGGGCAAAGTCGGTCGCTGACATACAAATTCTGTCTGCCAATTTCTCATTGGCCTTTTCTCAAGTTTAGAGATTCACGAGGCTCTCAAGAGAGACCCCTAGTGTCGCTTCTTCGACACAACGTCAAAGTGAGCGACAGACAGGGAAATTGTTCCCAGCATGCATGGGCTTGTATAATTAATGAACTTGTATGGTTTCAATGTTCGCAAATTTATTTACACAAGTTTAATTTTAGATTTTAACGTTGTGTTTGGGTAACTTGTTGTTTTGTGAATTTTCTACTCAATATTCCCAGTTCATGGTAAAAAAAAAAAAAAAAGATCTGTTGATAGTTACCATCATCGTGTTTTTTGCACCAAGTTTAGATGTGGCTATTATTATACAAATGGTCAAATCTAATTTCTGCACTTCCTGTCACCTGTAGTTGTGTGTTGTCCTCCCTCTCCTCATCACTCATTACCTATCTCGGTCATATTTGCTCCCTTTCATTCTGTCTCTCTCTATCTCTCTCATACTTGCTTGCTTTCCCACCTATGCATCACCTTTGTCTTTGTCTTTCTCTGTCTCTTTTTCAAAGAGGGTTTGTCAGTTTTGTCATGTTGTTGACAGATGTGCATTCTCAGCTCCTGTCCTAAGAGTCGTTCCCTTCTGAGAAACGGCTGACAGTTTTAGAGGAGCGAAAGAAGTGATGTTGTGTGAGCGTTATGGCTGAATGCCTGAGGTGAGAATAGTTTTATAAGCAACAGAGATGCAGAAGTCACTTTTGCTGAGTGTAAAACAGAGTTAATGTTGCAGAGGGAAAGGTGGAAGATAGTTTAGTGTCCTCAGACGGCTTTGTGTTATTAATAAACATAATGAGTGATAGCAATTGCAACTTAAACCTCAGGAAACCTCTCGACCTCTCTCTTCACTTCTCTCCTCGTGTCTTCTCACTTAGTTCAATGGTGTGCTGCATGTATGCCACCATGTGATATCTTTCACGATAAAACATTGTACACATTTTTATGGAAAAGAGATTCATGGTTTTATTTTTTATTTGAACAGTTATATCACTTTCAATTAAACAAATTTAGCAGAAATAAATAATTAAACATAAAAAATAATACTATTTTATCTGCATGATAAGTGGGCAGACACACCTTTTTCCTTATCTTCTTCTGGTGATTTATTTATTTATTATTTATTTATTTTTTGATGGTTAGAACACCATTCCCTTCGATTACTTTTACGGTTACTTTTGTCCCAATATTTACTTCAGAATAAAATATTCATGGGAACATTGTTTGAAAAACTCTCATACATGGAACTCACTGTTCCACGTGCGGTCTGAAACGCAATTGTCCTTGTGTTTCGCCGCTGGACAGCAATTCGGAGTAAACTTCCCATCACCTTTGCAGGAATCCAATGTGAAAGTTTTACAAAGTAAAATGTATCTTTAACAATGCCATCAAAGTGAATATCAGGCACACGAATGCCGCTACAACATATGAAGCCATCTTGATTGTTTTGGGTTGAATGGATCACATGATTGCATCACATGACAACAAATACATCATCGTTTTCAGATATCTCCATTTTCACTGGCCACTAATTGATGGATAAGTTATGCAAAATGTACAGTCACCTTGGACCTAACTAAACTTATTACATAACTACATATGAAATAGAGAGGCATTCGATATTTTTGTAAACATTGATTACTGATGAACGATCTTATACAAAATATCTGACCGTAGAATGCCAAAATTGACGAATCGCAAACACTGATTATTTTTAAGTACATAAGCACAATTAATATTATCAAGTACATTTTCAGAAATTCTATATAATTAATGTAAATTATAATATATAACATAATTTGTCATACAAACAGGCTTGTTGGCTCCATTGATCAATTAGCTTGGCCTCCATATGCACCATCCACTCATGCTTGCAATTGGATGCCATTCTTTTTCTGCAAAAAGAATGTTGCTTCCGTCCTTTGAAAAACATAAGGAAAACACTCACCTTTATCTGTGAACTGGACTTGTTGGGCACTGCTTTGGTCACATGTACCCTTCCCACTGACTGTCAGGGATAATTTCAAACAAGTCGGATGTTGTTTAGGAGTTTGTGTAGTAATAATCTCAGCAGAGAGTCCTGACGGTCAAGGGCTCTAACGACATCCCGCTGGCAGACGCTAATGAATACTCAGTCTCTCTCCACCTGGCTGGCGATTATGTAAATTAACCTCAGACTTGAAAAATTGCCTGAAAACTCGGCTAGTGTGGTGCTGGCTTTAGCTGGTGATATACTCAATAGCCCATTAGGAGGAGAATACAAACAAACACACAGGCAGTCTCACAAAGCCGGTTTCAGCGGATACCCAGTAAGTTTGAGTTTAGTTTGAGCAAATTGAGCATTGTTTTTTTTGTTCTCTAGAAGGCAGGTCAGTTTTTACCGGTGGTCTTTGCCATAGCAACTTACCCTACATGGCTAAGCTACTCCAGAGCAGGTTTTATTCTACGTAACAGATCGCAAACAGATAATGAACCAATCAGCTGTAACTAAAGTGACATCTCAGCCGCAATAAAATTGCTCTCCCTGTATCTCTTGCTCAAAATTAAAGCACGCTTCACAGGGAAATATACAGTATATTAGGGTATCACACAAAGTGACATGGCAGCAGCTGTGTTGCATTTTGCTGAATTTTTCGCAAGAAGTAAATCACGCCGACTTTCTACAAGCTCTATGCATTGGCTGTTTGTGGCAAACGTCACTCATTCATGTGCATGATTTTCAGGGTTAAACACAAACTCAGGATCAAACTCTGAGTTTACAGAGAAGGTTTATAGCGAGTGTCTTGAGATCGCTGAACCTGATCTAAACCGATGGTTTTGTCAACCTGAAACTTAATCTGAAACTCAACTAACCTGTTTGAAACAGGCATCTGGTGTGATGGTAAACAGAATATACATGCAGTGACAGCTGGGCCCTGGGACGCAGACTGTCATGGCTCTGTGTGTATTCCTGAGTCAGTATCTACTCTGAGGGATGGTCGTGCAGGCATACACTGTCTGGAAGAAACTAGAATGTGTTTTTAGGCTTGGCCAAGAGAGAGTTTAATATATTTAACCATTATATATATATGGAGAGTCAAGGAAGTTTTCATGGAAGAAGGAAGGCGGAGCACTCAAGAATCGTAAGGAGTTGCGTCTGTATCACAGTTCTGTCGGTATGGTTTCCATGGCAATAAATAATGCAGCATCTTCACATTGGTTGGGGCGCCATGTCCCAAGAAAAACAGGTCAACTCAATCTCAAGTCTGCATCGTTGAGAACATGTAGGCCTCCTGAAGTTCTTGATGAAAAGCACTGCACCACATACTTGTCAAAGCTACATCAATATTAAACAAACCACAACTTTAAGCCTGAACCAAATCTTAAATTAGATCCATAGCGGTAAGCACATGATACCACTGAATCTTTGGATGCTTTAGTGACTTAAATACTCACAAATGAATGTTCCCTAGTTTCAAGTTTCACTGACCTGCCTGTGGTGAGTTTTGAGGCCTCTCAGAAGAAGGTCAATGGGTTAGTGGGTGCACAACATGGCTTTGGGCCCGTGTTGAACAGCTGGGTGTAGGGTTTAGCAGAATAGCAATAATAGAACCGGAGGGTTGTGTGACCCAGAACCACCTTTTTCATGGTGGACTACCATCCACCTGTCAGGAGGCTTATGAGGGAAGTCTGAGCAGCCCACTGTGTGGTTTGGGGTGGATGTAAACGGAAAGTCTTTCAACCATTCAGGATTTTCAACCATGTTCTGTTTCACTAGTTCCATGCTAGTTGCCGCCCAAGAATAACAGCCTAAACGAAAGCAAAAAAATAAATAAAAAATAGATATATAGATAGACTTTTTATAGACTTAAAGGGGAAATATCAACAGGATTTACCTTTTGAAATAAAAGTTAAAGTTTGATGCACTATGTAGACTTACTCAAACATACACAAAGCTCCTTCCAATTTATCAAGACCATTTATGGAAACTAATCTGCAAAAAGGGTGCATTCAGAAATAATGAGATTGACAATGCAACCATGAGCTTATTAACATATGGTCTCCCAGATTTAAGTATCAACTAGGACTGTCGAATGAATTACATGATATACCAATTAATGGCAATTGATCACATATATCCATATTTGCACAGAAAGACCCTAAATAAAGGTAATTCAATAATATTATTATTGTAATTAATATATATCATATATAAATCAAGTGTATATTAAATAAATATATAACAATCAAAATAATTCTAAATATAATATAAACTCATCCACTACAATAATATAATGTCTTCCAAGACATTATATTATTGTAGTGGATGAGTAAAGCATTGATTAGATAATACAAAAAATGGCTTAAGAAGTCAATATATGCAATATGGGATGTTGATTTTCATATCATTAAACAAAAGCCTATCACTGGCCAACAGTATACAGCATCCTCTGTTTTTTAGGATGATAATATATAAAGTTACATTTACATTTAGTCATTTAGCAGACACTTTTATCCAAATGAGGAACATAGCAAGCAATTTGTCATACAAAACTCAACAATATGGGGGGCCTGGGTAGCTCAGCGAGTAAAGATGCTGGCTACCATCCCAGGGCGTGCTGAGTGAGGTCTCCTAAGCAGCCTAATTGGCCCAATGGCTAGGAAGGCAAAAATAGGCTCGGCGGCGAAACTATCTGCTCACTGCCACGTCTGGGACTCACACTTGCAATGTGAAGGGTTTATATGGGCGCCAAAACGAAAACGCGCTGCTTACGCCCCACTAACTGAGGACATGTGAAACCGCTGTGACAGGGAAGCACTGTCAGAGATTCTTTTATTTACTAAAATAACAACCTCAATCATAGGAGAGAGCGTAACAGTTACGACAGCACCGCCCATAGAATGTCAATAGGACTGCTGCATTATGTTATTTTTTGCTAAGATTGTAGGCTCTCTTTGTAGAAGGATTTTGCAGAAGGCACTGTGGTGTATGCTTCAGTGTAATGACTCTGGGCGGACACATTACAAAGGTTCCACCCTTCACACCATTATTTATGCAGCAGTAAATGCGTTAATTGCGATAAAGACATATTTACGTGTTTGACTTAATTTATTGCATGCGTTAACGTTAATTTTGACTGCTATAATTAAATGTAATTTGACATTTTGAAAACACATTTCGAGACCCCTGTATTTTGTTGTGCTCTGGCAAGCTGTCTTTGAACCTCCTTACATTGATCAGCCTTCAGTTTGTTGTCTGTACAGCTGGAGTTGTGCAAATTGCCCACTGCTAACTAGGACTCACAAAAACATGAAGGTGGCACTTAAAGCTTGAATTGCTCAGTTAATAGGGATACTGCTTATTATGGAATTTACGTACGGTCAGACAGAATGAATATGTATAGAATTCATTTGTACTGAATTAATGTGTTTGTCACCATCAGTCTCCCATATATTCTTCAAGGACTCTTATTTTGAAGTTTTCCTCCGGAGTACATCTCCCATAGTTCACTGCCCTCATCACTTGCATCTGTTCCTTACCATCCTCTCCTCTTCCATTGACTCATTTAGCTCCTTTTGTATAAATATCCCCTAGTTTTGCCCATTCCTTTCTCAGTCCTTGAAGTGTTACATTGTGTTGATGAAGTGTTACGTTTAATGGTTTGTTGTGATGTTTAGCTTTATTGTTTTGTTCCACTCCAGCGTTTGTTCCACTCCAGCATTTATAATTAAAAGATTGAAAATGTTTACTCCTGCGTCTCTCTCTTCCTCTTCCTCTTCCACTCCACGTACCCAGTGTTACAGAAGGACTGACCGACTGTTACGTAGGCAGACGAGGGCAGACAAGGAGGGGGGATCTAGATGCGGTTTTATTGAAAATAATAAGACAAACAAGACTGGAACAAACAAAACATCCACGAGGGGAAACAAAAGATATAAACAAGGGAAAACATCCACGACGGGCTCAGGCAGGAACACAGACCAGAGTATACAAGACATTAACATTTACCTTTAAACATTTACATTGGAACATTTACATTCACATTTGACGTTCGACAATGACTGGGGAACAAAAAGGGTTTAAATACACAAACACAATATCGACTAAATGACATGCAGGTGAGAACGATGAAGTGCATGGGCAGTGATGAGGGCAGGGAATTATGGGAGTTGTAGTTTGTGACAATTGACTAGTGAAACACGGGGCAGACAACAAGGGATCGTGACACCGACAAAGAATACTTATCTACTTACCTGTTCTTTCTAATGTCCACCTCTACTCCAGCGATCCCACTCTCATAGAAAGCCAGACCTCGACAAGCACATTACTGTGCATGGAGCTAACAGGGGTTTTTCATGGAACTGTTCAGGCATGATATTCTCCTCTTGGAATATTCTACCAAGTTTTCCAGTTTGCCACAACAACCTCTATATCGGATATTTACCTCAAGTCCATTCACGTTAAGGGTTTAAACTATCACAGAAAAACAGGACTTCCAGAGGCCCTTGCAGATTATATCATAGCCACACTGAACATCCATCACCCCTCACTATCTTTCATTTCCAAGTTTGCTCCTCTCCAAGCTTTCTCCCCTTACATTGTGAGTTATGGTGGGAACCCCATGCCATCTCCTTGCTCCTTGCCCTCCACGGCTCCTCCCTCCAAGCCTTCCACAGCGCCTCACTCCAAGCCTTCCATGGCTCCTCTCTCCAAGCCTGCCATGGTCAACGGGCCAGAGCCCACGCCTGCCATGGTCAACGAGCCAGGGCCCATGCCTGCCATGGTCAACGAGCCAGCGCCCACGCCTGCCACAGTCAATGAGCCAGCGCCCACACCTACCACAGTCAATGAGCCAGTGCCCAAGCCTGCCACGGCCAATGAGCCAGCACCAGTGCCTGTAGCCTCGACCATCCCAGAGCTAGTGCCTGTAGCCTCGATCGTCCCAAAGCCAGTGCCTGTAGCCTTGACCTCCCCTGAGCCAGCTCTCACCTAGTTAATAGACATGAACTTGCTCCCCACCCGTAAGCCCAGCCAGTTTACTCCTCCTCCACTGGCTCTACCCAACATCATGGACATACTAGTTCCATCCAGTGCCCTGGTCCTTGCTCCTACGTTGGCTCCACACAGGAAACATCCTTCTCCTCCTCCTCTTGGTCAACTGGCACCTCCCAAATCACCGGCTTGACCTTCACTCCCTGCAAAACCATGGTCAAGGGGAACCTCATACCCTCCAACTCAGCATAGACCCTCCGAGCCCTGAACTCCACCTTGGCCTTTTGTTCCCTCTGTCCAACCACGGCTCTATGTCCCTTGGGCTCCACTGTGATCCTTCAGCCAATCGGCTTCTCCGGGGTCCCTTATCCCTCCAGCTCCACCTTGGTCAGTCGGTCACTTGACTCCGCCTCGGCTCTCCAATCCTCCTGCTATGCTTCATCACTCTGAGCCTCCAGCTTAACCAGGAACCTCCTTCCCAACAGCTTCACCTCAGTCCCACCTGCTCCGCCTCTGCCCTCAGATACCCCAGCTCCACCTCGGTCCTCCGAACCTTCGGCTCCACCCTGGCCCTTCTAGCCATCATCTACTCTCCGGGCACCAAGTTCCCTGGCTCCTCCCCTCGGGTCTCTCCTGGCTCCGCCTTCCACGGCTCTGCCTACCTTCGTCGAGCCTCTCTTAGCTCTGCCCTCAGACTCTTCAATGGCTCTGCCCGCTTCCCCAAAGTATCCTCCAGCGGGTCTGCCTCCTGACCCAGTCCCTGCCCTGTGGCCGCCTGATATCCTTCTGATATCCTTCTTCACCTTCTGCATCACCCTACCCTCCTCATCCATCTTTGGGTGCTAGGAGTCGGAGGGGTGGTAATGTCACAGTCTGTCTCCCTCATATTCTTCAAGGACTCTTTTCCTCCAAACTACATCTCCCATAGCTCACTGCCCTCATCACTTCCATCTGTTCCTTATCATCCTCACCTGTCTTCCATTCCCTCATTTGGCTCCTTTTGTATAAATATCATCTATGTTTAATGGTTTGTTGTGATGTTTAGCTTTATTGTTTTGTTCCACTCCAGCATTTGATCCACTCCAGCTATTGTTCCACTCCAGCTATTGTTCCACTCCAGCTATTGTTCCACTCTAGTGTTTATAATTAAAATATTGAAATTATCAACTCCTGCATCTTTTCTCTTCCTCTTCCTCTTCCACTCCACGTACCCAACATTACAGTGTTATATCGACAGCCTTAACATCAATTTGTTTGTAAGCTTCACATTTATGCCTTTAAACCCTTCTGGCCTTATTCACTTCCATTGTAAGTGCCTCACTATAACCTTGATTGTTTGCTTCTTGATTTTAACTTGAACCCAGAATAGTCCTTTAAATTATAAGGGTCAGAGAGATTATGTATAACTAAATTACTAAATGTGTTTGACGCAAGAAACCTTGACTAGTACTCAATGTGTACATGTGGTGTAGATTATGACCTCTTTAAACTTTGCCTGTTTAAATATGTGTGCATGTGTGTACCATTGCTTTTGTGTATGAAAAAAATAATAAAATAGAGACATTTTGTGTAAATGTTGCCTTTCAATCTGACTTCAATCTTTAATTTAGTTAACAGGGACAAAGTCTGCAGAGGTGTCCCTTCTCTTTTCTGTCCTACATACAACTTTATTTTTGACCACATCAAATGGGACTTTTTGAGCCCCACTTTACAGTCTCTGAACTACTTACATAATAGGCTGATAAATCAGCACAATCCTAGACATGCTTAAAACAACACATTTATTTGAGGTTTAATTAGATAACAATAGAGATATTTTGTGATCCTGTCACCTGTCACAAGCACAATTATTTTGTCACAAAAATATAAATGGAGCATATCTAGTACTACAGTAGATACATTCAATGGTATTTTATTGTTTTACATTTTTCCAATTTGAGGGATCATCCATGTCCATAGCACAAACCATGAGGGACAAGTAACACTTTTAATACATAAGGTTGGGTGTTAATTCAAATAACACTAATTTCGAGCAATAGTAATAGTGATGCTCACCTTAGCAAACACCACTAATAAGGCAAAACCCATTTAATTAAAGCAGCTGGAGTGATGATTTAGTGTACTGTTAACATGACATGGCTAATTCACTTTCCCTGTGCAGCTTATTTCCTTTTTAAGCTTCTTTGCTTTTAGTTGCTCATGGTGAGAGTCCAACAAAGCACAGTGGAAAGCTTTAAATGACGTTTATAGGACACAGGGAGCTGTGAGAGTTGTCACAAGCTATTTTTGGGATGTATTTGACAATCTAGAGTAATTATGTGATTATGTGTTTGTTTCAGAGTGAAGAATACTCCTCTGCCGGTGAAAGTGTGCTCCACTGGAGTCCAGGTACACATGAGTGGTAAACCAAAGACCATCACTGTGGAGACCAAGCTAGGTCAGACTGTCGTAGACTTCAAGAAGAGCCGGACAGGATTCACCTTACTGCTGCCGCATCAGTAAAACAGCCCAAGGGACACAGTATAGACTAGTATTTACCCACAGAATCGGAGATGGGGTCTTAAGATGTCTATATACAGTATATGGGAAGAAATGCTTTTATACATTTTGCAATTGCTTTTTTCTCACCAAGGACACCACAGTCCTCCTTTAAGAAATGCACTTTGTCATTTTAATAATTGTCCTGAAAAACTTTACCATAGTTGATGCTTTGTTATTCTGCACTCCCTCCTCTAGTTTTATTTTGTTCTCATGAAATAACCTTACAGTGTTGTGTCATGTATTTTCTATTGAGGCTGAATTTTTGTTGTCCATGTAATAATGCTATTTTATTATTTATCTACATTTCAGAAGGGAAAGTTCTATTAAATGTCCTTAGCACTTTTCACAACAATTTACAGCATATTTTTATGTCCTCTAGAATGGTATTTTGTAATGAATGTACATTTTTACTGTGGAGGAGTTACCAAGAGTTTTTTCATATATTATTGCTTCACATTTTGTGATTCAACCAAGAGAGATCTACTGTACAACAATATTACAATAACAGAACAACTATGGATCTGTATGTTACTGTACTGTATGTAGTGTTGTAGAAACAGAAGAGTGTCTTTCTTATCAGACTCAGTGTACATAGTATTTTTATTACTCCAAAACAGCATGTAATAAAAACCATTTGGGGGCCATATGTATTAATAATATGGTATTGAATGGAATTATTATTATGTGGTTGTTGTATTCAGTGTCAGTTTACTGTAGAATATGGCATAGTAAGTGTGTGTGTGCGCGCGTGCGTGTGTGTGTGTGTCTAGGCACTCATGATACTCAGTTCTGACAGGTTGTCTTTCTGTCACACTGTTTGCTGTTCCCTGTCTTCCACTCCCCTGCTGAGATTGTCTCTCATCCACTCTGAAACCCCTGTGTTTTCACTGTTTGTGTCTGCTTTTGTGAGGCATCTTTGCATGCACCTGTCTGTTGAGCAGTCGTTTGTTATGCATTGTCAAAAAATTCACTTTTTTTTTTCATTTACTGTTTACAAGGTTGTCAGTTTACATTTGGGTAGTTGATATGAAAGATCCTGCAATGTCCAGCATTGTGACATGCTACAATTTATCTAAAACTGTTTGAACCCTAGATTGCATAGGCATCCTTTACAGTACACTTAAGAAAACCTAGGAAACAATTTTCATGCAGCCATTGCTAGTTCATTTAACATTCCATATTTTAAGTAAAGGATACACACAATTTTTGAGACTGTTTCAAGTAAGCTTTACTCACTCTTTGTTTGTACATTTTATTTAAGCAATTTATTAAGCCAAGCTTATACTAGCATTTCAATATACAAACATACTTAATCATGTACCACATAACACACAGAAGCCTTCCTAAGGAATGCTTAATGCATGCTATAAAGTCTATCTGACAACATCTTCCTTTAATGGCGAAAGAAACAAGATCCAGAGCTGTGCATGCAGACCTCTGACGGTACCAATCAACATATCTTTTTTTTTGGTAACGCTTTACAATAAGGTTCAATTTGCTAGCATTAACTACATTAGTTAAAATGAGCAATCAATGAACAATAATTATTAAGCATTTATTAATCTTTGTAAATGTTAATTTCAACATATAGTAGTAATACATTTTAAAAATCAAAAGTTGTATTTGTTAACATTAGTTCCCCGTCTGTCGCTGACGTTGTGAGCGACACTAGTGGTCTCTCTTGAGCGCCGAATATGCCTCTGATTCAGGGCCGGCCCTAGTCAATAGTCAATGCTCGATTATTCGCACACTATAATTCTAACACACCCCTTATCAATTTTATTAGTTGTAGCTGTGTTGCTTACAACATACCAATGTCTGCCTGGCATGATTTGACCCTTCTATGGTTTTAATTGTCATTTAACAGTAGCACACCTATATTTACCCAATCTTGTTGACCCTCTGTTACCAGTTTTGTGGACTAACAGAAGCAGCAGACTGCATCATTTATTTTTGAATAAGTGAGCCAGCTCCACTTACATTATTTCCCCATTAATTCATTTTCTGTAGGTGTTTTCAGGGAATGTGAAGTTTTCCTTTATAGGGAGTGGTCCTCTGCTTACAGATCAGTCCTTTCTGAGTCGGACAGGATAGATGACAACTCAGCTGGGTCAACTGGAGGAGCTGCTGATCCATGGTGTAGGCTGGAATTTGCTAAGGGGGTAGATGTGACATCGATCCCAATGACCACAGAAGTAGAAGGACCTATAAGGAAATTACATTAATTAGAAATGTTAATCTCAGGATATTCTACAGTAACTGAGCAAATACAAAGGCTGCTGTGCTATTAACTTGCCACATCCGCTGAGGTTGAAACAGACATGGAAGGAACAGTACGATCAGTGGACGCACGTGCTGGGAAGTGCTCCTCGCCTGCAGAGGATGGACCTGATGAAAGATGAAAATAATAATAATAAAAGCTAGCCATGTTAGATGTCATATTAGAAGGTAATGCAACTGTCTGTCAAAAACAAAGGCATGGTTTATCCATATAAATATATTGACCTGGGATTGTTGAAAAATCATCATCAGCTGTAGCACTGGCACTTGGGGCAGGTGGTGTTGGTTGTCCCCCACCTCCAAAATATTTCAACAGTGCTCCTAGGGAAGTTTCATAAGAGTACATATTTGACAGAACAGAACGTTATTTTCTCAACACAAATTATTATACACAGCAGCAAGTCATCTGTACTCCTAAAACAACAACTCTTAATCTATAACTAGCTAACTGAGGCATAATGATATTGGAATATAATAGCAAAGACCTCAAAATGGTAGACTAATGTAAATAATGTTACGTTGTTATCAGTACCATGTTTATGGAACAGAAACTAATTTTTATTACAAAATATATATACACAGGAAAGTAATTTTTACACAGAAGACAAAAACTTTAATCTAAAACTAGCAAAGTAATATGTTGTACTATAATATATTAAGATGTCAAGGCTATTTACGGATGTTTAATCAAACTTTCCTAAAAAAGAAGATATGCTACATAGGCTATGTTAACTAACAAGCCAGCTAATGTTAGCTCATAACATAGCCTAGCTACTGAACATACCTTTATCATGCTGTTTTTCTCTTCCTCTGTTTTCTTCTTTTTCCTTTTCTCTGCACCAGAGGATATGTCCTTTTTTGTGACATTGCTGTTTTGCTGTCTGAATGTGCTTGCATCCTGCAGCCTGTTAACTTAATATTGCGTTTTGTAATAACTACCATTGTCCATTGACATAGTATATCACAAAAACAAAAAACAAAATTAACCATTAAGTCATTTAATGTGCTCTTGGGGCCCTCTGGTGTAAACGGGGCCCTAAGCAGCCCCGTGTTCTCAGTGCGAGAACATAGCCATGACAGCATTGCGGTCACGGCTTTCTTTTGTCATGAGAGACAGCCACTTCAGACGCCTCTCCGCACCTCGCCTCCTTCCTACGGGACTGGGGCAGGCATTGCGGGCGATGAAGGCGATTTGGGGATAATGACAGGCTCCGTTCGGCAGGTAAATCCCCTCGAACCACCCGCCCCCCCGGCACGCTTGCTTGATTCCGTCCGAGCTCGGGATGAGTGCAGCCTGCTTCGTGGACGGCCGACCGGTCCCTTGAGCTCCCGGAATTGGATGACGACATTGCCGCTGCATCGGAGAGCGTTACAACGCCGTCTGATGCTGATGACTCATATGGGCCGCCACCTTCGGGTCTGCTCGCCCAGTCTGAGCCTGACTTGAGAAAGCTCCTCCGCTTTCACTACCCTCGTGGTGGAGCGGTCCCAGGCCGCTTACACCCTGCATGCCATGGCCCCTCCTGCAACCAACACCAGGCCAAGGCACTTAAAAACGTGCACTTGGGTAGTCCTGTTCTTGATGTGCTGCAGGAACTGCTCTAAATGACCGTTCACCCCCGGGCCACGTAGGTCAGAAGCGCCGGCACTCAAATGGGCGATGGCCACCCTTGTCGTCCGGAAACATAATCTATGGACTGGACCTGGTCGAAATTCGGGAAGTAGACAAAGCACGCTTTCTCGAACGCCCCTGTCTCACAGCTCCTTCCATTCGGCGGCACCGTTGACGACTCCGACCAGCAGTCCTCAGTGGTGAAGAAAAAGATGGAGGCTTCCTGCCCCGCCACAAACCTGCCGCCAGGGTCCATGCCCCGTCTGCTCGCCGAGGGCGTCCTCCTGCAGCTTAAAAAAAATAAATTCAACGTTCTGCCTCAACCAAGAGTGGGCCCAGCTCTCAGCCCCAGCGTTGAGCACCCCGCAGGAAGCGCACGCCCCCCGTATTTTTTGTGTTTTTTACTAATGAGCAATTTCCTCTTTCTGGGACACCTGGCCTGCAAATACCGTTCTCACAGCATTCTGTCGCCACACCTCAACAGTCCCAGCACGCTGGAAGCGGACCCTCCACCCTCAGCCCCACGACTGTTCCCTGGCCGGCCGGTTTCCAGAGGACGCCGCTACAGGACCTTCTCCTCAGTCATGAACCCGCCCCCTGCCGGGAATGCGGAGCAAGTTAAGTGCTTCGAGTCTTTTTCTCAGCGCTAAAGCCTCGGGACACGTCCACGCCTCCCGACGCCATACTACCTGCTCCTCCCCGCTGCGAAGCCCTGCCGGGTACGTCAAAAATAATCGTCCCTTTGGTGCCCCTAGCACGGAGCTTCAGTTTGCCAGGCCTCCCGCCCCACTTCACGGGCGTCCGCTTCTCCACAGTACACGGCGAACATGCCAAATCCTTGCACGTGGAAATCGCTGCTCTTCTACTTAAAGACGAGATAGAGCCTGTCCCTCCAACCGAGATGAAGAAGGGTTTCTACAGCCCTTACTTCATCGTACCCAAGAAAGGCGGCAGCTTACGACCGATCTTGGACTTGCGAGTTTTCAACAGGGCTTTGTACAAACTCCCGTTCAAAATGCTCACGCAAAAACACGTCTTAACTTGCGTCCGGCATTTAGATTGGTTCGCAGTGGTAGACCTGAAGGACGCGTACTTTCACGTCTCAATTCTGCCTCTACACCGACACTATCTACGGTTCGTGTTCGACGGCCAGGTGTATCTGTACAATGTCCTCCCCTTCGGCATGTCTCTGTCCCCTCGCGTCTTTACAAAAGTCGCAGAGGCAGCCCTTGCCCCACTCCGAGAAGCCGGCATTCGCATACTCAACTACCTCAACGACTGGCTCATCCTGGCCCACTCCCGAGAGTTACTATGCGCCTACAGGGACCAGGTGCTCAGGCACCTCAGCCGTTTAGGGCTTCAGGTCAACAAAAGAGCAAGCTCACCTGGTTCAGAGCATCTCTTTTCTCGGCATGGAATTTCTCGGCATGGACTCAGTATCAATGTCAGCGTGCCTCACCAACGAGCGCGTGCAGTCAGTGCTGAAATGCCTCGCCACCTTCAGGCCAGGCACAACGGTCCATTTAAAATTTTCCAGAAGCTCCTGGGGCATATGGCATCCTCTGCGGCGGTCACGCCGCTGGGGTTGATGCATATGAGACCGCTTCAGCACTGGCTAAAGACTCGAGTCCCGAGATGAGCATGGCGCCGCAGCACACACCGTGTGATGGTCACTGACCCCAAACATTCAAACCTTTGACAGACCTCTGCATTCTGCGGGCAGGAGTCCCCTTGCAGCAGGTGTCCCGGCACATCCTGGTGACGACCGACGCCTCAATATTGGGTTGGGGCGCCGTGTGCAATGGGCATGCAGCCGCGGGCCGTTGGAAAGGGGCCCTGCTGCGCTGGCACATCAACTGCCTGTAGTTGCTGACTGTTTTCTTTGCCTTGCGGAAGTTTCTCCCGCTAGTTCAGGGCAAACACGTCAAATCGCTACCACCGCGGCAGCGTACATAAATCGCCAAGGCGGCGTACGCTCCCGCCACATGTCACAACTCGCCCGTCGTCTCTTTCTTTGGACTCAAGTCGCTGCGTGCCACTCACATCACCGGCAACCTCAATGTGGTAGCGGACGCACTGTCACGAGAGTGACAGTGGACAGTGGAGGCTTCACCTCCAGTCGGTCCAGCTGATTTGGGAATGGTTCGGCAAGGCTCAGGTAGACCTGTTCACCTCCCGAGAGACCTCCCACTGCCCGCTCTGGTATGCCCGAACAGAGGCTCCCCTTGGGGCAGACGCACTGGCACACAGCTGGCCCAGGTGTGGAGAACATGTCACTCTAGTGGCTCCCTATTGGCCCACCCAGGCTTGAAAGAAGGTCCTTCCTCAGGGGAATTCGCTAGGGAGGGGCTGTTGTGAGGAGCGTGAGATCCGAGAACCAAGTCCGTGTGGGCCAGTAGGGGGCTACCAGAGTGACTTGTTCCTCATCCTCCCTGACCTTGCACAGCACCCGTGCAAGTAGGCTCACTGGGGGAAATGCGTATTTGCGTAGCCCCGGGGCCAGCTGTGTGCCAGTGTGTTTGTCCCAAGGGGAGCCTCCGCTAGGGAGTACCAGAACGGGCAATGGGAGGTCTCATGGGAAGTGAACAGGTCTATCTGTGCTTTGCCGAACCGCTCCCAAATCAGCTGGACCGCCTGGGGGTGGAGCCTCCACTCTCCACTGAGCATACCTTATCATGACAGCATGTCCGAAGGATTACAGCCAACTCTAGGTAGTTGATGTGCCAACTCAGCCAGCGTATCGTGTGCAACGGGCACGGGTTGGCACATCAATCCTGTTTGGAGGCGTCTGTGGTGACCAGAACACGTCGGGACACCTGTCCGCAGAAAACAGAGGTCTGTCCAGGGATTAAAAGTCTGGCGGCAGGCGGGGGTGATGAACACATGGTACATGCCACGGAGCCATGCCCATCTCGGGACTAGAGTCTGAAGCCAGTGCTGAAGAGCTCATATGCATCAACCCCAGTGGCGTGACCGCCTCGGAGAATCCCATAAACCCCAGGAGCCTCTGGAATTGTTTTAGAGGGACCGCTGTGCCTGGCTTGAATAAGGTGAGGCATTTCACATCTGGGATGGGATCCCATATACCCCAGGAGCCTCTGGAATTGTTTTAGAGGGACCGCTGTGCCTGGCTTGAATAAGGCGAGGCATTTCAGCACCAACTGAGCACACTTGTCGGTGAGGCGCACTGTCATTGAAACTCCATGCCGAGAAAAGAGATGCTCTGAACTGGGGTGAGCTTGCTCTTTTCCCAGTTGACCTGAAACCCCAGTTGGCTGAGGTGCCTGAGCACCTGGTCCCTGTGGGCACATAGTGACTTTCAAGAGTGAGCTAGGATGAGCCAGACATCGAGGTAATTGAGTATGCGAATGCCCACTTCCCTTAGCGGGGCAAGGGCTGCCTATGTCTCATTCCCTGGGTCGACTGTCTCAGGAACAATTGGGAGCCTTCCGGATCCATGAGGACATTTGGGAGACGGGGGTGTGAGCTTCCTGGGGAAGAGCTGGGCCCAGGTTGAGGTTTGGAAGCCGCAGGACGACGCCCTCGGCGAGCAGACGGAGCATGGCCCACGCTGGTACAGCAGTGGGGCATGATGTGGGAAATGGCCTCCGTCTGTTTCTTCGCCTCTGAGAACTGCTGGGCGAAGTCGTCAATGGTGTTGCCGAATTGACCAAACTGGGAGACAGGCGTTGAGGCGTGCTTTGTCTACATCCGCATCTCCACCAGGTTCAGCCACAGATGATGCTCCTTTACCACGATGGTCAGGACTACCCAAGTGCAGATCTTTGAGTGCCTTGGCCTGGTGAACTTGCAGGAGGGCCATGGCATGCAGGGCGGAGGTGGCATGTCCAGTGGCACTGTAGGCTTTGGCGGTCAGTGACGATGTAAGCCTAAAGGTCTTGGAGGGGAGCACCGGGCGATCCCGCCAGGTGGCGGCGTTCTCAGGACACAGGTGGATCGCAACCACTCTGTCCACCTGGGGGACCTCCGAGTACCTGTGGGCCACCCCGCCGTCGAGGGTAGTGACAGCGGATGAGGAGGTCAGCTCATCATGCACCTACAGGAAGAAAGGAACACAAGGAACGAGGCAGTGCCTGTGACCGTCAGGAGCGACACGGGGGGCGGCTGGAGTGGCGTTCCTCCCTAAGAAGGAAAGCTGTGACCGCAACATTGCCATGGTGAGGTTCTCGTACTGAGAACATGAACCATCCACAAACGCCACCTCAGTGTGATCACTGCCCAGACACACGAGGCAGTGCCTGTGACCGCCAGGAGCGGAGAGAAATCGACCGCATCCAGGAACTACTCAGGGGCAGAAGGGCATCTTTATAAAGGACGTTCAACGCCAGTTGTGTATTTGCTCTTTTAAAGAAAAAAACCCTCTTTTATAAATATTCTCTTTTAGCAGCGCTGTCAAAGCACCCAGGGGCAAAGTTGCACTGCTGTGCAAAGAAGGAGAAAGCTGCTGATATGTGGCGTAGGATCCAACAGCATAAGCTCTGCAGAGGTGAGTCGAACAGTATGTGATCTCAGCTCGCTGATCGCACAACTGCTCGGCTCCAAAGAAGAAATCTGAATGGACAGATGCATGATTCCCTCCTTTTATACCCGTATGTCCGGGAGAGGGACATGCAAATTCTGTCTGCTAATTTCTCATTGGCTTTTTCTTAAGTTCATAGGCCTTCAAAGAAGTCCTCTAGTGTTGCTTCACTCGACACAATGTCGACAAAAATATCTAATCCAATATTTGGTTGTAATATAGCATAACCATAGTTTTATTGCAGTAATACAGTAGTATCCATTCAGTAATCAATGTTTATTATAGTGATATTGTAGTAACCTTTACTTTAGGAACAGTGGTTAATTTTGAACTTACTATGGTACAAATACCATGGTTAAACTATATTTACTGTAATAAAACTATGGTTAATATTCATAAGGGAATGTCAACCTAGAACTATCAGGTGATGTTGAATTCTGTATTTAGAACTGATTCCAGAATTCATCTCATATCCTCCAATTGTTATAGATCTAAAAATATGTTCTTCTTTAAATAGCTTTTAAAGGAATAGTTCACCCAAAAATGAAAACTCTCTCATCATTTACTCACCTTCACGCCATCCCAGATGTGAATGACTTTCTTTCTTCTGCAGAACACAAACAAAGATTTTTAGAAGAATATTTCAGTTCTGTAGGTCATACAATGCAAGTGAATGGTTACCAGAACTTTGAATCTTCAAAAATCACATAAGGGTAGCATAAAAATATTCCATACGACTCCATATAATTTAAGGGATATAATAGGTGTGAAACAGATCATAATTTTATAATTGTTTACTATAAATCTCCACTCTTTTAAAATGTGAATGTGTCATTGGAGATTTATGGTAAAAAAAAAAAAAAAAAAAAAAATGAATAACATTTCATTAAGAACAAATTAAAGGGGGTTTTACAGTATGATGCTGTTGGTGAATCCAGATCTCTAATTCTAGAAAACAGTGTACTATTGTTATGAATGAGGCAGCGGAGGCAGACGAAGGTTGAGGATCCAAACGCAGTTATCTTTATTGACAAGTAGACAGGCAAAACACAAAGGAAAGCCCACAATGGGGAAACAAAACATAAACTAGAAAACTCGGGCAGGAGGATACATACCAGGCTAACAACATACAACGATAGACAGTGACTAAACAAACAGACAGGGTTTAAATACATGGACATGTGAAGACAGGAACCAATGAACAAACAGGACTCAAACAAGATAACAAGGTGAATGAACAGAAACCAATGGTAAACTAATGAGGACAGGTGAAAACAATGACAGAGAACAAGAACGCTAACAGGGAGACTGTGGAGCTAAACAAAGGACAAAAGTGAAAACTAAGGAATGCAAAAGTGACAAAAATGGCAAACAAAAGGGCAACAGTGAAACAATACAGGGTAACCCTGACAACTATTGCTTTACAGAAACACACAAAGAAATATGTTACCAATAAGAACCAATAAGGTCATTATGTTTTCCTTCTCACGCTCAGTCCTTGCAATCCAATTTTGAAAATAATATAGAATTGTGGCAAAATCTTCATGGAATCTTACATTTACGCATTTGGCAGACACTTTTATCCAAAGCGACTTACAGTGCAATTGATGACACATGAAATTATTACAGGGACAATCCCCCCAGAGCAACCTGGAGTTAAGTGCCTTGCTCAAGGACACAATGGTGGTGGCCATGGGGTTAGAACCTGTGACCTTCTGATTAACAGCCCTGTGCTTTAACCACTATGCCACCACCACTCCATAGTGTGGAATCTTGTATTATAGGTCAGTAAATTCCACACTAAAGCCATTCTGTGACCATGTTTGTTTCTTCCTCAATCTTATCATAAGTCATGTTTCTAGAGCCAACCAAGTCACAGACAAAAATAACTATTTCTGCGGTGACAAAACCCACCTTCAATCCCACCACATGGCAACAAACTGAGTTTCTCTGATGGCTAATATAATTATGAATCACGGTTGAAGCTCACTGTGTCACAGGCTGCATCTGGCACATGGGCTTGTTTTTCAAGTTTCTCATCATGATCTGGTGCATGCTTCCCATTCACAAATCTCAATATAAACAAACAGATGTACATGTGATTAATAAAGTCCTTTTTTTCCAAGAGCTTATGGGTCATTCTCAGGAAATGCGCCATTTATGTCTGAAAATCAGATTTTTCCACCTCAGGATCACAAATGTAACCACCATAAACACTGACCACCAAAAGGGTCAATGAGCAATAGACTTAGCCTAGTGTATTACTTCTTTGTTTTAAATTTGTATAAACTAGGTGAGCTTTCAGGGTAAGATTTTTTATTTCCTTCCATGTGCTGGGGAAATAGTTTAATGTCTTTTGCCATGTCACTCAGCTGATTCTGTTGTAGCTCGTCCAAACACAGTACAGCTGTGGAGTTAACTCTCTGATCACTCACTCTTGATCAAAACTTCCAACAATCGACCATTTTCCACAGCGACCTCTTCTCCAATCGGCCATTTGTCTCGGTGACAGCTCGTCCAATCATATGGCTTGCTGAGTGACAGGGCTGCATTCTAATCGATAAAAGGCTCCTTGTTCTTGTGGTGGACAGACATGGAGATATACACCCAGCTGTGGAGCTCAGAATTACTAAGACATCTTCTGTTATACATGATCCTTTTCCTTTTTTAACAACAACAAAAAAAGAACATATCTGCCATACAATGTGATGATTACTGTTCAGTACCCAGTAAAGCATTACCATGCACAGTGGATCATTATTCTATCATGCACAGTATGAAAAATAGATTTGATGTTTTCTTATTTTATCCTACACTCTGATGACCTCATATCCACAGTATCTACTATTGAGATTCTGTATTTACTTACTGTGAATCCATATTTCAGGATACTATAGGATCCAGCAAACCGCTTACTTCAAACCCTTAGAAAGCACACCACTCCTCAACAAGCCTCATCATTTGAGGAAATTCATGCCTGTTGCACAAATGATTTGGGATAAGTTGTTATGAGTTGTACTCACTAAGCATAAGCACTCGTAACTAGTGATGCTTGAAAGTCCCAGTAATGAAATATTATCCAGTGATTGCAAAAAGCATCAGAAAGTGATTACTGTGTATCAGACTCTCAACAAGCTAACATGAGTCCCTGTGTGAAGGATTGAATTATGCAGTTTCTTATTTGTGCTGCTGAGCACAGATCACATGTAGCAGATTACTGCAGTGTGAGAGAGTTTCATGTGTGTCCGCTCTGACTGATAAAGCCATTATAGCAAATGGCAACTAATCAGGACGTGCACAACAAGAGGGAAACACTTCACTCCACCAGAGCACTTTCAGAACATGGAAATAATACACAAGAACATTTCTTAATGTAACCTCAGCTAATGCTTATGATTTACCAGTTTCAACAGTGAAAGTGAGCAGAAAGTGTGTGTATTGCACAGATACACATACATAAGGGAGACCAGGGTTAGCTGTTACATGGGGTAGTTGTCACATGGGCTATACTTCAGTAACTATTAGATTTATGTATTTATCCAGTGACTAACAAAATCCCAGTACTTACAGTGATAGATATAGATCTAGGTATCAAATTGTTTTATTATTTTATTTAAATATTTATTGGAGGGCTTGAATTGGTCATGAAGAATGACTATTTATAACAGTAAAAGATTATTTGACATTATCTGCAATATCAGCGAGTTTCGCCACTTTGTGAAGTTTGATCTTCATCTAAGTTACAATAATGAAGAAACACAATCTGTTTTAACTACTAACACACACATTATTGTATTGTTGTTGTACATATTGAATACAATATTCAAACATTCACAGTGTGGGTTGGAAAAAGTAAGTGAACCCCTAGGCTAATGATGTCAACAACAGCTAATTAGAGTCAGGAGTTGGCAAACCTGACATCCAATTAATGAAATGAGATTGAAGGTTTGGGTTAGAGATACTTTGACTTATTAAAAGCATTCCATCTATTTGAGTTTGATATTCACAAGAAGCATCTGCTTACGTGGATCATGCCTTGCAAAAAACAAAATCTCAGAAGACCTACGTTCAAGAATTTTAGCTTTCTATAAATCTGGAAATGGTTACAAAGTTATCTCAAAGAGCTTAGATATTCCTCTGTCCACAGTTAGACAAACTGTTTATAAATGGAGATGATTTAATACTGTGGTTACTCTCCCTAGAAGTGGCCGTCCAGCCAAGATGACTCAAAAGGCACACCTCAAAATGCTCAATGAGGTAAAAAAGTACCCAAGAGTGACATCTAAAGACTTGAAGGATTCATTGGAAAGGGTTAACATCTCAGTTCATCAGAAAACATTAGACAGGCATGGTGTCTATGGCAGGACACCATGAAGGAAGCCTGCTGCATGCTTGAAGTTTGCCAAAATGTTTTGGGAACTGATGAAACTAAGGTTGATTTTTATTTTTTCAGAAGAACATGCAGCACAATGTACTGTATGTCATAAAAATGGCACCGCATGCCAACATGAAAACACCATCCCAATGGTGAAGTACGATGGAGGGAGTTTCACGATTTAGGGCTGCTTTGCTCCTTCTGGGCCTTGACCGTTTACCAAATTTATCAAGAAATCCTACAGGATATTGTCAGGGTGGCTGTGTGCCAGTTGAAGCTCAGTAGAAGTTGGTTAATGACCCTAAACATCAAAGGAAATCCACAAGAGAATGGCTTCATAAAAAGAAAATCCACATTTTGGAGTGGCCTAGTCCAGACCTTAACCCAATAGAGATGGTGTGGAATGATCTCCATGGAGTCGTTCACACCAGACATCCCAAGAATATGGCTGAGCTGAAGCAGTTCTTTAAGGAAGAATGGTCCAAAATTCCTCCTGTACATAGTGCAGGTCTAATCCGCAGCTACTGGAATCGGTTGGTTGGGGTTATTGCTGCCAAAGGAGGATCGACCAGTTATTAAATCCAAGGGTTCACTTACATTTATTCTAAAGAACTGTAAATGTTTAATGGGACAATAAAGACATGAGAGATTATAATTGTGTGTTATTAGCTTAAGCACATTGTGTTTGTCTATACTTGTGACTTTGATGAAGATGAGATCACATTTTATGACCAATTAATGCAGAAAAACAGCTAATTCCAAAGGGTTCACATTACTAAAATAAATAAGGGTAAATAGGTTAAATTACTCAAAATAAATTATTCCATCAGAATGTGCTAATTTGTTTTCTAAAATTAATGAATTATTAATTAATTATTTTATTTTGCCATTGAAACGAAACTGTTTTTAACAAAGTCTTTAGGTTTTGAATGTAATATACACTGGCGGCCAAAAGTTTGGAATAATGTACAGATTTTGCTGTTTCGGAAGGAAATTGGTACTTTAATTCACCAAAGTGGGATTCAGCTGATCACAAAGTATAGTCAGGACATTACTGATGTAAAAAACAGCACCATCACTATTTGAAAATTTTTATTTTTGATGAAATGACAAACCCCATTTCCAGCAGCCATCTCTCCAACACCTTATCCTTGAGTAATCATGCTAAATTGATCATTTGGTACTAGAAAATCACTTGCCATTATATCAAACACAGCTGAAAGCTATTTAGTTCATTAAATGAAGCTTAACATTGTCTTTGTGTTTGTTTTTGAGTTGCCACAGTGTGCAATAGACTGGCATGTCTTAAGGTCAATATTAGGTCAAAAATTTCAAAAAAGAAACAGCTTCATCTAGACTCGTCAGTAAATCATTGTCTTGAGGAATGAAGGATATACAATGCTTGAAATTGACAAAAAACTGAAGATTTCAATCAAAGGTGTACACTACAGTCTTCAAAGACAAAGGACAACTGGTTCTAACAATGACAGAAAGAGATGTGGAAGGCCAGATGTACAACTAAACAAGAGGATAAGTACATCAGAGTCTCTAGTTTGAGAAAGAGACGCCTCACATGTCCTCAGCTGACAGCATCATTGAATTCTACCCGCTCAACACCAGTTTCATGTACAACAGTAAACAGAAGACTCAGGGGTGCAGCCTTATGGGAAGAATTGCAAAGAAAAAGACACTTTTGAAACAGAAAACAAAAAGAAAAGGTTAGAGTGGACAAAGAAACAGACATACAGATAATTGGAAAAGAGTGTTATGGATCTTAACTCCACTGAGCTTTTGTGGAATCAGCTAGACTGTAAGGTGTGTGAGAAGTGCCCGACAAGACAGACACATCTATGGCAAGTGCTACAGGAAGTGTGGGGTGAAATATCACCTGAGTATCTGGACAAACAGACAGCTAGAATACCAAGGATCTGCAAAGCTGTCATTGCTGCACATGGAGGATTTTTTGATGAGAACTCTTTGAAGTACTTTAAGAAGATTATTATAACAAGTAGCTTTTTATTGTAATATTAATTTTTCCATGTTATTAATGTCCTGTCTATACATTGTGATCCGTTGAATGCCACTTTGGTACCAATTTCCTTCCATAAGAGCAAAATCTGTACATTATTCCAAACATTTGGCTGCCAGTGTACTTTTCTAGTATCTCACTTTTTTGTTTAAAATACAAAGATTTTTGTATTCATAATATGAAGCACTAGATCAAAACTCAAAGAAAACAGTCATAAGGAAGACCCTCTTCTCCGTTAACAGATGTCGACCACACAAGTATTGTCTACACGTCTATTAAGAACCATCAAGGATTGTAAAAACTTGTAAGATTTATCTGTGGGGGAATAAAAAGAAAGACCTCGAGTGAGAGCATCTCTATAGACTTTTGCACAAAAGATAACGCTGACACACAGGTCGACAGGGAGGGTTGTTTATGCTAGAAAGCAAAAGGGAGTAAAAGAGCAAAGAACAACCATCTGCACAAAAATCCTCATTGCTTTTTCCAGTTCCACTTCAATCCTGTTCATATTACAGACCTCCTGCTCTCTGCAGATCCCCCTTTGAACCGAGTCATATACATTTTTTTTACCTCGGTCAAAGTCATAAGCCCATCTATTAATCTACCTTATTCATTGTGGTGACCAGAGGAAATAAGGACATTTAGAAGCATATGACTAAAGTCACAACATAATCCTAAAAACAAAATACTTAATGGAATATTTGGCATTAAATACTCATTGTTAAGCTTTGTCAACAGGATCTGTGGCTTATCATCGATTATTACTGCAGCAAAAAAACAACTTTGTAAAAACAAATGAAAGAATGTGTTGTAAGTTACGAACTTAAACTGGAAGTCTATCGGCCCGGCACACAACAGTTGTCCCTTAGACTTCCACTGTAAAGGGTACAAACACATGTTTTTAAGCAACAAAAACCTAACCAAAAAAAAAAACAAATTGATCTCATTTCAAAATCTCAAGTCTTAAAAGCACTCCCAAATTTTCACTAACCCTTTATGGTATGGTGTAGCATTTCTTTCACATTCTTACTTTTCATAATGCATGGTTGGAAATGGAAGGGCAGTCTTTAAGGAAACAAATAGGCCTCACATGCTGTTATTAAGTCACATGATATTTGATTTTGTCTTCAAGGCACAATTGCTCCACAAATAGCTCTTTTATACACATTTCGGTATGCTTTTAAGAAAAACTATGTTTTGACCATTTTCCATTGTGGTACAGAGTTGGCAACTCAAAAAAATTATGTTATCATAATTTTAATAAAAAAAAAAAAAAATCAGGTGGTAAAAGTTAATAAAAAATACATAGGGTCTACTCAGGAGAAAAATCTCAGAAGCAATATTCTCCATTTGATCTCCATTCCACCTTGCTGTCGAGGGGAACTATGATAGAATATGATCTGGGAAAATAAGCCAGAATATAACTACAAAAAGGGAGTAACTGAGCTGTGTTGTAATACAGGTACTGAAAATGCAATGTCTCTATACATATAGGGCAACACAGAGTTCTGCACTGAACCAATAAATTAAGGAATAATTTAATGCATGCTCTTAATTTCGCTCTAACTGCAGTGCCATCAGAGAGTATTTTTAACCACATCAGAAGGCCAGTGGGCTACTGCAGCGAGCACTGATGTGACTATAAGAACAAGTAGCTGATTTCTGAGAGACGTGCTTTGATTCCGAGCAGCTCTGCACACATGAAACCATCTGCAGCTCTGGGGCCAACTGTGGCACTGTGAATTGAGTTTGATTCCCAGACTAGATTTATAGCAGCACAGGCTCACTGCACAGACTGTTGGGCTGGACTCTGTATATCATGTGTAGCAGGGATACAATGGCAGTGTTTGTGTTTTGCACATGTTGAGGAGAGAAGAGTAAGAGTCAAAGCTTTCAAAAACAGACAATAAACAAACCCGACAGGTGCAGGAGCCCTACTGTGAATAGCCCAAATATATGTGCCTTTATGTACCAATTATTCTCAATGATGATTCTCATTACTCTATATCAGTATTTTGTTTTATTTTATTTATATTTTTGGAAACACTTTACCATTAAGTTGCATTTGTTATCATACGTTAATGACATTGATTCATATGAACTAACAATGAAGATTGCTTTTACAGCATTAATTAATCTTGGTAAATATGAATGCAACATATACTAATACATTTTTAAAATCAAAAGTTGTATGTTAACATTAGTTAATGGATTATAAACTAACATGAACTAACAATGACATTTCTTTTGAAATAAATTAAGATTTTCTAAGATCAATAAATATTTAGGCCTATATATATATATTGTTCATTGTTAGTTCATGATACCTAAAGCATAATTTCATAATTTTTCTTACAGGTTTTGTGAGGATCACCTAGTTTTCAAAAACTGAAAGACAAAATATAATTTGAATACCTTATTACATTTTTTTAAATCAACTGAAAAAATAATAATAATAAATTCTACCGTCAGAAGTCACATTTTGAACATTATTTTTTTCAAGTTGTCCAAACAACAACAGCATCACTCTGTGAGCTACAGTATATTCATGTGTACTATTTCACTGTGCCAACAGGAGTATGGGAGGTTTTCGAAACTACACCACTGACGGTGGTTTAAGAGGACAGTTTGGTATATACATGACCAGTCGTGAAGTTTTTGTGTCCAGTTAATGAGTTCCATCCTAAATAATCCAGATTGGCTTGCTCTTCAAAAGGCCCTCCACCAAAAGCCTTTTTGACTCAACAAATTGTTTGTCTGTGTTTTTGAAGATTACTCATGATGTCAATGAAACCCAATAGACTGAGGAAATGATTTAGCACCCGGTCTCAGAGAACAGAAAATAATCTAAGACCACTGCTGAATTAGAGGTAAGACAGTGGAAAAATTATTTTTGAGGCCGTCTCGCACATGATCAAATTGACAAATCTTAGTTATAGCTGATACTCTTCTCATACTTGCTCCCAATTGAATGTACAGAGACAACTATGAGTAAGTAAGCCATTCGTAGGCTGTGTAAACACTGTGGCCCTGTCAGTCATTGCTCTGATTGAGCAGCTCAACTCAACAGCATTGGCTCAACCAATGGTGTTAGTTTGGGGCTGGACTATCTATTTGTCTAACCAATGGAAAACTTTTGGGAAACTGTTTGGGAAATTTTTGGTTATATTCTCAATTCTGGTTGATGCCGCTATCCGTGCAGAAATTGCACATAGTGGATTTAAAGGTCTTAGTGAGTTTGTGTTTTGCTAAGCCATATTGAGTTAACCTATACTGCATGGGAATTACAAAGGAAATGACAATGGTGGTGGGTCACCAGTTATGCATGCAGCTACCTTAGTGTGAAGCCTTAGCGCTATAAATGCTCAATTTTTCATTTAATTTCAGTATTCAGAGACATTTACAATAATTGCCGACGTGCACAGAGCAAGCTGTCCCTGAAATAGAAATAAAGAGATACACTTTCTAATACTGTTTACATAAGATGTCCCAAACTTGGGAAGAGCAGATAATATCTTTCAGTAAAAATAATAATAACAATTATTAGAATTAAAACAATAAAATATCCATTTAACTTTAAACTGAAATACAAACTGAAGAAAATAACAATTAATAAAAAAGTGTTTGACACATACACCACTACAGTAGCAATTCCTGAATGATATACATGCAGTTTTCATATTGGTACAAACAGCATATTTACACCACACTGAGAGACTCTACTTGGAGTTCCTTTTGAATATTACATACATTTAGCAGCATAGAATACATTGAAAAGTCTTAGCAGCCATAACTCATAGAGTAATGGCAACTTGCAGTGTACAATGGAGTCTATTTAACATCCAGATCCTGAGTGACCAAAGTGTCTTAATTCAGTAGTTTAAAACATAAGTCTATCTCAACTCTCAAAACTGAGTGTCATTTGTCCCTTTTGCTTTGTGCTAAAGGTTCCACATCCAGAAGTTTATGTTTGTCTAAGGACAGAAATGGTCTTCATTGGAAAATCAATAAGCCCCCTGCCAGGCTTTGAGGTCTTTGTAAGTTTGTTGTGTCACATTAAAAGTATCTATATAAAGATCTATTAAATATTTGAGGTGTAGTGAGGATGGTTGTGCAAGCACATCCTTCAAAGTTGATTCAATGGTTTCAGGTCCTTTTGAAAATGATTGACTGTCAACAGAGTAAATGGCTCTGCTAAAAAAGTAGCATTGGTGGAGTTTATCATTTAAAAGGAAAATGGCTCATGAATTGGCTTATGATTATTCTACACAGCCTGAGTACATTACAAGTTCTGCCTCTATAACCACTACTTTTCATGGATTTCCTTGAGTTTCTACCAAGTGTGTGTATTTTCCTCAAAGGGCCACCAAATGTGGTTGCTACCAAAGCGATATTCAATATGTTGGGAATTTATAACCTGCGATGGACTGGCGACCTGTCCAGGGTGTCCCCCGCCTTTCGCCCAATGTTAGCTGGGATAGGCTCCAGCCCCCCGTGACCCTGTACACAGGATAAGCGGTTGACGATGGATGGATGGATGGATGGGAATTTATAACCAGATCAAGGCACAAGATAATTATCACCATTCTTTTATCACCATTCATCCCATATCTCAACCACATGTACATGAGGATACTTATGTTGCCTTAAGGAAAAAACTTATTTATGAGATAAGTGTGCATGATTGGCACAACAATTGAATTTACATTTCAAATTCTAAAAATAAGTTTAGTTACTGGTTTTCAATTAAGCTGGATTACTTTTAAGTAAATTACTTGAGGTACACATTTCGAAAATAGCATTATTTATGTATGTATGTCTCTTTGCGTTTGTATGACAGCTGAAGGGTGTACGCCCCCATGTGTGATGCCGAGTGAATGACTTCAGTGCAACAATGAACAAGGAGAAAATATACTGTAGATATTATTTTGAATTCGTTAACCAAAAAAAATTAAATACTGTTCTCTGAAAAGTGTTTTAGAAAGTAACTTATGTAGTGATGGGATTACTTTTTTGTGTATGTAATCAGAAAAGTAGTGATGGGATTACTTTTTTGTGTATGTAATCAGAAAAGTAATCTTATTACAATTTATTGAAGTAAATAGTAATTTGTAGTGGATTGCTTTTTTGAGTAACTTACCCACCAGTGTATTTCACCATGCAAATATGTAAAAGACAGCATGAAATAGTTCAAAAAAATAAAATGTTCTTTCCTGTGTTGATGTATTTCTTTTGTAACAGGAAATTGAGCTCTGACATTTCAAAGTGCTTGTCCTTTTTTTGCCCAAAGGCTTTTGCCAAGCCTTAAGTTTTAGTTGGACTCTGGCAAAACCATGATTTGTTATTGCAGCATTTTCAGCTCACTCTACCTGATTGGTGGTAAGGATCAAGAGAGGATTATCGCTTCTGTGTGTGGGAAAAGGTGTGTGCATATTCATGTACGTATCTGTGTGTTTATGATTACCAGCTTGAAAATGTATGCATGGTGGTTATTGGTGGATTTGAGTAAGCATGTGCACATATATGAGAGCATGTGTGGGCTGAAGTATGCGTTTAAAGTCGGCTTTTGCAGGGGAGCCGGAGTATGGCGCCAATGGCCCTGCTATAAAACTCTACAATAAGATTAACGAGTGATTGCCATGCCACATGCTGCTGTCGCCTCTATTGCGTCTGGGCTAGCTGAGCGGTGACACTTGAAACCCCAGATCCAGAGGGCATCTGTTGTGTTTGCATGTGTACGTGCAAGTGCTGCTATGTAGGTTTTAAATCTATTACAGTTAAAAGAACGGTTAATTTGCAGTTTTTGAAAATAGTCTGATCTCTCTTTTCACACCTTATTATGCAAGTAGAAGGTCAAAGATGAGAGATAACTATTAAGCTGAACAGACGGTGCTGTTTTGATTGGTCAATATTCAGAATATACAGTATGTGTCCTCCTCAAAGTCTATGGTGGTTAACGCCCGGGTAAATGGGGTCAATTTTGATTTCCAGTTGACTATAAAGGAATATTCTGGGAATAAATACAAGTTATGCTCAATTGATTGCATTTGTGATATAATGTTGATTACCACAAATAATAATTTAGACTCCTTCCGTTTCTTTAAAAAAAGTAAAAATGGAAGTTACATTGAGGCACTTACAATGGAAGTGAATGGGGCAAATTTTTGGAGGGTTTAAAGGCAGAAATGTGAAGCTTATAATTTTATAAAAGCACTTACATTAATTCTTCTGTTACAAATTGTGTATTATTTGAGCTGTAACTTTGTTTCAATTGTCATTTTTAAAGTTACGCCTAGTTATAATGTCGTCATGGCCACGAAGTTGTAAAATTGGCTATAAATTTACTCAGGTTTGTAAGTGATTTTATCACACTAAACACGTTAACACATATTATTTACATTTTGTGGCTATAGGTTACTATTTTAATGTTTACAGATTGGCCACACATCCATTGTAAGTGCCTATTGTAACCCAGATTTTTGCTTTTTTTTTTAAAGAAATGTAGGGACAAGTCAAAATAATTTTTGTGGTAATCAATATTATGCCAAAAATGACGTCAATTGAACTTAACTTGCATTGACCCCAGACTAATTCTTTCTAAAACAGAAGTCAGACATTTATTTCAAAGAAACTGATCTTCAAGATAATACTGGCCAGAATCTCCACAAACTTGCAATCATCTGAAAACACTAAAACTGTCTTTGTTAATATCCTTCATACTCATAGCACCCTAATTCAAACCTGACACTTACACTGTACTGCTGTGTAGATGACAAGAAACTCCGGACAGAACATATACTAGGACTGTGCATGGCCTACATGGATTAGCCACTCAAACTAAAAGGCTGGGGAGCAAGGAGAGGCACTGAGAACTGAGTGGGTGTGTCTATGTGTGCATGTGTGACACTAATCTGTTAATCTTGTTAATGCCACTGCAGCTGGTGTCCTAACGTCCAGCTCATGAAATAAAGGAAGGACAACTCAATAACCAACAGCTGTTTATCCTCAAAGATTGCCGTCTATCACATACACACTCCCACTTCAATTTTCTTTGTTGGATGGTTTCATTTGGGGTGTCAGACTAAATGAAAAAAGTTGGGAATTGTTTGCAAGGCAAAAAAAAATCTACTGAAAAGAGCTGATGCTGGAAGTCATGCTACTAACCAGATGCAATGCAACAAGTTCCCTGCGACAAGCAATTTGTCAATCCACGCTGAACACATAACTGCTGTGCAAAGTGATACAATCACAGCCAATCAGAAGATGTTTGATGTTTAATATACAGCTGTGAAGAGCAGGATTGTGGACCTGTGGGGTTTCACTTTAGGCGGGGCTACCCACCAATGCAGCAGAAATGGAAAACAAGCAACCAACAAAATTCAGATTTACATGGAAGAGGTGCTTTAGTCACTTGTCGCTTTGTTGCATCACATTGCATCTGGTTAGGACATGGTGTAACAGAAAAAACAAAACTGAGTGTTGCATTAATGTTTTAGCTACGATATTTGAATTAGAGGCAAAAGAATAACTTTGGGGAGAAAATTTGTTGTAAATGCAGTGCTATTTTTCCAATTCTACTCCATAGACTCTTATCCATGTTTGCATTTTTCAGTTTCTTTCAGAATTATCAGCAAAAGTCTCGTCACTAAGTGAAATGGCATATGGGGGCGCCAAAAAGATGGAATGATGGTAACATCAGGGGATGATGGTGGTTTAACGTAAGAACAGACAATCTGCAATTACTATTTTCATAAGTCCAAAACTCTAGCATAGTCTTGCAGTCCGCAACCTCCTTCACTCTTCAGATCAGCGAATATTTGCGTGAAGAAATGTGGGTCTGCATTGATGCGCAGCATCTTGGCACTGGTGACATCGATAATGGCCAGACAACGGTCCCAGAATGCCTCTTTACCTGCCTCCACGAGGAAGGGCTTGAGCGGATACGAGATCTCGTTGCCCATGTAGGAGTAAGACAAGTAGAGGCAGGTCAGTAGAATTGCTTGAAGCTCGTGCTCTGAAGACACAAGGTTACCATCCACCACATCACGACACAACATGTACACAAAGACCACATTGGCTGGAGTGACAAAGGCCTGGTCCTGCCAGCCCTGGAGCAAGAGCGAGCGGTCTACAGCTCGCAACCACAGAACCGGATCAACAGGGGAGAGATGCTTGAGCCGATAGCAGCGTCCACACAGAAACTCCCCCAGGCAACGAAGCAGCTCGCTGGTCGAGGCCTGGACGATCACACGTTTGGGTGAAGAAGTGCATGTAGGTGGAACCTTCTTTACGGAGGAGATCTGCTTAGATTTGCCATAGCCAACACTCCGACCCATGCCCAAGCCCAGACCTGCTGGACCGTCATAGCTGGTGAGGTTGGCACAGGAGAGTGACTTCTTCACATTCTCGTGGTTGAGGTGCAAAATCGGATCCTTCTGATAGATGTTATTGTTGTTTAGTGGAGCCCGGAGAGCTGCCTGCCCTCCAGGGTAACCTTTCTTGGTCTCGCCTCGCTTCTTTGTGGAGGCCACCAGCCGTTTCCATGTGAGAGCAGGGAGGAAGATGGAATGGCCACGTTTGAGACTGTGGTCCTTCTGAGTGTTCAAAGAGCGGCTGCTCAGGCTTGGATAATGGCTTAGGGAACCGGGCCGGTCATCATAGTAGCCAGATTTTCGGGGACCCGGCGAGAGGGACAGTACAGTACCCATGAGTCCACTGAGGTGCTCAAGCAGCCAGATGTGTGGGATTATGTACCTCAAAATTAAAGTGCTTGTTCTTCACTGTTCAGGAAGGTCAAGACTGGGGTGGTGAGGGGCATGGATGAGTTCCTGAGGAAATTATATGTAAATTACTTAAATTAGCATTATAATAAATAAAGGACACCTCCATATGAAGCTTAAAACATTTAAATTCATGTAAATAAAGTGGGAAGTCTCTGACATTATTTTCTGTACATACAGTGGGTTCAAAAATCTGAGACCTCTGAGACCTTTTTTTTTTTAATTTAAGGGAAATTTCACCCAAAAAAAAAATGTCATAATTGACTCACCTTCATGACATTCCAGGTGTGTATGACTTTCTTCTGCTGAACACAAGCAAAGAATATTAAAAGAATATTTCAGCTCTGTAGGTCCATACAATGCAAGTGAATGGTGACCAGAACTTTGTGGCTCCAAAAGCACAAAAGTAATCCATGAGACTCAAGTGGTTTAATCCAAGTCTTCAGAAGCGATCCAGTTGGTTTTGGGTGAGAAAAATACCAAATTATAACTCCTATTTCACAGTACATCTTGCATTTGCAGTCTCTAGGTATACGATCATGATTTCAAGCTTGATTCCTAGTGTTTGACGCATGCACAGAGCGCTAGATGGCGCTATAAAAAGTGTAATCAATCAATTTATAGTCAAAAATATGTGGTGTGCGGATTGGTGATGGCGTAGTGGGCTAAAGCACATAACTGGTCATCAGAAGGTTGCTGGTTCGATCCCTACAGCCACCACCATTATGTCCTTGAGCAAGGCACTTAACTCCAGGTTGCAGGGGATTGTCCCTGTAATAAGTGCACTGTAAGTCACTTTGGATAAAAGCATCTGCCAAATGCATAAATGTAAGTGTAAAAAAAGAGTTACATTTTGGTCAGTTCTCAGCCAAACTGGATCACTTCAAAAGACATTTATTAAACCTGGAGTCTTATGGATTACTTTTAAGATGACTTTATGCCCTTTTTGGAGCTTCAAAGACTTGATCACCATTCACTTGTATTATGGACATACAAAGCTCAAATATTCTTCTAAAAATCTTATTTTGTGTTCTGCAGAAGAACAAAGTCATACACATCTGGGATGGCATGAGTGTGAGTAAATGATTTTGGGTGAACTATCCCTTTAAATCTGGAAGTAAACAAAGTTTTGGGATTTTGCTACATTTAATATGGGCCTAATAGGGTAGCCTTAAAGGGTAGCCTTAAAGCCTAAAAGGACCTAAATAGCATTTATTTATTATAATTAGCATTATAATAAATAAATTACACCTTGAAATGATGGTTAATAAATGTAAATTCATGTAAATAAAGTGTTATTTTTTAAATAAAGTGTTATTCATAATATAAAAAAAAATTATATACAGTGGGTTCAAAGGTCTGAGACCACACTGAACATTTTTATTTTTAAAATTTGAACCTGAAAATATACAGAGTTTAAATACATTTTTTAGGTTCCCATGTTCTGATTCTTATGCTGATAATATCATTTGTAATGTAAAATGTTTTATGCTGTAAATTAGAAAAGAATGCAAACTTGAAGCATTTTCACTAGTGGTCTGGTCTCAGACTTTTGAAAATGTGCAGTTGTTACATTAAGAAGCAGTTTCTACCTGATCTGACCCATAACATTACTTTGTAGAAACTTTTGACAGTTTTGACTTGAATGAAACCAGTAGATGTTATAACATGAAACACATTTTTAGGTTACCTGACAAAACACGAATGTGTATGTACATGAATGTGAGAGTTTTAAATGCAAAAAAATTTACTGATATTGTAGCTAGGCATATCACTTTAAAACATAATAACCTCCAACTCTTACCTTAAATAGCTATTTCTACCTGCTCTTACCCTTAAAAATAGTTTGTTTGTGTAACCTAATGTATTTAGGTTGATTCAGTGATGATAAATAATATTATTGACATGAATCAAACAAGTTAATTTACAAGTTACCAAATGAAGCACATTTTTCAGGTGAACATTTTTCCCAGTTTATTTGTAGGTATTTTTTCTAAGGCCTTCTAATGAGTCTCATGAGAAAACAAGATGGAGTGTGACCTACTTTAACTAGATGGTCATTTGAACCACAGCAAACATATATATATATATATATATATATATATATATATGAATTATTTCTTTACACACACAAACACACACACACACACACACAGACACACACTCACACAAACTGTTTTTTATATAATTGTGGGGACTCTCCATAGACTTCCATGTATTTTATGGATTTTATCTAAGGATAATTTCTATCCCCTAACCTTACCCTCACAGAAACCTTTTTGCATTTTTACATTAAAAAAAACATTGTTAAGTATGTTTAATAAGTCATTTCCCTCATTGGGACAGACTGGGCCTCACAATATAGGTGATCTCAGGTTTTAACATAAGGTTGTATTTGTTAAAATTATTTAACATTATTTAACATGAACTTACAATGAACAATGCTCATTTCAACATTTACTAAAACATTTTTAAAATCAAATGTTGTATATGTTAACATTAGTTAATGCACTATGAACTAACAATGATTAATAGCATTTTTATTAACTAGCATTAACAAATATTAATAAAAACTGTAAAAAAAAAAATTAAAAAAAAAAAAAATGAGTTCATTGTTAGTTAATGATACCTAATGCATTAACTAATGTTAACGAATGCATCTTACTGTAAAGTGTAAGCGGCAAATGTTTAATGTGGCGCTCACCTGTACGGCGGACATCAGAGCACAGTTGTCCAATCATGCGACTCCGCTGCGTTCTGCACATCTTCTAAATGCGTTCAAACGCGCAACACATGCTTAATGCATCAATGTTGTTATTAAATATCCTTTGTGTAAAGCCAGTCTCATTACGATGATGAAGTTATCAAGAGCGCACACACCAGGAGCAGCAGTGTTCTCCCGACCTCCGCGCGTGCTTGGAATCCTTCACGTTCACCGATGTTGCTCCGTTTTAAATATGTATATTGTTCAGAATGACCTAAATTACGTAAAGAATCCACATTTGAACACGAATTAAATGCACAGAGAGCGCATTTAGATGATCAAACTTTCATGGAAGTGCAGTTCAATCCCTCATAGTCCGCTTTGTGCTGTTTGAACAACAGTTTATGAAGTGTCTGTTTGTGTCAGTCGCATAAAATCACAGAAATATATATGCAAAGAAGTATTTATGCATTTAAGAATGTATACAGCCTCCAGCTCTGGTGCTGAGAGCAGGATGACTTTGCGCCGTTGCTCTCCTCCAGTACTGCTCTGTGTAATAATGCGCTGCTCAGCACATCAAACTGTTTCGTTAGCGGAGGCTCCTCCTCGCGGCGCGCACGCCGTGTGACGCACCAATGGCATTGTGTTTACTGTCATATACATGAACACATCTATAGCATGCACGGGTCATTCCTTTTGTGCAGTACATTTCAGTGTCCCCATTATGTCTTAATATATTGGATAAAATATTAAACTCACAATTTTAGAGACATAAGTCAAATTAGGGGTTTCTTCTACAACTAAAGGGATAGTTCACTCCAAAATGATAATTGTCTCGTTATTTACTCACCCTCATGCCATCTCAAACTCCTATGACTTTCTTCTGCGGAACACAATGTTATTTTGAAGGACGTGTGAGGTGTTTTCAATTCAGTGGGGTTAACGACTTTCAGAAAAGAGCATAAAGGTAGCATAAAAGTGATCCAAGTGGTTTAATCCATGTCTGAAGCGATACAATCACTATGGGTGAGAAACAAAGCAAAAATGTGTTCCAGTTTACGCATCCTTGCACTTGACACAATGCTCACATGAGAACTGACGATATGCAATACAATCGTAAGTTCTCACATAAACATTTATTAAAATCGGCATGAAATAAAAATTCACCCTATCTATTTTTGAAATGCATGTTATTGATCTTATTGTGAACGATTCATCCATGCATTTGTTTTATTTTATGATATTTTTGACCTTGTGATCTTTAATCAAAATGTCATAACTCGATCTTCCGGTGAAACGTTGTGTGGCATATTCTCTCTGGTGACATATGCAGGACTTCTCCAATCCTTTAGCCCTAATGGCCCCTGCATGGGCCATTTACACTAAGTTTTCAACTAAAAACGGACGTTTTATTCGTTTTGGCTGTTCGTTTACACAAAAATGGTGGTATGGGGACTGAAAACGCAAACTTTTGAAAATGGGTTTCGAAGAACAAGTTTATGAGAACGATGCCTTTATCGTCTCCATGTAAACATACAAAAACGCGAATTAGTGAAAACAGTGATGTCATGCGCACGCAAATTACGTGTTCAGTCTATAGGTATGCGCGCGAGTACTTCAAAACAATGCGCGAGACATTCAAAACTACAATGGCGGACTGCAGGACTGTGTTTATGCTGCAAAAGATTTTATTGTTTATTGATGCTTCTCCAGTAAAATAATTGTAGTAATAAAGCAACCTCATCATCTGTCCATAAAAATTGCTCGATGCTTTCGCATCGCACAGTTTGTATTCACGGCTTTGTGGAGGAATGCTTATGTTCGCAGGTGCGTAGTGTTTCTTTACAAAGTTACATTGCCAACTAATGGCCTGGCAAGCATAATACAGCGCTTCTAGTTATTTTCGTGCATCCGTGTGAACGTGGATCGTTTTGACAATGTTGTCTTCTGTACGCGGAACTTCTCAAAAATGCAAACGAAAAACTATTCAGTTTTTAGTACATCATTGTTGAGTAAAAGTACTCTTAGTCCGCTTAAACCCCACCCCTTTCTTATAAATACCACAACCTTGCGTAGAGTTGAACGAAATGTCAATCGCGTTGTGTATCCGCTGTAAACTCACAATTAGATCTGCCTCCTTTCCGTTGTGCAATGCCCATATTTTCACAATCCAATCAACAACCAATGGATAAAATAAAATTTCCTGTTTAATAAACTGTTTCACTCGGAAATAGGTGATAATATAGAAGTCCGTCGCAGCTATTAATTTATTGACGGTAGCGCCATCTTTGATTTTTAATGATGACAACGAGACTGTGAGGAATACATTTACCATCTCTTCAATGGCACACACAGTATAAAGCTGTAAAAAGCTCTTAGATCACATCTGATGTTCCACTACTCATGTTGTTGTTTTTTTTGCTACTGTTCTTAGAAAGATATTTTTTCAATGTGTACTGACGCACAGTGGCTGCCGTCGCAGGTGGATGCTGCACACTAGTGGTGTTTGAAGAGAGTCCCGTTCACTGTGTAAAGCACTTTGAGTGTACTGTGAGAAAAGCGCTATATAAATGTAATGTTCATTCAATGTTTTATCCACGGAACGATTCAAAAACACTTTAAACTGCAATACAGTCCATTGAAGAGATAGTACGTCTATCCCTCACCACATTTGTCACTCCTTACAAATCAAAGATGGCAGTGCTGTGAATAAGGTCATTTGTCAGTGTATGTACTGCTGTTTGATGAAGGACGCACTTCTCGGCTGGTAAAACAGTAGGCCTACATTCTTTAGGTATACATGTTAATATGCTTAGATTCCAGACATACTCGAGGATGTGTGCATTCACCCTTACATAATGTAATAACAACAAGTAGAAAACGCATTTTGTAAAAAAAAAAAAAATAATAAAATAAATACAAATAAATGCCACTAAAAAATGAAAGTGATTCTTTGATATTACAGTTTTTCTCAGTCGATTTTATAAATTTCTCCAAACTATAAGTGCTCTCAAAACAATTCACACAGCGGTCGAAACAGGCACTCAAGTTTGCAGAACAATTCAATTTCACTGCAGAATGAAGCAACATATTCTTTCCTGATAATGCATTTATTAAAACTAAATACTAACATCAACACTATAGATGTGCTCTCTGTTGAATTCATAACATTTTCAGCTAGACACACAACTCTATGATTGAAATAACACATTTATCATAACAATACCCAATAAAAACCTTTTTCCATTTGTTTTCATAAAATGCTCACAAAAACAAACACAAAACAACAACAAAAATAGCAGTCTTGCTCAATTGTATGGACCTAAAGCAGCACTATAAGCACAGATGGTATACAGTAATTGTGGACACCTTTTCTTCCTCCAATTTCCTCTTTACCCATTCTCTTCTCATTTGGCACCTCTTTTTCGCATTGCTCTTCCTCTTCTTCCTCATTGTTTGTTTGCTCTGAATTTTCATATTTGACCCTTTAATAGATAGCAAAGTCATGACAGTTGTGTAAAAAAAAATGTAAATTACATTTTCTTATGAATTTTCTTATCAATATGAAGGCATTTGACAATCTGGCGTGCATTTGAGAGTATGACTTTAATTTAGTTGTTTGTGTTAACTGTTTTAAAAGCATGAATTTTAGATTTTAGAAATTTGTATATAGTGTTTCGAGAAAATGAAGAAAATCAAGAAAAATTCACAATCTGTTTAGGACAATTACAAAGTGTTCAGATGGCTGTGTTAACTGTTTTGAGAGTTTAGAGAAATTCATAACATTGATTGAGAAAAACTGGAAGACTTTGACTTCTTCTCTTCTTTGTACCTTTGAGTAAGACACTTAGCATCAGGTGGCTTTATGGTGGACTGTATTTGAACTAATCTATAAAGTGGATAAATATGAATGACTTTTGAATGAACAATCTCAAAGACCTGCAAAGTCTTTCCAGTCTCTACCAGAGAGAAAACTGCATAAGAAAACTAATGCGAAAGATCAAGATCACAGATTTGCGAATAAATCAAGATTATTTCTGATTAACATGGGGATAATGTGTAGGCTATTACAATTAATCATAATGAATATAATAGTATGTATAAGAATAAATATAGCCTATAATATAATCAATTATATGATATACTTTTATGCAATATAATTATTTTATATATTTATTCTGTTACAATTTTATGTCACAACACAAAAAAAAAAAAATCTAATTTTTTGCGGTTCTGTGACTTGCTGAAGAATATCACGCAAATGCAGAACAAATCGACATATTCAGATGTATGCTACCCTCCAGTGACAGTGATGGAAATTACATTTGAAACATTTTCAGAATGGCAGGCTCATTTTGCTTACTAAATTTAAGGCTAATTTTAAAGCTAGCGTGTGTAATCATAAATACACAAATTTTTTTGCATAATTAAAAATGTAACTTGTACACAATAATAAGAGAAATCTGTCCACAGGTGACATTTACCTTGATTTTTCTTATTTGTTTGGTTTTGGTCGTGGTGGAAATTACGCTGCAGTTAATATTGAAATTGTTTATGTTTACTTCACTCTTTGTTAAGATTATGAGTTTTTAAAATACAATATTTTTATGATGAATTTTCATATTTTAAGATTGACAGTGTCGGTCTGGGATTGTAAAATAATTACATATTCCTAGCTTTAATGTGACCATCATATAGCAAAAAGTATATCATCTTTTTCATATTAACCCATGACATAAAATGGCCGTGGATAAAATATATATATATATATATATATATATGAATTGTGTTGTAATTATATTGGTGATGTGGAACCGCATTGCGGTCAAGTCCTGGAACTACTTCATAGCCGTGTGTTTCCTTAAAATTAATTGCACGCGTTAGAACGTCCATCAACCAATCACAATCAAGCATTCAACACACCCGTGATATATATATAAATATATGCCAAGGCCATGAGCCTTTTTTCTGGTTATAGAGGTACAGTCAGTTTCTACTCAGTTATGACATTATATTGGAGGTAAAGCAGCTGCTAATCGTCTAGATTCACGGATTTCCGCAGGACTCTTGTTTGCTTTATGGCTGTCACTTAGATCACATCAGGGAGGACTTCGAATCAGGTCAAAGCAGATACACAAAAAATCAAAGACAACTACAAAACTTTGTGTAGAGTCTGAACAGCTCTAAGAAGAGATCAGAGATGCTGCTTCAGAGGATTCAGTAGTAGAGAAAGCTTTGCAAGATAACTCCAAAGATACTCAACAGGACGAGATTGTGTCATGGACATGAGTATGAGGATAAATCAATGTACAGACGAAGACAGTGAGGTATCCCACCTGAAAAAGGAATTTGTATCTTCGAAGAAGCAGGTCATCAGATCAAAACAGCAGATCCATAAGGGACCAAAATTTCCTACAACACCTCAGAGGCCTTATGTTGATACTGTGAACCGGCATGCTTACAAGCAAATGGAGGACCATCCAGTCATTTGCCAAAAACAAAAATTACAGTATTACTGTATGTCACGCCATGGTAGCTTCATCTCTTTAAATCTCCACAAAACTGCAGAAAATGCGCCGTGATGCGCTTTTCTTAAAGAGACAGTACCATATTAGCAGTGTCCATAACATTTATGCAGTTTCAAAAGAAACTACATACATAGAGAATTATGCTAGAAAAAATAAATAAAAAAAAAAAAACAGAATTGAATAAATACATGATATTTTGAGTCTTATGTGATTTGCTGTATTAACATGTAATAACAATGAATCAGTTATTTAACCAAATAACATTCTACTATTGAAATGAGTGTCACCCTCATCCTCCTGGTGGCTCTCTGGAACTTTGCCTTTAATTCCAGAGGCCTTCCATCTATTCCCTTCTATGTGTGGCGCACACATACTGTGTGAACAGTCCCTTAGACCTTTGTTTTTATACCTGCAAATACACTTCTATACATTCAAAGATAAAGGAAATAAAGTTATTGATGCAGACAATGCACTGTACTAAAATACTATGTTTCACACTCTCGTTCAGTTTTGACAGTTGGCATCCTCTTGACTTATGCTTTTTCTGTTGGTCAATGCTTACACCCCTGAATTGAATTTTTTGGTTTGTTTTTCCATGCGCAATGCATTAGGCACACATCAGTTATATTAGATGAGCACACTGAATACCCTTGCATTAAAAGTGCATAAATCACTATACATTGATCGTGGAAAAATATATTTGTATATTTCATGATAAACAAACATGGAATAGAATGCACATTTCTGGCTTGGACTTATTTTATTTTATTCTATTAATATATTTCAAGTGTAGCATACAAAAACGTAAAGATTTTAAATGTCACAGTCATACCTTACTGCCATGGCTCCTAAAAGCAAGCCATTTATAATTGTATAATGGCTTACATCTAGGCTAATTCAGGAATATATCTGTTAACCGTGTTTGTAAATGCCCTTCATCTGTTTTCTCCGCTAAATTCTGTGGCATGCTACATGGCTAACAAGAGCCTTGTCCATGGTGCTGAATTTACAAATCAGCCAATCTAGCTTATTCACTCAATCAACTAGCTTTCATTGACCACAATCTAGCTTTTACAGAACAGACAACACATTATGGGGGGTTGAAATTAAACACTACAGTGCAAATTTGTGGAGTACAAATGTATGTCCCTGAATACGGTTCAATTACATCAGGATTTATTATGCACACTGTTTGAAAGATGTTCAGTTATTTAGTCAGTTGTATGACTACCTTTAAGTCATAATTTCACAACATAAAAAAAAAAAAATATTTCAAAAACTCTCTTTTAACACATTCACATTTACCCAAACCAACAAATAAGGTAGACACAGTTTGTTGACATCTTGAGGTAAGGAGATGCTGAGTGAGGCTTATGTCCAGAGAATCAGCTGTTTCTGGAACAGCATGAAGTCATCAGGTATGGAATCTGAGAAAATACAAGAAGCAGAGGAAAAAATTTACTTTTATTTTATTAAACATTGACTATATTCAGCAAGCAATATAAAAAAATTAAAAAACACCACATGTTTAGTAAACAGTTGCTTTTTTGTTTAATAATTATTAGGAATAAACAATGTATTTGCACTCACAAGTGTACGTTAATAGTTATTTTAAAATGGCTTTGAAAATGGCTCATCCAATCCAAATTTAGAGTTTGAACTATACATTACATTTTATATTCAGAATGCCTCGCACATCGTGATACTTACCGTTGCATCGATAACCGAGATTAGACCATATGATGTTCTCTTGGGAGAAGCAGAATACACCCAGCCGCCCGCCTCTCATAGTGGTGTCTATCACAACTCCTGAATCTGCCACCAATGCTGTGCCCTCATACAATCTTAACCTGAACCGTGCATATAGAGAACCAAGTCACCCACTACAAAAAACATACTTATTTTATCACAAAAGCATACTTGTGTGAGTCATCATTCTGAGAAACAACTTTCCCCTCGAGTTTGTTCTAGAAAAATCTCTTGTAAGCCTTAGAAATTAAAATCAGATCAGACATAAAGAGCTCTCACCTTATGTAGCCCACCTGCGGGCGGTGACTGAGGTGCCAGCGATAGGACGTCCTATCTCTCCAACCCACATTTCTTGGGTCCTTCCATAGCAATTTAACTTCCCCAGGTGTGTCACCTGTGTGCCAGAGGGCATTACGCAGATACTCACCAGGGCCTGTACTGGACTTCACTGCCTAGAAGAGTGAGGAATGTATGTATTTTGGCAAAACACATTAACTGAATGTACAGTGTTTTAGGTATTCATTCATGTATATTTATAAATTTTTTGAAAAACTCACTGTTAAAGGATTATTATGCCATATGTGAATCTAAAAGACATATGCTGTATGGAAATGAAGCCTAAAAAAGCATTGCAAATAATTAAAGTAAATCAAATTTAGGCAAATATATTCTAAGTGCTTGCTGTTAGTGAAAGAGTAAAATATTTGACCAGGCTTGAATTTGTTTATGTGACTTTAAATCAGCAAATCACACTAAAGTTGGGCTACACAAGTGTTACTTGAATGACTTGAAGAATGAACAAAAATCATATCTGGAAAACTGCTCTTCAAATTATTTTCATATATACAGTAAATTCTTAAAAATCTTAAAATCTTAAATTCATTAATTTTGAGTTTTGTGCTATGGGCCCAAACAGTATTTGATCAAGTGTATGAACCCCCTTTTTTTTAAAATTATGTATAAAAAATAAAAAAAAATTATATATATATATTTATTTATTGGTATAGTAACTTTGTTATTTTTTCACGTCTCCGCTCACCTTAAGCTGTAGTCCAGGCTGTGCTGAGGCTTTGAAGGGTAAGTTCTGCCAGTACGTCTGTTCAGTCTGTTTCCACATCACCACATAGAAGCTTGAAGAGTCCTGATAGCCAAAGATGAAGCCCACGTAATCATCATCAGTGATGGTGTTCACATGGAGCGTGCCCTCAAAATCAACACCATTAAATGCTGTGTAGCCTAAATAAAGAATGAGGTTAATGGGTAGTTGGCATGACATGTGCAGCAGAGACATCAGTATCACACAGTGTGGCATAGCCATAGCCTACTTAATCTAAACTTAATCTAAATAGAAAACATTCTACTTCTGGTAAATTATTATTCATGCCGTTTAAACTCATATACTGTGCTCTGGTCAAAACTGACCGATAAATAATTTCTTTCTTTCTTCTGAGAACCGTAGCTTATTTCATTCAGTCGGAATAAAATTCTATGACTTTGTTCACACAGGGCATTTGAATATGCAAAAAATGCTTTAGATCATTTTCATACAATTTTATTGGTTTTATTTCACTTTGTTACACCTGTGGTGCTCCCAGTCTAAAGTAACCGGCCATTGGAAATTAATTACAGCAATATTACGTTTTCAGGAGCATCCCAATGATTTAGATGAGCACATATGTGGATGTGTGTTTGCACACACAATGTCCTTGGACACGTGCACACACACACAGACACGCACGCACACACACACAATGTGTGTTGAGAGCTCTTTTGCCAACGTCTTTCCATGTACACTCTATGAGGAATATTTCAAGATCTACTTATCATATTATGTTGTGTTTGGGCTCGTTTGAATCAGGATAGTCTGCTGTAAGTTACGATATGTCATTGTGTAAGTCAGGGGTATTCACTTAAAGTTTCAAAAGGTCCAGTCTTTACATTTCCTTCCCAGCAAAGGTTCGGAAAATAATAACTAGCACGATGTCAGTTGTCAGTATGGCTTTGAAATTATGTTCTTTTTTTAACTTTCCATGTTGGCAAAAATAAAAAATTAAACAGTCAAAATAATCTCTTCAATGCAGAGATGAGGACACTGGCCCAGAGACAAAGAAAAAGCAGCGGGTGTGAGGGATTTCATTAGTCAAGGGCACTTGGATATTAATATTACAAGATAAGATCAACATTTGTTTTCAAGCTGGGAGACAGCAGTCCAGTTTTTGTGATTTATATACATTCTGATCTTTTTTTTTTTTTACATTCAGATACCTATATATGGGACATAGGAGGAAATATAGGTTACTGTATAGGGGTTCAGTGGTAACCCCTGAGATAAATTTTAGAACATTTTTTATATTTTCCCAAAGTGAGAATCTAATAACAATAAACTTATAATTTACATCTTAAAAATACTGTTTGCTTAAGTTAAGCATAATTGGGCTGACTCTGAAATAATGGGAACATTATTATCAGAAGCAGAGAAGTCTAACAGGCTAACTAACCATTTCTATTGATTACAACTAATATTGACATCTCAAATTTATTCTCAGAAAATTAAACCAATAAACTGTTTGTCATGAAAGGCACATAACACACTAATTTATAAAGCTAAATTTAGATGGAAAAAGATGTTAGTCAAAAAGGTGGCACGTGAACTTGACCTGTCACAAACCTGCTTTAGTTGAACAGTCATTTATCAGACAGATGAAGAGTTTCACTTTGCTTTATTCTCGTTTTCTGCAGTGTGTTATAGCGAAAGATGCCAGTCTTCATCTACATTACTGCTCACCGTATCTCCGCGCTGTTGTGCTATGTAGCCTAATCAGGCTTTTTGGGACGCCTCGTGTATATCGGGAGTGAGAGAGGCAACAAGCACAGAGCAGTAATGAAGCATGTTCGGCGCTTGAGATTATATAGCTCTGATCGCACCTTTGTGCTTGTGGTGTTTATAGCTCCGTTGTTATGACGCAATGCTCACTAAAACAGTAGAAACATTAAGATAGGACAACCGTTATCATTACCATTGTCACAGTCTGGGGTTCGGACTCGTTTCAGCAAGTAATAAGGAAACAAACATGTGACAAAAAGACACTCCTTTTTATTGCATTTGTGGGAATTTCATACACTCATACTCACTGCAGTTTGGCCTCAGAGTGAAACAAATTTGATCATTGCATTTTACTAATAGAGAACTTTCCAATTATATATATATATATATATATATATATATATATATATATATATATATATATATATAAAACACATGTCTATCTCATCTTATTTATCTTTCTACCAACTCTCAAATTTTCAAATGATGAGAACAAAACAGTTATAATTTGTCAGCAAATTAAAATGCATTATACCACGGTTCTGATGAATGCTTGATTCTGATTGGTTCATGGAAATTCTAAGGTGTGCACTTATTTTTCAATTGAAGGCAGGGCTATAAAGTAGTTACAGGTCTTGACCACATAACGGTTCCATATCACTTTGCCAAATAGCCCTACAGGCTACCACAACAAAACAACCAATTAAAACAAAGACATTGATTAAAGTAAATCGGTTAAGATCATCAAACAATGTCTAAAATATCCAACATTTATTTCAATTTTGGTTAAAAAGAGCCCTTGCGCTCCCTCGTCTCCCCGCAATTACACACACTCATACACACATATGCACACACACACACTGAGAGACTCGAGTCCTGACCAACAAATAGAGCCGCACCCCAGCGACTTGATCAATACAACATTATTACTATTATAATTACTATTATCCGAAATATCTTTCACCCTAATCAGTCTCCACGACGCTTGTGCCAGGCTATGTGCACGTTAAGGCCACGTGAAGTGTCGAACGCCCGCTGGCAGGAGGTCACGGACAGATCCAACCGGTGACAGGGGTCGAATGACTGAGATGACTGGCTGATGCACCACCTGTGCCCCCTACTGTGCCAACTTGCTGTGCTTTAGCCACCCTGCGCTCTGCTCGTTGTTGTGAGCATCGCTCCTCTGCCCTCTGTTGTTGTTGGAGGGCGACTGCCTCCAACTGGCCAGCAGCATCCTTCACAAGCCTCCTCCAAAGAGGCCGATCTTGACACTGCTGGTACCAGTCGTCGGCAAGTCCACTCCGCTCCACATCCTCCTGTACCACATCACTCCATCTCTTCTCCAGCCTGTGCTGCGCCCGCTTAGCCCCCTCTATCCGGCCGAACAAAAACTGTTTAGGCTTGTTTTGGTTGGGCTGATGGTAAGGCCCCATCTCTTAGTGGCAAGCTCCAGGTTCATCAGCAGCGCCTCCAACTCCTCCTCTGTGTGAGCAGCAATCACCAGATCATCAGCATACATAATGTGGTTGACCAATAGGGAGCCATCCCTTGACCGCACCCGGGCATCGATCAACCTCCCATTATATCTGTACCAGATGGAAATTCCTCCAGTACAGCCATCGAAGGCTTCACGAACCACATGGTCGAAATAGATATTAAATAATGTGGGAGCCGGAGGACATCCCTGTCGCACTCCAAGGTGAACAGGGAATGGCTCCGACTCCCGACCACGTAGTTTTACCCAGGCCCGCTCGCCATCATGAAGGTCCTTAATGATCACGAGCAGTGGGTCCGGGACTCCGAAAGCACGAAGAACAACCCAGAGCCCAGGCCTACTGATGGTATCATAGGCCTTGACCAGGTCAATAAAGTAGAGATGTAGGTCTTGCTGGAATTCCCTACACCTCTGCTGTAGCAGACGGACAGAGAATATGGCATCTGTGCAAGACCGCCCCTTCCTGAAACCACACTGGGGCTCCGCAAGTCTCTCCTCAGCGTGCCTGGCAAGGCGATGTTGAATAATCCTTGCCAGAACCTTTCCCGGCACACTGAGGAGTGAGATGCCCCTACAGTTATTACAATCTGAGCGGTCCCCCTTTTTAAAGAGAGGGACCACCAGGGCATACTTCCAATCCTGCGGAACCCGCCCAGTGGTCCAGACTGTTGTTATGATGTCATGTAGGGCAGTCTGTGGACAAACACCTCCCTCCCTCAGCATTTCACTGGGGAGATCATCTCTGCCCGGTGCCTTTCCTGGCCTCAGGCTCTGGATCGCCTTCAGTACTTCCTCCAAAGATGGCACCTCAGCCAGCCACCCACAGGGAGCGACTTCTTCCTTCAATATTTGTGGCCAAATCCTGGACCGAGATCTTTGGACATTGACCAAACGGCTGATTTTGACATCCCAGCGAAGTATGTTGCTTTTACCGGCGCGGGAACTCGAGGTAATATTCCTCCAACAAACATGGTGATAACACCGTGCCTTAAACAGCAGCAGATGAAATTGTTTCAGACTGTAAATCATGCGAGCGTGTTGTGGGACGCAAAAACGAAGCCGAAAGGCATTTTTGGTGGTCATTTGAACATACGTAGCATTATCTCAAAGACCGAACAACTGGAACATTTACTAACGGACTCAAACATCGATTACTTATGCCTCACAGAGACTTGGTTAACCCCAACAACACCTTTATCTGTTTTTAATATCCCAGGGTATAATGTGTACAGACGGGACAGAAGGAAAGGGAAAGGGGGTGGAGTCCTGATATATGTGAAAGACAGCATTCAAAGTCAGCAAATTGTTTTTCCAGAAAACAATTTGGAATGCTTGGGGGTAAAAATTATATTATCTCCCCAAATGTATTTTGCTGTCTTTGCAGTCTACCGCCCTCCTACCGCCACAAATGAATTTTATGATTGTCTAAATGTTATACTTAAACAACATGGAAAAATGGAAGTTCCCCTTCTGTCGCTCTCTTACGTTGTGTCAGAGAACGACACTAGGGGTCTCTCTTGAGCGCCGATATTCACCTCTGTACTATGAAAAAAGGCCAATGAGAGTTGGCAGCCAGTATTTGCATGTCCCGCCCCCGGACATACGGGTATTTAAGCGGCGCAAATACGGGAGTTCATTCAGAAAATTTCTTCAGAGCCGATGGTCGTGTTTGCAGTTTGCTGCGTGACTACACACCGAGTTCCTGCTATCCTCTGCTGCATGCTGTTGGATTCTGCGGCGCACAACAGCGGCTTTCTCCTGGTTGCACGGCTGTGCACTTCCTGCCCCTGAGCGCATCGACAGTTGCAGAAATAAGAAAGATCTCTCACGAGTCTTTCTTTCATAAAAGAGTTATTTCCTTCTTCGTTCTCACGGCACTTTTGTTTCAGGCCTCAACAGTCCCGGCGCCCAGGATGCGGTGCTCCCGCCCTCAGCCCCACGACTGTTCCCCGGCCGGCCGGTTCAGATGAGTCCAGAGGACGCCGACATCAGACCTCCTCCTCTGTCACGAACCCGCCCCCTGCCGGGTGCGCGGAACAAGGTAAGTGCTTTGAGCTTATTCTCAGCGACCGGGCTCCTCAGAAAAATCCTGAATGAACTCCCGTATTTGCGCCGCTTAAATACCCGTATGTCCGGGGGCGGGACATGCAAATACTGGCTGCCAACTCTCATTGGCCTTTTTTCATAGTACAGAGGTGAATATCGGCGCTCAAGAGAGACCCCTAGTGTCGTTCTCTGACACAACGTCTCGTTCCCTCCATCGGGGAACTGAGGTTACATACGTAACCTAGACGTTATTCTTATGGGTGATTTGAATTTAAATTGGCAAGACAAAACACGTAGGAAAAAGCTTAAAGATATTGCCAAAACTTTTCAGATGACGCAGATAATCCATAAGCCTACAAGAATAACAAAATCTTCCCAAACACTTTTAGATGTAATTTTTACAAATAAACCAGATAGAATTAGAAAGATTTATAACCTCATCACTGGGCTATCAGATCATAATCTTACTCTGGTCTCCAGAAAACTGTCAAAAACACGCTTTAAAAATCAGAATTCAATGAAGGGGAAATCCATGCCTTTTATCGCTCCAAAGGACATGGCCTTCATTGAAAATGAGATAAAGCAAGTAAACTGGTATGACACAATTAGTAGTATGCCCTGTGAGCCAGCCTGTGCTGATTTAATGTCGACCATTAAAGACATTATATTAAAATACACCAGGAAAAGAGGCAAGAAAACAAATACAAAATATAATCTACCCTGGTTCAACACTAATCTCTGGGAAATAATGAAAAAAAGGGATGCTTCTTTGAAAAAGTTTTTAAAAACAAAATTAAATACTGATCACCTGATTTTTAAAAGTTTAAGAAATAAAGTTACACAACAACTTAGAAAGGCTAGAGCAAATTTCTTCCTCAATGTTATTAGTGAGGCAAAAGGAAACCCTAAAAAATTATGGAAGAGCATTGACAAATTACTTGGAAGGGGAAAATCAGCAAATAAACACTTAAAACTCGTGGTGGATGGCTGTATTCAGGATGATGATCAGATTATTGGGGAATGTTTTAATGATTATTTTATAAATTCAGTACAAGAATTGAGTCTAAGATTTCCAAAAATTCAACTTACACAAACTTTAACCTGTAGTGATTCTGCCTTCAAGTTCTCTTTAATCAACCCAGACAAAGTGGAAAATGTAATCTCACTTCTATCTAATAGTAAAGCTAAAGATATATATGGTTGTGATACAGCTTTTTTAAAACAACACAAGACATCTATTATGATACCTCTAGCGATGATTATAAACAAGTCTTTTAATGAAAATATCTTTCCCAGTGTGCTTAAATATGCCATTGTCACCCCTGTGCATAAATCTGGAGATACCCAAGTGGTCTCTAACTACCGACCCATCAGTATTCTCCCAGCTGCATCAAAGGTTATTGAAAAGGTTGTGGCAGAACAACTAATAGCACATCTGAACTCTAAGTCTTTTTTCCATCCGATGCAATTTGGTTTCAGGAAAAAACATTCCACTGAAACTGCATGCTGTTACTTCCTTGAGGAAATTAAAATTAGCTTAGATCAAGGAGGAGTGCTGGGAGCAGTCTTCTTAGATTTACGCAAAGCCTTTGATACAGTTAACCATGAGGTACTGATACACAAACTGGGCAAATACGATATTTCAACAAATGTCCAAAATTGGATAAAATCTTACTTGATAAATCGAAAACAATGTGTGCAAATAAATGGAACATTGCCAACGTCTCTTCACTCCACTGTGGGAGTACCACAAGGATCAATTTTAGGGCCTCTGTTGTTTTGCTTATATATTAATGACCTGCCTTTGGTCTGCAAGGGCATAAACATTGTTATGTATGCTGATGACACAGTTTTATATACCCATGGGAGAAGTGCAACAGAAGTAGCCAAAAAGTTATCAAGTGTTATGAGCAAGGTCAGTGACTGGTTATATGACTCATGCCTCACATTAAATGTTGAGAAAACTGTAAATTTGTTTTTCACAAACCGGTCTAAACTTAATATTTATCCGGAAATTTTATTAAGTGGCCAATATATAAAACATGTAGATACATTTAAATATCTGGGGGTAACTTTAGATTTGACACTTAGTTTTAAAGGTCATGTTAAAAATATGTGCAATAAATTGAAATTTAACTTAGTAAATTATAGATACATAAGAAACTCTCTCACTACTGTTGCATCCAGTACATATCTGAATGCAATGATCATTTCCCACCTTTTGTACTGTATTACATCCTGGTCTCAAGCATGTAAGACAGTCATACAACCCATAGAATCCCTGTATAAAAACTGCCTCAAGATTCATGATAAAAAAACACGTCATTATCATCACTGTCATATACTGGTCAAACATGATCTACTTAGTCTTGATAATCTAATAAAACACTCAAATACGTCTTTGATTCATAAAAGCATATATAGTGCTACTGCTCCCCCTCTGAAAAAGTTTGTAACACTTTGCTCCGAAAAAACAGTGCGAACAACTAGAAGTGTCACATGGGAGGAGTGTAGCATCCCACAACGTAAAACACAATTTGGGAGCTCCACCTTCTCATGTGTGGCCATGAGACAGTGGAATACCCTTCCCACAGAACATATCTTATGCACAGATTTTCACACTTTTTCGGGCTTGACAAAAAGTTGGTTGCTAAAGCTAAGCAGGTCGCCAGTGGCTGGCGGTGAAGTCGCTAGTGGGTGTTCCCACTACTGGTTGCCTAGTAACGTTTATAAATGACATTCACGGATGTCATTCCATTGCTGTTGACAGCTAATCTTTTTTCTTGCCACTAAAAACAAACATTTTGGAGGGAAAAGACTAAATATAAATGGGATCAGTACATAAAATGCTTTATATCAAAGATGAATGAGAAACAAGTCGTGCTGTTTGCCAGAGTGGCTGTTTATCTGTGGCGGAAACGCAAACGCCGGTCTGTCTGGGTCCATAAAATCCCCGCGATCTCAGATACACCTTTCCACGCAGTATTTTTCTTTAAAATGTCCTTGTACGTGGGAAGAGACATATCATAGAGCACTGGAAAATTTCTAACAGCAAGAATTAGCCTTTCATCCATCTTTCCGTTACTGCAGGAGCTGAGAGAAAGAGAGAAGGATCACGTGAGCTCTCCCGTCGTCTCTCCTATTGGCTGTCGCTTCTGTTAGTCGCTCCAAAGTTGAACTTTTCTCAACTTTGTCGCGTCGCTGGACACGCCCACATCTAGCGCCAACGGTCGCGACAGCTCGTGTCGCCGGAAGTCGCTGTGCTCGCATTGAAAATGAATGGTATTGAGTTGCTGTCGCGCGCGATGTCGCTGGCAGAGTGTACGCACCTTAAGTAAGCAAGTTTGCACACATCGTTAAGATAGTGTGTGTGTGTGTGTGTGTGTGAGTGAGTAAGTGAGTGTGTGTCTGTGTGTGTGTGTGTGTGTGTGTGTGTGTTGTGTTTGAATGAGTGTCTAGAGTTGGATTGTGCTATAATGTGCTTAAAATGCTGCTAAAACTTTTGTGTGTTTGTTGGGGAGGGGTGAAACAGAGAGTAAATAGGCTGATGGTCTCCCTGTTTCTGTATTGCTAACCTGTATATCTGTAATTACGATGGAAATCACTCTATCCATAATCCTGTGCAATTATTATTTTAAAATCATTTTAAAATTGTCATACCTGCCCAGGGACTACAGGTGGAAATTAGCAATTGTTGCTACAACCTGGCCCAAGACATATTCTCTTGTTTAACAAGTTTAATGTTTATTTGTGCATTGTCCCTGTTTCAAATAAAATAATTTCCATTCCATTCCATGGCACCGCAGCCCCAGCAGGGTCATCCCCACTTTGTCCCACAATGTTTTCCAGGCTCAGGGACTTCCCCTCCCTCAGGACCTCACAGAAATGCTCAGCAAATCTGTAAACCTGTTTCTGGGGGTCGGAGATTGGATCACCATTCTTTCCCCTAATGATGGTAATAGGTGTGGCGCTGCAAGTAACTTTTTTGATAGAATTAAAGAGCGATTTGTGATCGTGGGCCACTGAGGCAGACTCCATCTCCTCAGCAACCCGCGACCACCAACCATCCTTGCAGCGCCTCACGGCTCTCCGAACCTCCGAGAGAAGGCTGCGGTAATCCTCCTCATTCTCTGACGTGGGATGCTGTAGACGATGAGAGTGGGCCTGTCACTTTTTCTCAGCCAGCCTGAACACCTCCTCTGGTCTGGACCGTGTGCCCAAAACTGCCATTGCGGTTACATGAGCCACAGCCCTAAACCTCGCCCATTTTCCCTCGACATCCAGAGGAGTGGGGGACGATGCCAACCCCAGCTGCAAGTGATGCTGAAATTCTCGCATGCAACTTTCATCAGCTAGCCTAGACCAGGCCACTATGGGTTTGAAAGCGGTCCTGGGTTTACACCCACCACCGGAGTGGAAGAATGGCAGGCACATCTTACAGATGACAAGTCGATGGTCAGTGGGCAGATCAGCTCCACGGTAGGTCCTGGTGTCAAGGACATGGGCCCGTATCCGCTGCTCCGTCACTATGTAGGCCAGCAGATGTTCTTGCTTGGACCCGGCATGCATCCATGATGTTGTGTGGATGCGCCGATGACGGAACAGTGTGTTGGTAATTACAAGCCCATGGGCTGCACAAAAATCTAGCAGCCTCCTGCCGTTGTTATTGAGCTGATCAGGCCCATGTCTTCAAATCACTCCTGACCAGGTGCTAGTATCATGACCAACTCGGGCATTGAAATCACCCAACATGATGATTCTATCCCGAGGGGCCACTTTAGCCAACACCTGTGACAGGAGGTCATAGAAGGCATCTGACTCATCGGTCTTTCCCGCATCCCTCCACGGATGTTCATCTTCGGTGGCTACACACGACGACGAACATCCGTGGAGGGATGCGGGAAAGACCGATGAGTCAGATGCCTTCTATGACCTCCTGTCACAGGTGTTGGCTAAAGTGGCCCCTCGGGATAAAGACCGACCGGCCGGACGAGTGTAAAGCAGTCAATGGAAAGGAGGAGGTGAGAACCGGCTTGACAATATAAATAATAGTTTTAATGATAAACTTATCAGACAAACACACACAACGGACATGTCCGCAAACTATCTCTCTCTCCCGCACAATCCTCCGCAGTCGGCCTTTATCCCTCTCGGAGGCTTGATTAGCCTGATAAGCGACCGGGTGTGTAGAATCACGACCCGGCCCCGCCCTGTCACAAAGGGTAATCCCAGAAGCGAGATATCTAATTTTCTGAGTTTCTCTTTTTTGAAACCTCAAATACAAACGCACACACACACACACACACACACACACACACACACACAAACGCATCTTATTACTCCTGTAATCCTCCAGTAAAGCAGCGCAAGCCTCGTTATCCTCCGTTGCTATTTCTAACATGACGTTTTCGAATTAACAATGAAGGCTTGAGCTGTATTAAAGAAGAGATGAAGAAAATAGTTCCACTCATAAGAGCGTTTGTCTTGAGATAAAACCCTGAACCATGTCTTAATGTGTGGTAACTGTGGTATTAGTGGAAAAATTGATTCCGGCACGTTGAATTATTTAAAAATGATGCACACCCGAGGTGCAACGTTCTGCATTACCACCTCGAGTGTGAATTATTTTTCAACAATTCTACCTATTTAAAAATGGGTAGGATCAGTTATATGCATTGTAAATTTCAAATTCTAGGCTTTAAAATGACACCTATTTTGTTTAGATCAAGCAAGTGGTTATTAATTTATTACATAAATGGAAACGCAGCGTAGTTCTAGCGGGAAGACTAGCAGCTGTACATCATCGCACTATTAGCTGGGTAATTTACAGCCAATCGCATGTAAGCCGTTGCTTTATAAGTCTGCTCACAATCTATCACATTGCTGTTTCAGTGTGCTAACGCGGCAACCTCCACCACCCCACCACCACCAGTTGAGGGCCATCCTGCACGGGGTAGGCTCCTCGCCCCTGCCTCCTATCTCCGGCAGGATATGACGGTTCCGAGTACTACAACTTCGGACCGCCAGACGGGGCCAACGCCAAAGAGAGACATTACTTTTCTGTTTTATATTCATCAAATAAATGTCATCTTCAAATTCACTCAAGTCTGCGAGTCTTCCTGATAGAATTATTATTCTTTTTTTTCTGCAGGGAGTGCCCCCCACTAGCACGGTATGAGCTCAGTTCAATATCTTGTGATAATAGATGCAATATGAGAGATTTGTTAACAATCTTAGTGGGCCGGGTGGTCATTTTGACTGGGAACACAAAACAAGGGTTAATGACCTACAAGCTAGAAGGTGATAAAAAATGCTGAACAAAACTAGGCCAGGCACAGCACCTTATAACTACACTTGCTTTTATACATTCAGATATATTTTAATATTAAATCTTGATGTTGATTAAATACATGACTATTACTCTGTTGTTTGTGTTGATGTAGATATCAAGCATGGTAAATTTAAGTACATACCCACAGCCAAACCAGGGTCACTGTTCATGGTCTGCACAATCTCCATTCCCTACAAAAACCACCAGAAGGTTTGCTTTATATTACTTCACAGTCTTTTGACTTTGAGCAACAGCTTTGTAAAGGCTAAAAGACAAAAACACAGAACTGTAACACTGCATTAATGAAAAAGATACAAATGACTGGTTAATGATCACCTGATTTAGTACCACCCAGTTGGGGTCGATCTGAGCATCTCCCTCTGGGTCGAGAATTACTGTCTGGAACGCCCTGAAGTCTGTCATCGTGACCTCTGCACTTTCAGGACATGCATCCAACAAATCATTTACTTTATCGTTGTCAAAGTCAGTCTCACACACGTCACCAACTCCACTGGCTGATGAGAGAGAGGGTAAACAAATATGGTCATTCACAGACTGGGATGTTTAAATAAATGCTGTCATGTGATTATTTAAAGAAAAATGCATTTTCAATCCAATTGTGTCAAATATATTAACTCTCATTAACACTTAATTAGCAGTCCAATTAAATCATGACAAAAATGATGGTTGTAATTACATAGTGCACACAGTATACATAAGTTATACTGCCGAAATCTTAATAAAGAATCAGACCATCAGAGTCTTTCTGACTGGGGTTGGGAATAAGTCTGCAGTTATCCGGGCCGGGAGGAAGGATGTCTGGAATTCCATCGTTATCATCATCATCATCGCACTCGTCCCCGATGCCATCGTTATCTGAGTCCAGCTGAGAACTGTTGGGCACTTCAGGGCAGTTATCTCTTGAGTCTTGATAACCATCACCATCCCTAAACACAAAGAATCGTTTCCACTAGAACTACATACACTGAATGCAAAGCACACTTTCTGATGAATAAATCTCACTACAAAAGTAATATAAGCGCAACTGAATTACATAAGCATGTAACCAAATATTGCACCACACACTTTAAGAAGACAATCTATAGTAAACATTTTTTTTTTACCTGTTTATACTGTGTTTTAAGGTAAAATAAGCATTTGCTTATACTTTTGCCATGAGCAAACTTACATATCCTTGTTTGTATCACATACATCTCCCACCAAGTCATTATCCATATCCGACTGCAAAAAAGCAACAAAATGAAAATGTCATTATTGCTTTGCACACATAAAATCAGTCTCCACCAGAGCTCACAAATCATATTGCATAAATTGTATTTTGGCTTTGTTATAAACACACGCATAATTAAAATTAATTTAAACCACTGATCTCAGTTCAGGAGAATCTGTGCTGTCAGTAAAGGGTTAAAATTTCGATGCATGGAGTCATGTGATAAAACAACATAGTGCCGACCACAGCAGAGTTTGTTGAGAAATGCCAACAAAACTACATCTGGTAATAAACCTAATTAAGTGTTTACATTGAAACCTGTATGAGTCAAAAGATTACAGTCTCTAGTTTCATCCAATACCCCATTTTTTAAATCCGAGCGATTTATCGTGAAATGACACACTGCTAAACGCAATGTACTCTAATGCGTACTTGATTGCATTTTTTACTTAGAAATCTTATATTTACTGTGCATTATCACATTGACAATCTATGGGTTCATCCAAAAGCTGAAAAATGTTGCTTTCAGAGGCTTTATATGTAGTTAGGATGAAATTGAGGTGCATTTCGAACTGTTCTGAGACCAATGCAGACAGACAGCACACAGGAGGTTAAGCCATTCACTAAATAGGGAGCAAGGGAACATCTTTCTATGCAGCTTTAATCCAACCAAAAGTTCAGTTTCAGGCTGCAGATGATGTTTGGAACACTCAACATGTTTGGCAGACATGGGACAATGACAATCAATACATAGATTCAGAATATATAATGTATCATTTCATTTTAACATGCTTGGCAGTAATTGGATTATGCTGGCTATAAATTTGAATCAGAATTAATTATGCAAATTTCTGATGTAATGACTGTAAAGTCTCAAAAACATAAATAACCAACTCTCCTGGAAACATAATAAACAATCTGATAGCGGGAGCCTGTGTAGCTCAGCGAATATTGACGCTGACTACCACCCCTGGAGTCGCAAGTTCTAATACAGGGCATGCTGAGTGATTCCAGCCAGATCTCCTAAGCAACCAAATTGGCCATTGCTAGGGAGGGTATAGTCACATGGGGTAACCTCCTCGTGCTCGCTTTAATGTGGTTCTCGCTCTCTGTGGGGTGCATCGTGAGTTGTGCGTAGATGCAGTAGATAATAGCGTGGGCCTCCACACCTGCTACATCTCCGTGGTAATGCACTCAACAAGCCACGTGATAAAATGCAAGGATTGACTGTCTCAGACACGGAGGAAACTGATATTCGTCCTCCGCCACCCGGATTGAGGCGAGTCACTACGCCACCACGAGAACTTGGAGCGCATTGGGAATTGGGCATTCCAAATTGAGGGGAAAATGGGAGAACAAAATGAAAGAAAAAAAAACAATCTGATAAAGAAAATCTGACCTTAAGTTTCACAACTTAGTCCCACTGTCTACACTGGTTGACATCTCTTTTTGGGAAAACAATTTGCTCTAGAAAAAATATATCTTGTTTTTTGTGCAAGTTTATTTTTATTACATAGTTATTTATTTGAAAGTACATGACTGTATGGAAAAAGAAAAGGTGACAAATCATAAGGACAATAAGATTTGTACTGGATAAAAACTTCAGACGTATATGACGTCATTGATGACAAATGCAATTGGTTCTGTGTATTGTCAGTGAACATGGTACGCAAGTTTGAATATGTGGAATAGAGAAAGAGATTTTAAACTGCAGCAAAAAAACGAATATATACTATTAATAATGACTTGTTGGTTCATATGACTACTTAAGATGTGGAATATAGCACACAAAACATATGGACTACATTTATGGTACTTCTACAGTGGTTTTTTGTGCTATTTGGAGCTTGACTGCAGTGGTTGCTGTCACAACGACAAAGGATGAGCTGTCGTTTTATGCAAAAGAGGAGAAAAACTAAAAACACGTGTTTTGAGTGTAAGTAATGAGTTAACCCATTTTTGGGTAACCATCCCTCTAAATTCTTGCTGTATAAATGCCACCAGAAACATTTATATAGTATATCAGAATGTCCCTTGCACACTTTATTAAATTTGTCATTAGATTACTCCCTTTGCCTTACCTGCAAAAAGTCATTGACTTCAGGACAGCTGTCACACGCGTCCCCCACACCGTCTCCATCTCGGTCTGTCTGCATGGGGTTGGGCCTCTTAGGACAGTTATCCAAATCATTGGGGATACCTGTTAAGAGATACAGTAGTGAGAACAGAGAATGTGGTACAATACAGTAAAACCACAGAACAGTTAAAGGTGTGTTTACTGTACCATCTCCATCAATATCAGTGTCACAGATGTCTCCCTTGCCATTGCTATTAGTATCAAGCTGATCTCCATTGGGAACGTTGGGGCAGTTATCACAAGCATCACCATACGAGTCTGTGTCAGAGTTCTGCTGGTCCTTATTAGGCACTAGACGACAATTGTCCTGGATAAAAACATAATTAAAATAGCGACTGAAAAATTGGGTGTGAAGACTTCAGCCCATATAAAACCAATGTGATATCCAATAGTTATTCATATATTTTAGTATTTTATTGTTTAATCATTGTTCATCAGAGAAACCTCCACATTTTTAATTCCATCTCCATCTGCATCCTCATCACACTGATCACCAATCCCATCTCCATCAGTGTCTTCTTGTCCAGAGTTTGGGGTATTCACACAGTTATCCTGCACAGGGATATTCAGATTATTTATATGCATGTTATATAGCATAAATATGCTGAACATCAAAACAAAGATGAAAGTATACATTATAATGTTCCCCCTTTCATTTAATCCTGGACTTAAACAACATTTTAGGATTTAGACAAATTAAAGGGAGAACAAAATACACAAATAAAGAGACGTTTCGTGGGCTCAGCGAGTATTGACATTGACAAACACCCCAGAAGTCACGATCCAGGGTATGCTGAGTGACTCCAGCCAGGTCTCTTAAGCAACCAAATTGGCCCGGTTGCTAGTGAGGGTAGAGTCACCTGGGGTAACCTCCTTGTGGTTGCAATTAGGGGTTCTCGCTCTGAATAGGGTGCATGGTGAGTTGTGCGTGGATCACGGAGAGTAGCATGAGCCTCCACATGTTGTGAGTCTCCATGGTGTCATGCACAATGAGCCACATGATAAGATGCACGGATTGACTATCTCACAAGCAGAAGCAACTGAGACTTGTCCTCCACCACCCGGACTGAGTTGAGTAACCGCACCACCACAAGGACCTACTAAGTAGTGGGAATTGGGCTTTCCAAAATTGGTGAAAAAAGGCAATAAAATACAATAAAAAAAAAAAACTGATGTTTTGTAAATGAAAAATACATTTTTCAAATACTAAATATGTAACTTTTCACTTTAAATTGTTTATACAATTTGTAATGAAATATGTTGTATTAAATAATTAAATATGTAAGCAGAAAACCCTATTCGGAGGGTTGTAAAGGTTAAATAGGACACAATATGTTTGTGGAGTGAGTATGTACCACTCTACAGTGTTTGTCGTTGTCAATGCATGGAAGAGGTTCATCAGGGTAGCCATCAATGTCTGAGTCTGGACCACAGACATTCCCATTACCTGCCCATCCAACATTACACTGCAAGACACAAAAAAGGATCAGGCACTGGGCAAATCTGTGTTGTTCTTGATACATTTTTAAAAGAAGCAAAGATCTGATCAGAAACATTAAGATACAAAAATCTGGGTTCTGTAGATACAAAAATTGGGTTAAAATTTTCAAGTAGGAAATTATCTGATTTTAATATGGAAATTAGTTTTCTATGTAGAATGAGTCAGTATCTAACCACACATAAAATGTCACTGTTGCGCCCCATGAGACAGTGTGCGTTCACATCGCATGGGTTATAGCCCAGGGTAGCACACGTCTGCCTCGCAAAACAGCCAACAGTCTGATTACCCACAAATCCTGCTTTGCACTGGCCACACTTGAAAGATCCCTATGAAGAGAAAATGGTGGTATTAACGGCGGTTGATGAATTTGGTAGTTGTACTGTAACTGCCTTTTCACACTTATGGCCACTTTGGTTAAGCAGATAATATACACAAAAATGAAAATTCTGCCCTCATTTACCACACAGAACATAAAAGGAGATGTTAGGCAGAATGTTAGTCTCAGTCACCATTTAATTTCAAGGCATCCTTTTTTTTTTTTATTATGAAAGTAAATTGTATCCATGGAGGAAAGGAGTCATACAGGTTTGGAACAACATGAGTCAATGATGAAAGAATTGTAATTTTTTGGGTGAACTATGCCTTTAACTGAATTGTTCATAAAAAAAAAAATAAAAAAAAGAGAATTCTCTCATTGTTTACACTCTAATGCCATCTTAAATTCATACAGTATGAGTTTCTTTCTTCTACAGAACACAAACCAAGATATTTTGATGGAGATATGATGCTTTTATTTCCATACAATGCAAGTCAATGGGGTCCAACACTTCCAAGCTTCGAAAAGGACATTTACATTTGCAGACGCTTTTATCCAAAGCGACTTACAGAGCACTTATTACAGGGACAATCCCCCCGGAGCAACCTGGAGTTAAGTGCCTTGCTCAAGGGCCCAACAGTGGCATCGGGGAATGAACCCCCGACCTTCTGGTCAGTAACCCTGAGCCTGAACCACTGAGCCACCACTGCCTCATCCACATAAAGGCAGCATAAAGGTAATTCATAAAACTCAAGTGGTTTAAGCGATCTGTACACGTGCTCTGACATGTGTCAAGCTTCAGATCATGATCGCTCTAAGGAAAGTGGAGATGGGACAATTTATAGTAACCTAAAACTGATCCTATCGCTTCAGAAGACATGGATCAAACCACTCGAGTCTTCTGGATTACATATATGCTGCCTTTATATTCTAGTGCATTGGATTGCATTATATGGATATAGTCACATCACATCTCCATAAAAATATCTTTGTTTGTGTTACGATTTATAAATTTTTTAGTTGGAGAGAATTTTATGAGAGAATTAAATTATTTTGGGTGAACTTCTCCTAAAATTGTCTATTCAGGTGTTAATATTTTCTATGTCAGAACAAATGTTGATTTTGAAATGTTACTCACCACTGTATTGATACAGACTGAGTTGGGCACACAGGCCCTGGAGTGATCAGCACACTCATCAGTGTCGAAACACTCCTGAAATGAAGCACAATTAAACAACATTCACACACTGGCGTGGTTTGATGTGGTTGGGAGCAGACTCTCAAAAACAAACTTGATGCTATGATGGTATGACAATTCCTTATTTCGTAACGTACTGTATGTATGTGTAGGGGAGCATGATTAATTGTATTCATTTTGAATGTATGTGCAAATGTACATGTTAAAATTGACAGCCATAAAACAACTTTGTTCTGTCTGATACAAAATGTCTCCCCTTGTGTGAATAGGGCCATAGAAATGCATTGCTTTAAAAGTCATGTTTGCTGTGAATGTTCACAGAAGATTTGTGTGAATATGTATTCCATTTACATTATGCTTTAGTAGTTCTTGTTATTTCTGTTTGTATTTGGATTTTATCAAATTCTTTACCTGCTTGTGGCTTTTTGCAAACTCAAAACCGACCCCACTGAGTGTTGGACCAGTGTATCCAGAGGGACAGGGCTTACAGGTGAAGCCTTCAGCCGTGTTCACACACAACGTTGCAGAGAAACACGGCTGAGCAGCACACTATGAGAAGGAGAGATATTGTTGAGAGAAAATGAGGCAAAAGAAGAACTCATCTCATAACTGCATAAAAAAACACTAAATGTTTTTATTTTCTGCTGAAAAAAAAGTACATATCATATGCCTTAAGAAAGCATATGATATGTACTACAATTTTAAAATATGCAACTCTGAAAATAACCTCATCAATGTCCTGGCAGTGTGTTCCATTACCAGTCATTCCATTAGGGCAGGGGCCGCACTGATACCCTGGGTACATCATGCTCTCCATGCAGGCTACACCGCTATAGCAGGGGTTAGGCTGACAGCGCGACTGAGGCTCATGGAATCCTGACAAACAATAAGAGAGAGAGAGCTACAGTACAAACAGAGCTAACATGTTAAGGGGTTAACCCCTTAAACTCTGGTGGTCTCATTTTTCAGAAAAAAACCCAAATATAAAAAAGTCTCCAATTATTCATAAAAAATATTGTATGTGTTTATAATCTTATGATGGATATTATCCATTCATCCTCTACAGCCGCTTGTCCTGTAGGGTCACGGGTAGTCCTGGAGCCCATCCCAGCTGTCTCGGGCCGAAGGGAGGGAAACAGCCTAGACAGGTGGCCTGTCCATCACAGGGCTAACAGACACACACATTTACACTCTCACTCTCACCTATGGGCAATTTACAGTTTCCAATGAACTTGACCTTTTATTTTAAGTCCCAAATTTGTAAGCATACAATTCTGGTTCTGTTCACTCCATCTCACTTTGAAAAGTCTTATTTAATTTCACTAGATGGCAGCAAGCCTTAGAAAAAAAAAATTATCTATCACCTTCCATCACAATATACACATCTGAAATGTAGGTGGCACTCTAATGTATTTTAGCCCTCACAGATGTGCTCGTCCATAGACATTCAGTCTAATTTTCAGTTCATGCACCACCCTCATTATTTCATTGAATATCTCGGCCTCTGAGTGGACTAGAAGCTCAATATTTATGTGTTGTTCGGCAGCAGTGATCAACGCATAAATGTATTTGTAAAAATAATAAAGTTTGTATTTGATAACTTAAAAAAAACATATTTGACTTTGTGATTATTTTGAAAATCTTTCGAACTGTGATATTAGGGCAAAAAAACAAACAAATTATATAGTCACATTCCTAAGAATGAGAGCTTTCATTTGATATATGACTTGTACATTTAGGTGCCATGTGAAAGACATTAATATTTCAACCCATTACCTCTGGGGGTGCTAATTTGCGACACAAATTATTTCCGGCCTTATTTTGTTATTTGATGTAACATAAATGCAGATTGATATCTCTGAGAAGCTTTCAAATGATACCACTTATGCCTGATTTATGTACACAGAGACATTAACATTTTAAGAGTAAACTTTTTTGCGATATGGTGCTCCCTTTGGACCGTACATACCATGAAAATCTTTATAGATGCATTTAAAAACCTTATGTTTCATCAACCTTCTTTGTTCATTCTCTTTCCTCATAACTCACCACATACTTGGCATTCCAGGATGGTGTTCCTGATGAGAGACATCTCTTTAGTCTGGAAACATAATATAAAAAGAGAGAATATAATCAACGGGACAGTTCACCCTAAATTAAAATTCTTTCATCATCTAAGTCCAAACCCGTATCACTTTCTTTCTTACGCGAAACACAAAAATGGGATGTTAGGCTAAATGTTAAACTCAGTCCCCATTCACTTTCATTGAATGGAAGAAGTTGAACTGCCTAACATCTCTTGTGTTCCATTAAAGACATAAATTCACATGGGATTGAAACGACACAAGGATGAGTAAATAAAGACTGCATTTTCAGTTCTGGGAGGAAAGCCCCATGCCCTTCAGGAAGAAAGGGTATTAAAATGATATTTATGATGACACATTGATTGATTGATTCATTCATTCATTTACTTGTAAGTCTGTTTGTTCTTTCATTTAACCTCATTAATATGCTGTTTCTCTGTTACCTGTTCTCTGATATCCTCTCTCAGCTCTCCCATGATCTGGTTAAAGATGATGAGCTGGCCAATCAGAGCTTTGGTGTGATCACCTGACCATATGAGAGGGTGTGTGATTATGACAGAGTAGCATTACAAGCATGATGATAAAAAATTCATATTACATTCAGATATGATTTGGTAATCTTTGTTGGTATTTACCTAGTATGGCATTAATGTCACTGGCAACTGAAAAGACACAACAGTCACAAGTAAACATATTTTATGAGAATTTTACTAGTTCTGATAAAAGGGGTAATAAAAACAAAGAAACCATTTCAAAATTTCAAGATTCTCATAATTTTTTTAAGGTTTGAATTGTTTAAAGGAATATTCCACAGAAAATAATTTCAACCTTTTTATATATATGGAAATTAATTATTTTGCACTGCCACAAGAGGGCAATATAATAACTATATAACAGCTATGTTCAGAATGGTATACAAGCCTACATGTTTAGTGAATACTGCACAGTTAATACAGTATTGTGCTTATCATTTTGCTGTGAAACAATATGTGAAACAATATGCAACATTAAACATTTATACAGTAGTATGCAACACATTTGTCACATTACCTCATTATGTGCATGTTAATTGCAGAGAATGGCCTCCAATTATCATATTTGCAATAAATACATTATTATTATTTTGCCTTTTTAATCCAATTTTGTGATATTACTTCTGGTTCATTCCTCACACACAAAAATGAAAGGTTGTGAAGTATGTGTCTAGTGAGCACATTTGGCCAAATGTAGTACATAATTCAGGTATTCCGTGAATAGAGAATATTAGCATACTATACACAGTATGAATACTATATACTGCAGAAATTGTAAGAGTAGTATAAATGTATGCTATTCTGAACAAAGTCAAAGTTCGGTAACACTTTACAATAAGGTTCCATTTGTTAACATTACAATGTGTGCACAATTATTAGGCAAGTGTGTATTATAATTTCCATGCACATTATTCAACTCCAAAACATATAAACTTGAATGCTTATTGGATTCAATCATTTTCAGGTGGTATGTATTTGTGTAATGAGGGAGGGTGTGGCGAAAGTGAATAACACCTTATATCAAGGTGTGCATAATTATTAGGCAGCTTCATTATCTCAGGTAAAATGGGCCAAAAAAGAGATTTCACTGACACTGAAAAGTCAAATATTGTAAAAAGCCTTCCAGACGGATGCAACACTCTTCAAATAGCTAAACTATTGAGGCGTGACCACCAGACAATCAAAAGTTTTGTTGCGAATAGTCAACTAAGGCGCAAAAATGCATGGAGAAGACAAGGTTCAAATTAACTGCAAAAGACTTGAGAAGAATTAAACATGAAGCTACCAGGATCCCATTATCCTCCAATGCTACCATATTCCAGAACTGCAACCAACCTGGATTGTCCAGAAGTACAAGGTGCACAGTGCTCAGAGACACGGCCAAGGTCAAGAAGACTGAAACATGACCACCACTGAATATATTCACAAGTTGAAGCATCAAGACTGGGCAAAGAAATACATGAATACAGATGAGAGTGACTATTGATGGACCTGATGGATGAGCCCGTGACTGGATCACTAATGGAGACAGGGGACCACTTCGCGTCAGGCGCCAGCAAGGTGGAGGAGGGGTACTGTTATGGGCTACTATCATTAAAGATGAGGTAGTTGGACCTTTTCAAGTTGAAGATGGACTGAAACTCAACTCCTAAAGCTACTACCAGTTTCTGGAATGCACTTTCTTCAAGCAGTGGTATAGGAAGAATTCCTCAGCATTCTTAGAAGGCCATGATCTTTCTGCAGGACAATGCTCCAACACATGCATCCAAGTACTCCACTGCTTGGCTAGCCAGTAAGGGCCTCAAAGATGCCCAAATAATGACTTGGCCCCCTTCCTCACCTGACTTAAATCCTATTGAGAACATGTGGGCCCTAATCAAACGTGAGATTTACAGTGAGGGAAGACAATACACCTCTTTGAACAGCATTTGGGAGGCTGTGGTTGCTGCTTCAGCGAAAGTTGATCATGAACAGATCATGAAACTGACAGAATGCATGGATGGAAGGCTCATGGCAGTTATTGAAAAGAAGAATGGCTATATTGGTCACTGAATATTTTTGAAAGGCCAAAAAATTAATTTAATTGTCATTTTGTGTTACTTATTTGTTGCACCTACTCTAAAAATTTGAGAGTTGGGTGAAATTATTTTAGTAATTTAGTTGCCTAATAATTGTGCCCACTTATATATTCCCCTGAGAAAGACACAACTCACTTTTCCTTTGTAAAACATTCAGGTTTGATGTTCAATAACCTTTTGGATTGACTGAGATCATAATAAAATGTATCCTGAGGAGTACAATTTGCCTAATAATTGTGCACGCAGTGTAGTTAACAACATTAGTTCAAATGAACTAACAATGAACAATAGTTATTATGCATTTATTAATCTTAGTTCATGTAAATTTCATCATATAGTAATACATTTTTAAAATCAAAAGTTGCATATGTTTACATTAGTTATTGCAGTATGAACTAACAATGAACAATTTATTTTTATGAACATTAACAAAGATTACTCAATGATGTAAAATATATATATTGTTAATTCTTTGATTATGATACATGATGCTAAACTAATGTTAATGAATGGAACCTTATGTGTAAAGTTGCTCTGATGCTTCATTATCAGTGAGAACAGTCATTACCGGCATTGTTTATTGCTGAATCTCCTTGGAATGGACAGTGAATAAGAAGGCCAGCTGTAGCCAGAGAGCCGCCAAGAGCCACCTTAACAGACTCTACTGAGCCCTAAAATATTTAATAAACAGTTACAGTTTTATTTTGCACGTGCACACATTTACTCTAATGCATTTACACCATTTTTTACAAAAACTTTCTAAAAAATTATTTTCTCTCTAGAGTCTACACAAGACATTTTCCAGGCTTTACTGTTTAGCATACAGAATTTAATTTGTGTGCGCACAGGCAAATGAACAGCTATCACTCAAATATAGCACAGCAGAGACCAAGACTGGAATTCAGCCAGGTCTCAATGCAAACTGCGGTCAACCAAAAATGTTTGCATAACTTTACATATGAAGAATGTTAAACTATAAATGTAACTGACACTTGTCCCTGCAAGAGTTGCTGCCACAACGCTAATGTTTTAGGGTTGCCAATCATCCCGTATATTATGTAATCATCCCATATTTAAAGGAACAAAACTGCATTCGGTATGAATTTCATACAGGGCACCATTTGTCCAGTATTTTGCCATCTCACACCCAAACTGCTGAGAATGTTTCACAAACTGAGAGAAATGGACGTTATTTTGTAATATATCGGCTGTGGACACCACACTTGACAGAAGCGGTAGGGAGAAAGATCAATGACAATCAGCGCACATTTTCTGTGAGAAGTATAGTAGGAGAATTTTGTAAAACATTTAGTATTCCAGTCTATGATAGTTGTTTCTAGACGCATCATGACTAGAGGTAGACCAATATATCTGTAAGTATCATCATAGTAAGGAAAGGCTAAGACCTCTTTGATCGTTCTGTAAATCGATTTTTAAAAACGATTGGCCGATAAATCGGTTTTCAGACTTTTCCACCAAACTTAGCTACCAGTATCGGCAAAATCCACTATCGGTGGACCTCTAATTATGACATGACATAACATTGCATTGATATATCAGTGCTCGTTCTTGGAGTTTCAGCTAAATGACTGTGAGAAAAACTGCAACGCTTTAAATTCAACATTACCATACAGCACAGGTTTCGTTAAAACACTTAATGTGATTTTCTTACATTACCCTTGTGATAAACACTATTTACTGCCAAAACAACAACACTGTAATTCAAGGAGAAATACACTATTTTAATGCATTTATACATAAAACAGTACTTGTACTAAGACATTGGCCCTGTAAGTGATATATACTATTTTGTAAAACTGCAGTCATATACTGTCTACATACTGATGACCCCAATTTTAAAAGGAAAGCCATTTCTTTGAGTTTTAAAAATGGATAAGGTTTAAGCTTAATTATGGGGAAGAAAACGCTTGACAGAAAAAAATGTCTTTCTCCATTGATTGCAGCTTTGTACTTTTAGCAAAAAGTGTTTATTAAATGTAAAGATTTATCAAAATACGGTTCCTGGTCGTTGTATTACAGCAGTCATTTTAATAGTTTTAGGGGCTGTTAACATCGAACGCGTACTGTCTAGCACAGGAGCCCCACTGAATAAAAATGTCCCACATTTAGAGCTGGTATGTCCTGTATTGGCTGGTAGAAAGTTGGCAACCCTAGGTGTTGTGGGTAGTTACCAGTGTGTTGCTATGCGGTTGCTTAGGTGTTCTGAGTAGTTCTTAGCATGGTTGCTAGGGCATTACTATGTTGTTGCCTCTCCTCAATAAGCTATTTGATTTGAGGTATTATTTATGTACGTAGCACAAACTGTGCAGGATATTGTTAAAATTCTTAACTCAAAGAACGAGCAATAGTAATAGTTATGCTTGCCATACACCCCTATTATGGACTAATAAGTGCACTATTTTCAAAAGATAATTAAAGTTTGCTCTTAGTATAAAATTTACTGAAATTTTAACTGACTGCAAAATGCACAAAAAGAAAACATTAATTTGTTCTTGACGTAAATAAATCACCTGTATCCTGGCATAAGACTTATGTCCAGTTCGAACATCCACCATTTCTGCCTCTGATGGAAGCCCGGCAAATGAGGGAAGACCCTGAGCAGAATCGACCAACCGGCAGTTTGCGTACAATTCTAGGTTCATGTGACTCCGTTTAAGTCCGCCCACTCTGAGTATAAGTGACTGGGTGCGTCCATCAGCAAGAACAGGATTTTGTAAATTGACAGCATGGGCTTTCCCATCTGAGCGTAAGTATCGCACCAGTACTGAAAAGGACAAAAGGGAGCATTAAGCTTTCAAAAGACAGATCACACAAATTAAAAGACTCATTAGACCTACAGCGTTTTTTGCCGCTGAAGGTCACAGAGTTGCTGTATTGTTGTTTGTAGTGGGTGTTCTTACTGCTGGATGCCCTAATGTTATTCATTGAAAATAAATGTCTTACGGTCACTTTGTTGCAGCAAATCACAGTCTGTGTGAACCCTTTAAGCAACCAAAAGTGCTAACAATAACTATTGATTAATAAGGGGAAATGACCAGACTGGTTTCACTGTTAATTCTGAAACAGTAGATTGACTTTCTAAAATCAAAGCACTACCCCCAGTGGCTGAAGCGGGAAGTGTTTTTGAATGGAGGGGCCTTTGTGAGCTCCAGTTTCTGGGTGAAATGCCCACAGAGAGGCACCAAAAGCGATTCGTATAGAGAGTAGCGAGGATGAAATACAGTGAAGAGGAATGCATATTTGATTAACTCCACCCTCAAATCCAAAAACCCTAAATCTAAACCTAACCGTTAGTGGTGTAAAAATGTAAGTCAACTTCCCATGTGATCAGTGACATATGGAGAAATGTCTGTAAATGTATAAAATGACTCCTACATTTATTGATCTTCCCTATGACAGAAATCTCCAGGTACTTCTTGTTGTCCTCCTTGTCATAGAGGCCAAACAAAACACCTCCGAGTTTGGGTGGCAGCATGAAGGTGGAGGTGATGTACAGATCTCCTACTGTCTGCAGAGCTCCAGCAAGATTCTCTACAGCAGCAGCTGTCTGACGAGCATCATGTAGCTCCAACATATTAATCACTGAAAGAGAGAGAGAGAGAGAGAGAGAGAGAGAGAGAGAGAGAGAGAGAGAGAGAGAGAGAGAGAGAGTAATACAAGAGATAACAAGATTAAATTTATTGTGGTTTTATACATCAATATATCAAGAACAGTTGCCTAAACTGTCAACTTCAGTTTAGTCCTCTTAGCAGCATAATAAACAAAACTGTTATTCAAATTTAGATTGTAAAAATCATACACAGACACTAGCAACGACTTTGTCTGTGATTGATTACTATGCTCAAGCACTGCACAAATACATGTTAAATAGAAAATAAAACCAGATTTTGACACAACATGAGTGGACCTACATGGACTGCTATTATTGACACTTCTCATGATAAGATTGTAGCAGCTGTAATTGAAATCTTGATTATTTATTTGATTAATTGTGCAGTCCTAACTGGCAAACATTGTCGCTTATCACATTAGTTTCTGTGACATTTAGCAGCAGGCAGGGCTGGACTGGTAATCTGGCATACCGGGCAATTTCCTGGTGGGCCGACGCACTTTGGGGACGATCACGGGCGGACTAGCTATCGGGAGAACTGAGCGGGCCAGTGAGTCGGCCGCAAAATGGGCTGAATGGGCTGCGATAAGCTAAAATGAACCGCTGTGTAGTGCAGAACGGACAACAAAACGGCGCCGTGATATGCAGAAATGGACAACCCCCCCTCCCCTTTTGGGCCAGTTGCTATGTACAATCACAGGCCGATTTCTCTTCCCAGTCCAGACCACAACAATAGACTGGCATGCATAAAGGTGGTGGTCCACTTTGTGGTCTGATTTTTTGTTATCCAAAAGTACCAATGTTTGCAGAGATAACTCTGCAAACAATGCAGAAGATATAGTTGTTAAATTTGCCACAATGAACCCTGCAAATCTAGTAATTTTTCTAAAAATATTTTTTTTTTGCAACATGCATGGTCTTTGGGTGTGCAAATTGTAAGCAATTCTCTAAAATTTTGGTAAATTGCCACATGAAAAGACACATCGGTCAAAATGACAATGTGAACCAGTCTAGGGAACATATAGTGCAAGTCTAAGATCAGACAAACTTACCTATATTTAGAGTTACCCTTCTTCTTGCTGAATCCTACTGTTCATTAGGTTGCATCTGTTCTGGAGGAACAACCAAAGACCTACATAAGACACTACTCTAAACTCTAAAGAGTGTCCATGAAGCAGCTGAGGTGTCCATACCACTCTCCTTAAATATCAGCCTTCAAAGATTAAGCCTCTTCTTTTTGTCCTCGAGGTGTGCATGAAAGGGGATCACCTGGGGAGTCTGGCATTTGGAAAATATTGCAAACTTTCAATGGAAGGTGGTGTTTGCCAGAGGAGAAGTTGTGACACCATTGTGTTAATCCTACTACATTCCAGGGAAACCAGAGCACATTGAGATGATCCACTGTAGCCTGTATTTCTACAAGGAGCTCGTTCCTGGATTTTCCTCAGACAACACGTAACTCAGTCAGGTGCACAGCTTGACATGTTTGAAACAAAAAATTTAAACTGTGGAGGCTTGGGCAGGATTACTCTCGTTGACTTTACAAAAAACAGCATGGGCCAAAAGGCCAAGTCGTAGCGTGAATAACCCTGTGATTTTAACATAACTTCATTTAAGATTGTTTTCATTCTTGAAGGAAAATCGTATTATCTATCTTACACATTTCTCTTTGTAGATACAGTGAGTCTAATAAGCCCAATATCTCTCTCATATCTTACTGCAAATGAAAATATTGGAGAGAAAAAGTCAACATTAATCCAATATTTACTTTAAGACGTAGAAGAGACACCAAGCAAATGCTTTGCACATCACCCTCACAGATGTTCATTCTCTTTCATTCCTCTATGTCCATGATGGATATCCAGTGTACTATATGGACTGTTTTCTCTGGTTCATGTTATGATAATGATGGATGTGCAAAACATACCTATCTAACCTAAAACTTTAACCTAACCAATAGTGTTCAAAAACATAAATGAGAGGTGAACAAATCAGTCATCCTTACCCCAAACCAACACCTAAACCTAACCAATAGTGTTCAAAAAGATAAATGAGAGGTGAACAAAACAGACATCTTTACCCTAAACCAGCACCTAAACCTAACCAATAGTGTTCAAAAACATAAATGAGAGGTGAACAAATCAGTCATCCTTACCCCAAACCAACACCTAAACCTAACCAATAGTGTTCAAAAACATAAATGAGAGGTGAACAAATCAGTCATCCTTACCCCAAACCAACACCTAAACCTAACCAATAGTGTTCAAAAACATAAATGAGAGGTGAACAAATCAGTCATCCTTACCCCAAACCAACACCTAAACCTAACCAATAGTGTTCAAAAAGATAAATGAGAGGTGAACAAATCAGTCATCCTTACCCCAAACCAACACCTAAACCTAACCAATAGTGTTCAAAAACATAAATGAGATGTAGGGTTGGACGATGTCCCCTAAATTGGCAGTTGACGATGTTGACAGTAAAACATCGCGATGGACGATGATATCGTCGGTGGGGCGGAGCGGGGATTATATAATTTCATATAATTTTCAAAAATTATATGAAAAATTATAATTTTGTTATTTTACTAACCCAACTAATGACTCGTCGGCGCTTTATCAGTAGGTTGCACGACACGTGAAGCATTTTTTTTTTTTAGCTTTCACTTAAGAAGAGTTGTGCACTATTTATTTTAATATATCTCTTTACATAAATACTATTTTCCACTTAAAAACTATAATTTCGTTATTTTACTAAATTGATGAGCAAAAGGTCGAGGCAGAAATGACCATGTACCTGCAGGAAATGGCCATTGATGGGGAAGAGGACCCGCTGACTTGGTGGAAAACGAACGACAAAAGGTTTCCGTTCATGGCAAGATTAGCGCGGAAATATCTGTGCATATGTGCTACCAGTACTCCATCAGAGCGGGTCTTCAGCACAGCGGGTAGTGTAGTTACTCCAATCCGCAGCTTATTAAAACCAGATAAAGTGAATATGTTGGTATTTCTGGCCAGAAACATCGAAATTTAAACATGGTCTATGGTGAAAGATATTAGACTTCTTTACGCATTTTTCGCCATCCGTTGCGGAGCTATTCGATTTTGCATATTATTTTTTAAACGTTCATTTGTGTAGTTCATATGACCACTTTACAATATTTCAATAACATAATTTATTTTGTAGCCTGTGCTGAAGTTAATTGTGCTGCTAATTATAAGTGAAATGTTAATGCCGAGTTTCGGTCTGAGTGTTGTTCCGTTTTCTTGTTTTATTTGTTGTTCTTCTATGTTTTAATAAATGTGTGTTATTCATATTCACCTTGTTTCTTTCATTTGATTTGACATTATGGATTTATGGCCAAGGAAATTTTTCTTTAAAAGTATTAACCAGACAAAAGTTATTTGACGTTCGCTGGTCTGGGTTTATCTTAAACTGCCGCTTCAGTGTATATAAGAGCTATGTGACAATGAGCAAGATTTTCTGAGACACTACAACTACTAATAATTAATTAATAAAGGCTATTTTCTTGTAGCCTACAACATAAAATATTTTAATCTAAGTGTAAGACATGTAAAAAAAAAGACAAGACGCTAACAATGTCAAGATCAATATTTGTGTAGCCTGCCTGACACGGTATTTTCACAGACTAACACGTCACATCTCTGGCATATACCACAGTATTTAAAATAGCATATATGCATTAGTTATATTCTCAATTTAATTTACAGAGCAATCCCTGCAAAGTTTTTAGGTTAACTATAGAAGAGACTAGGATTAGTGAGTCACACTAGCAAGACTCGCAAAAGGGGGCGTGGCATCACGATGGTGGCTCTACATCGTGATGTTGGTCAGCCATCACGATGGACGATGATATCGTCCATCGGCACAACCCTAATGAGAGATGAACAAATCAGTCATCCTTACCCCAAACCAACACCTAAACCTAACCAATAGTGTTCAAAAACATAAATGAGAGGTGAACAAATCAGTCATCCTTACCCTAAACCTAACCGATAGTATTTAAAAGCAAATTTGTCAGGAAAAGCACATTTACTGAAGAAACCACATAATTTTGTGTCTCTTCTATGGCACTTTTGCTTTTCACTTTTTGTCAGGGATCCAGATTGTAATATGTGTGTATTGTTGAGTGGTGGTGGCATAGTGGGCTAAGTGCATAACTTGTAATCAGAAGGTCGCTGGTTCGATCCCCACAGCCACCAACATTGTGTTTTACTTGAGTAAGGCACTTAACTCTAGGTTGCTCCGGGGGGATTGTCCCTGTAATAAGGGCTCTGTAAGTTGCTTTGGATAAAAGCCTTTGCCAAATGCATAATTGTAAATGTAAATGTAGATGGGCCTGTAATACAAGCATTAAAATACATTGTTTTTAAAAGGATGCATTAGAGTAAAACTGTTCCGATATCATTACATACAAGGGTGTGAATAATAGAGTGAAAAATAAGTGTCTATAATGTCATAAGTATCCATGGTACCTGTGATTTGTGTGAAAGTGAATAAAACACACATTGTTGTAGCACCTCAGTTCATTTCATCAGGAATCTGCAGCAAACCTTAGAAAGCGGCACTTAAATATTTGTTTGCAAAAATTTAGTTACAGTAACGGCCATTCTCTGAGATTAGGTTGTCTGAAGCGATTTTGGGTGAGAACAAACCAAAATATAACTAATTTTACACTGTATCTATGGTATCTTACCATTGTAGTCTCTAGGTACAATCAAGATTTCAGTATACTCAAACTTGAATTCATGATCACAAGGAGAGTGCTGATGTCAAGATTTATAATGAAAACTTTGATACATATTGGTCTTTTCTCACCAAAAACTGACTAGATCACTGGAAGATATGGATAAAACCACTGGAGTCATATCGATTACGTTTATGCTGACTTTATGTCATTTTTGGAGCTTCAAAGTTGGTCACCATTCACTTGCATTATATGGACCTACAGAGCTGAGATATTATTCTAAAAATCTTAATTTGTTTTCAGCAGAACAAAGTAAGTCATACACATCTGAGATGGCATGAGGGTGGGTAGATTTGTAATTTTTGGGTGAACTATCCCTTTAATAAATGTTAGATCTACTTTAATGTGACAATACTCACCTCATGTTTTGCATGCCATAAACTGAATTTAAATGATCATGTTCTCTGTAGATAGAGTACTCAGAATGATTCTGCTGCTTGTGAGAGTAGAATATGTTTGTCTATGAAAAACACAATAGCCATCCTTCCTGCTTTTACTCTTTTAAGAATATTTTCTTTCCAGCAACATTACTTAATTGTTAAGATTGGAAATGGAAATAAAAGACTGGACTTTTCTAAATGGAATATAATGTACATCCCCAGTAGACACAAGTTAACATATTGTGATGTTACTTTTGACACGATCACTTGTACTTGGTAACGTTCGGTCATTTGCTTGACATTATCTCATGGATCTTTGGGCACTGGGTTTGGGTCACCTAGGGGTGAAAGCGTAAACAGAGACAATAGGACCATTTGGAGTCAAGAATGAACGATTTAACAGTACAACTATCCAATTGACCCACTTAAGTCACCAAGAATGTGAGGGCACTACGAGTTTAATAGATGTGCCCCACTGCCTAAACTTTACACGACCACTTGTAATTGTCAAAAGTAATTAAACTCAAAAAGAAACAGCACTTCGGTTATTCTCTCACACATTAGACATTACATTTAAAAGAATTCGTAAAAATGTATGTGATGCAGAATTAGCCCACCTTTCAATTCCGTCGATTTGGAGAAGTGGACAAAAAACGCAACATAAAGGACAAGCAGATTTGGCACAATTGTCCTCAACTCCATCCTTTACCACGAGCAAATGTGATTTTAATACAGCCGATTAGAATAAATCCCAGTTAAATTCCTTTGGTTTCCAAAGACACGAACAGCTCATGGGCTCCAAGATCTTCAGAAGATCACAATCCTCTGACCGCTTTCTTTGAGTGGTTTTGAACTGGGAACGGCCCGGGGTTCAAAGGGTGTGAGTCTGCGGGTGCACTGTTTCTTGAGACTGCACCGCTGAACACTTTCTGTCCCAAATGAGAAACAGCAGTTGAGCTGCAGGCCAGGCGACGACTGCAGGGGGAGTGATAACGAGCCTTGTCAATCAACTTACAAGTATTTATTGCGGGTCTCTCCCGCTGCGTCTGCAGCTCACCGCACGGAGCTCCAGAATGCAAATTAAAATATCTTTAAAACATCTTATATTTGTACAAGAGCACTAAAAGTATGCTAGCCGTTTAAATTAACCATGCATTTAGTGGAGGGAACAACTTAAAATGGCTTTCTGTGAATAATTTTGAGAGCCCAATCTGTTGAGGTTTATGTCACAAGAGCCTAATTGTTTTGGGCGCCTCAGTAAGCGAAACGTCATTTATATTTGACTTTTAAAGCAAAACACTGTGGGTTTTGATGTACTTGTAATATGTTAACATATTTTAAAGTGGAAAAAAATAATGACAGTGCTTATGTTTTATTGATGTTACTGAAAGCGCTTGACCATGCAGCAGGGAACTGTTGCTAACGGTCAACTCCTCAGACAAACAAATTTTTGTTTGCAAGTGTATTTGGCGCGAAAATACACCAGTGTTGACACACACGCACATATATATATATATATATACACACACACACACACACACACACACACACACACACACACACACATATATATATATTGCATATCCAGCAAGAAGATTGGAATATTGTACAGATTTTGCTGTTTTGGAAGGAAATTGGTACTTCAATTCATCATAGTGTCATTCAACTAGACAGGCCCCATTTCCAGCAGCCATCTCTCCAACACCTTATCCTTGAGTAATCGTGCTAAATTGATAATTTGGTACTAGAAAATCACTTGCCATTATATCAAACACAGTTGAAAGCTATTTAGTTCATTAAATGAAGCTTAACATTGTCTTTGTGTTTGAGTTGCCACCTTATGCAATAGACTGGCATGTCTTCAGATCAATATAAGGTCAAAAATTGCAAAAAAGAAACCGCTTACTCTAGAAACTCATACGTCAATAATTGTTTTGAGGAATTAAGGTTATGCAATGCTTGAAATTGCAAAAATAAAAAGATGATTTCTTAAAAAGTTGTCCACTACAGTCTTCAAAGACAAGGGACAACTGTCTCTAACAATGACAGAAAGAGATGTGGAAGGTCAGATGTACAAATAAACAAGAGTATAAGTACATCAGAGTCTCTAGTTTGAGAAATACACATCTTGCATGTCCTCAGCTGACAGCTTCATTGAATTCTACCTGCTCAACACCAGTTTCATGTACAACAGTAAAGAGAAGACTCAGGGGTGCAGCCTTATGGGAAGAATTGCAAAGAAAAAGACACTTTTGAAACAGAAAAACAAAAAGAAAAGGTTAGAGTGGGCAAAAAAACAAAGACATTGGTCAACAGATAATTGGAAAAGAGTGTTATGGATCTTAACTCCACTGAGCTTTTGTGGGATCAGCTAGACTGTAAGGTGCTTGAGAAGTGCCCGACAAGACAGACACATCTATGGCAAGTGCAACAGGAAGTGTGGGGTGAAATATCACCTGAGTATCTGGACAAACTAACAGCTGAAATGTCAAGAATCTGCAAAGCTGTCATTACTGCACATGGAGGATTTTTTTGATGAGAAGTCTTTGAAGTAGTTTAAGAAGTTAAAATTGTAATATACGTTTTCAGGTTTTTAATGTCCTGACTATATATTGTGATCAGTTGAATGACACTTTGTTACCAATTACTTTCCAAAAGAGCAAAATCTGTGCTTTATTCCAAACTTTTGGCCACCAATTTTAATGTAATAGTCTGATACGTAATAAGCCAGAAATGTAAAATTGAGTGTACTAAATCTGTAAACAAATTATTATTTTTGTTTCTAAGAACTAATTATATTTTTGTCTTATTTTTAGTAGAAGCTGTTCACAAATGTATATTGGCTGGCAGAGTAACCACGTCTAATTAATCGCCTTAAAGGAATATTCAGGATTCAATACAAGTTAAGCTTAATTGACGGCATTTGTGGAATAATGTTACCACAAAAATTTATTTGGACTCGTCACTCCTTTTCTTTAAAAAAGCACAAATCTGGGTTACAGGCACTTACAATGGAAGTAAATAGGGTCAATCCGTAAACGTTAAAACGCATTGTTTCAAAAGTATAGCCACACGACATAAACAATAACGTTAACATGAACTTAGTGTCATACGCTTACTAAACTTTTCTTTGTTAAGTTAGTCAATTTTACATGATGAACAAACCCTATAAAACGATTGTAAAATGATGATTTAAACAACATTACATCTTAAATAACACATGAGTTTAAACAGAAGATTTAAGATTTCTCACCTTTCTTAGGATCATTGAGACCACACGAGGTGAGATCTTGCATGGAGCCCCAGTCCGAGGGAGATTGACAGTCATGTTTAGCTTCTTCCATTTTCTAATGATTGCTCCAACAGTGGACCTTTTTTCACCAAGCTGCTTGGCAATTTCCCGTAGCCCTTTCCAGCCTTGTGGAGGTGTACAATTTTGTCTCTAGTGTCTTTGGACAGCTCTTTGGTCTTGGCCATGTTAGTAGTTGGATTCTTACTGATTGGATGGGGTGGACAGGTGTCTTTATGCAGCTAACGACCTCAAACAGATGCATCTAATTTAGGATAATAAATGGAGTGGAGGTGGACATTTTAAAGGCAGACTAACAGGTCTTTGAGGGTCAGAATTCTAGCTGATAGACAGGTGTTCAAATACTTATTTGCAGCTGTATCATACAAATAAATAGTTAAAAAATCATACATTGTGATTTCTGGATTTTTTTTTTTTAGATTATGTCTCTCACAGTGGACATGCACCTATGATGACAATTTCAGACCCCTCCATGATTTCCAAGTGGGAGAACTTGCAAAATAGCAGGGTGTTCAAATACTTATTTTCCTCACTGTAAGTGCTTTTAGAAAATTAAAAGCTTCACATTTTTGTCTTTAAACCCTCCAAAAATTGGCCCAATTCACTTCCATTGTAGGTGCCTCACTGTAAACTCAATTTTAGTTATTTATTTTTAAGGAGGGATGAGTCAAAATACATTTTTGTGGTAATCAACATTATGAAAGAAATACTGTTAATTGAGCTTAACTTGTATAAAACCCAGAATATTGATTTAACAATGGACATGTTCCACTATTCTTTTTTGATGACCAGAAAGTGGCCAAATACTTCATTTGGAAAACTTTTAAAAGTATATCTATTATTTATTTATTTTCCATTTAACACCAAATAAGCTTCTTTTGGTGAAATGCTTGTGCTATCTTTCTTTAAAATAAATTACACTTGTATTGATATTTTGTCATCAAATGCCATGACATTCACACATTTGGCGTAAGTACCCTAACACGCTTGGGGTGATTTTATGTATTAATAAGTATAATAGTGGATCAAATTGATGCAACAAATGTTAAAGCTCTTAAAAATAATTTCAGAAATTGCAAGACGTCAGCAATTCTATGGCACTCTCTGCCCTTGATCTGTTTAACCAAAATGAGAGTGGCCTGGGTTGACTCACTGTAGTCACTGGGTTGTTGAGTCTTTCTACTGACTTTTGAAACACTCTCACATTACATTCAAAACACAAACCCAGGGGACATGGACAGCAGCGATTTTCAAAAGGTTAAACTTAATACTTATTAGCACTAAAATGGAAACAATTCAACCAAAGGATACATTTAGCTTAGGCTATATCTTAATATTAGTAATACAAGTAAAAATGACTAAAAAAGTCAAGTTGATTAGCAATTCACAATCAACCAGTTAAATCAAACCCTTTCATCCTAAACCAATAATTAAAAATGCAGTGAAAATAAAACCGCATGACTTCATGCTGTGCGTGTACTTTGTCATTATAACCCTTTAATATAACTTCAAACTATACTCATGTTGATTTTATTGTTTATGGACCAGCAAAATATGAAAATGCACAGAAGTTTATTTACCAAAAAAACATTGTGTAAATAAATGCGGAATCATGTCATAACAAATACATTTCTATCAGTGAACTTAATATTTTTTGAGAGGGTCAACCCAGTGAGGTCCAGGCCAGGGTAGGTCTGGCCTCCATGCAACAAAATGGATGACTCCACTGTGCCTTGAGATTCCAGTGAACGATCGAGATGGAGCACCCCAGCTGTATAATGGCCACCGGGTCCAACTTCATTGCAGTGTTGGGCAAGACATAATAAAGATCTCCTCAGCAGTCCTCTGGAGAGCTCTAAAACCCACCTGATTGATTAAGCTTTGGGTCTGGAGTGACATTTAAAGAACTCCTAGATTGTTGGTTTTAGATAAGAAGTTTTTAGCAAGTTTAATCTGTAAGTTCTCTGCAATGTGTAGGAAAATGTCAATCATTTGACTCTACGTTTAGTCTGCAGTTCATCATATCACATCGCTGCACCAAATTAAAAGTAATATTTACAGTCCATCTACAAGTGATGAAGCATAACAGTGCAGCTGTTAATGTTAACAGGCTTCTTCTGTATTTCTATTTTGTAGTGTGTAACAGTGTACTTCTAAGACCATGTACTTACCCATTACTACACTTAAAAATATTGCATTCCATTCCATTCCAAGTGTCAGAGTTCCGAAAACGAAGTTAAGTTTTACAGATAGATCTATTTTCCATTTTCAGATAGATGCAAACAAACATGGAGTGTTTGACATTTTCTTAAGTAACAAGTTTTCTGCAAAGTAGACCACAAGATAAAACCAAAATCTGAATGCCTATGCAAGTCCTGAAAAAATTACAGTTCACAACACCAGAGAATCATAACTGATAACATTAATATTAACAATAATTACTATAAAAGAAAAAGCACCAATAAGAGGCTCACCTGAGGCTACGTCAGGTGAACGATTCTGGCAGAGCACACTCGTGCATAAAGGGAGACAATATATGTGCTCCGCTCTGAATGGCAGGTGAGCACTAAGGTACGCTCGTTGTCAATGGTGACATCTATCCCACATTTTCTCCATTTATTCCTCATCTTCTTCTTTATCATAATGGCTAGAATTCTTCAGCTCTGGCTGCTCATGGCTGATTTTAACAATCCCGGTGATGATAGCGTATCCAAGCATGGCTCCCACGGCGAACAGAACAGAAAGAATCAGGTTACAGCGCTTGTGGGGCTCATTTTCATAGTCGCCGCTGTCAGGCTGAACATGCGTCTTGCGACCTGGGGCCTCTGAAAGGGATAGTGGAGTTTAATTAGACTTTCAATGAAGAGGTTTAGGGTGTTTTCACACTTGGTCCATTTCAGGGATCTGAGAGTGGTTTGCATGAACTTTGGCTTATATGTGAATGTTTCAAATTAACCCTTTAAAGCAAACTGAATTTAGATCATCTCAAGAGGTGGCCAAGAACCAAACTCAGACTCTTAAAGTGAACCAAAAAGTTATAAGAGTAGAAGTTCTCTTTGCATTCACACTGTCCCTAATAGTGGGCTTCCATCTCATTGTGGTCCATTTTGGTTATGACTGGATCTTAGTCCACTTTTGTTTCACTATTATTTTTTGGAACTTGGTCCAGTTAAACCCTTCTGTGTAGCTTGTATTAGTTTTATTAAAAGGTGAATTGTGTAAGTTTTGTGCCACTAGCATCACCAAATGGAACTGCAAAAATAATGTCTGCTTTCGAAAAGCTTTCCATGACTGTTCATTTAAAAATATTTTAATTCAGATTCCATATTTTTGGAATTGATGAAAATCGAGCATTGCGTTGTGTCAAAAGCAAAAAGATCCTATTATAATTAATACACTGGAAGCATCCAATATGGCGCATTGCATCCCGCTGACAGTAAATCGATGTCCCGTTCCAAGCAATGGTGCTTCTACTGCCTACAAGACAAATAAACGGTTTATAAAGTTTGCTTCGACGCATCCAGTGTAAACAGGCTCAAGCCATTGCGGCACCCTCCATTGCCCAGAGTAGAAAGGATGTAAGAGTTGATTCCAGATTAATTTTCTCAACTCTTAATTAAAAAAAGGGGAGGCAAAGTGAAATCTTACAATAAACAATGCAATACAAAGCATTTATGACAAAGTTTGACAAAAGAGACCTCAGAATCGAAGAATTCGTTTTTTATTTGAATTGACTCCCAGCCCTACGTCTATCATTGGTTGAACAAAAAGATACTGTAGTCCTGCCCAACACTCAATGCATTGTGAAAATAAAGAAAACCTAGTATGTTTTGCTATACACAAACCATAAACTGAAATAGCCTCAGTTCGGTTTCCATTAAATGGGCCGGAATTTGTTTAGAGTGTTTACATATAAGTGAAAATTCATGCAAACTGCTCTCAGAACCCTGAAATGAACCCTTAAGCACTGAATATGGAAGCAATTTCAAAAGAGGATATGTTGTCCAATACGATAAAAGATTTGAACAGTCAAAAATCACAAAATAATCTTTTAATGCAGTGTATAAAGCAATAATATCCACCTTGTTCATCAGAAGGGAAGTAGAGTCCTAGGATGTTGGTACAGAACTGTTGCAGGTTGTTCAAAGAGATGAGGTGTTGCTGCAGCTTTCCATTTGGCAGCTTGATCTTCAACAGAGGAGCCAGGTGTGCAAACACATATGCATCCAATGATGAGGGACTGGAAGCACATGACGCATCATGGTCACATTCACATGCTCATTCCTTCACACACAAACAAATAATGCACTTACAAGCAAATGGTGTTGCTTACGTGTCGCCAAAGAACAACTTTTGTGAGCCTAGTCTCTGCGATAGGAGGGTCATACATTCAAACGCATCACGGTAACGCTACAGAGCAGAAAGAAATAGACAAAAATGTAAGAATTATCAATTAAAACTCCTGCCATGATTTGTAAAACGTGACATGTTTACTTGTGATTAAGAACATGTACATGCCTTCACTTATTACTCCACAAAAATACTGTACTGTCTTTTCCATAATCTTGAACTATACCCACAAAAGCAACGATAACACAAAGACATGTTGCTATGGTGATGAGCCATCTGACCAAACCTTTCTATGTTGTGTAACCACAATGATGAAGATCCAGTGGATTAGTCGGTGGGTTTCTTTGAAACAAAGGCAGACCAACAAGAGACACAGCGTACTTCACGTAGACCCTCTGTAAGATATCTTCACTTTTTACATAAGTAGCTTGTACTGAGATCGTATTTTATATACAATTGAAACTGCAAGATAATAAAGTCTTAATAACCTTTTGATCATTTTGGACAGGTATTTACTTCCTTTTTCCACTCAGCTATTCTTAGAGTTAACAGCAAATTGCATTCACATTCACTGCTATGCTTAAATATAGGACCTGGAATGTGTATTACTAAAGTAAAAAGGGTCATTTTTGATATCACATTGACTTTAAACTCCAATACTCTTCATATACATCCCATTCTTTCAGATATCTTACATTTTTACCCATTCCTTTCCCATAAAAAAATGTATGACAAGAGTTCGATCTTGATAATTTGATACCATTGATATATGCCAGATTTCTACAGCCAAATTAGAAATTAAAATCTTTGGTGTGGCCTCCCATTTTTCCCCACCTCTTTCTCCAGCTGTTCACCGGGTTCCAGGACTGGGTCACCCCTCACGAGTCTCAGTCCCTCAAGCTGCTGGCCATGCATGCGGTTGGGCAACAGGAAGTTGAGAGGGAAGGGGATGTTTTCCGCATACCAGCACCGTGTAACATCCACATAGTTTTTAGAGTCAATCCACAGTGTGTAAACCTAACCAGATATAAGAGTTAAGAATACATATGAAAAGTCAGAATGGGGTTTCTACTTGCAACTCCAATTAAGATGCTTTACAGCAAGCAACAAAGTCTTTATTATTCAGATTTCAACTGAAAAACAGGATGTGATGCACATCAGTAAACATGATAGATGTCCTCAAGGGGACAGTGAAAGTCAACCAGCAGCAAGCATTTCACAGTGCCATCATGCAGAGTTAAGTACATATACACACTCATACATTTAAACACTAGAAAGGGATTTTTAAGATATTCAGCTCTGAAAGAGAAACAGTTTTATGCAGAGCCTTGTGAATGGTCTACCGTCTCTATAGTTCAAGTGTGTTAAAATCTTCTTCTATCCCAGCTTAATCTGCCAGAGACAACTAAGTAAGCCATTCGTGGGTTAATTACACCAAAAATGTCAAATTTGTGGCATGGGTTTGGGGAGGGACTATCTGTTTACCAACCAATGGCATATGGATGAAACCTGAAAATCTGTCTGATTTTTACAATTCCATTTAGTTCTGCTAGTGGTGCAAAAATTACACACAATTACCTTTAACGATTTCAGCACATGGCTAAATTAAACTGGAATTGGTATTTCACTAAAGTACTTTATATACAGAGTGATGTAGCCTTCTTATCAAAACTAGTAAATAATGTGTGGCCACTGCTTAGTTTGGAGTTCTGAAGCAAAATACAAGATGTCAAGAATTAATCAACATGGGAATTAAATAAAGAATATCCAAGCCAGAGCCAATTATCAGGTAATTTGCCATTTTAAATTTAAACTGTGATCCAGATGAGAAATTGTTGTAATTGAGAGTGGAAGGTAACTGTACTTCAAGAAACTTAAAACTTGGTTTGGTGGAGATTTTTTTCCTGCTACAACAACAGTGTACTTCTAGCTCAGAGAGAGTGAAACAAATGCCGCAAACTCGCCACCGAGTATATTCACATGCAAATGAGCTTTGCGGCAAACTTGTGGGAAATTGACGATTGCTGCCAAAGGTTTGCTGCAGGTTCACCACTAGCGAAAAGCTGTAAACTTCTGGCAAACATTTGCTGTGAATCACAAGCTCATTTGCATGTGAAAATAATGAGTGGCAAATTTGCAGTATTTTTGTGGCAAGTTGGCGGCTAGTTTGCCATAAGACTTTTTTTGTAAGGGAAATTAAGAAAACCCTTAGTTATATTTTTAAGTGTGTTGTCGCCATGGGGTTTCATGCAGTGGGCTGCTAATCCCAATATGGATCCCATAGCACTGCAGATGTTTTCAGAATTTGAACATCCATCATTGACAAAACTATGTATATCACACCTTGCATGTTCATTTATTAGATATTTTGTTTAATTTGATGATTGCAACTAAGAATAAAATGCGCTGTATTTAAATCCCTTTTGCAGAACTTTATGGGCTCGTTTATTGCTTTAAATTATCGTCACCATATTTATATACTATACTTATTGAATTCTATAACACTATATTTTTGCCAAGTAATATAGCGGCTCTGTTAATGTTGACGGTTGCCAAGGAACGTTGAAACGCATCTCATTTATGGTGCATTCACGTCATGTCAGAATTACTATAATGAGAAAAGTTCACATCTTTGTAGAACTTGTAATACAGCGCAATAGTGCCCACCTTTTTCAGCCATTTAGGTATTTTTCCCATACATTTTTTCTATATGCTTTTCATAAAATCCTTCATAAGAGTTCTTAGACATGAACCAAATCAACCAGCTCCGAAGTAAATCACAACAGTAAAAACTTTTATTTGAAATAAAAAAGTATGTGAAAATCAGGCAAAAAAGACAAAGACAGTGTACTTATGTCTATCATGAGGGCAAGGACTATAATCCCATGAAGCATTGCACATGACGCAATCAAATATAAAAAAAAAATATAAAACTATTGATATTATGTCGTTGATTATAAGTATAGAAACAATACATTTCACGTTTACTGCTATATATATATATATATATATATATATATATATATATACACAGTGGGTACGGAAAGTATTCAGACCCCCTTAAATTTTTCACTCTTTGTTATATTGCAGCCATTTGCTAAAATCATTTAAGTTCATTTTTTTCCTCATTATTGTACACACAGCACCCCATATTGACAGAAAAACACAGAATTGTTGACATTTTTGCACATTTATTAAAAAAGAAAAACTGAAATATCACATGGTCCTAAGTATTCAGACCCTTTGCTGTGACACTCATATATTTAACTCAGGTGCTGTCCATTTTTTCTGATCATCCTTGAGATGGTTCTACACCTTCAATTGAGTCCAGCTGTGTTTGATTATACTGACTGGACTTGATTAGGAAAGCCACACACCTGTCTATATAAGACCTTACAGCTCACAGTGCATGTCAGAGCAAATGAGAATCATGAGGTCAAAGGAACTGCCTGAAGAGCTCAGAGACAGAATTGTGGCAAGGCACAGATCTGGCCAAGGTTACAAAAAAATTTCTGCTGCCCTTAAGGTTCATAAGAGCACAGTGGCCTCCATAATCCTTAAATGGAAGACGTTTGGGATGACCAGAACCCTTCCTTGAGCTGGCCGTCCGGCCAAACTGAGCTATCGGGGGAGAAGAGCCTTGGTGAGAGAGGTAAAGAAGAACCCAAAGATCACTGTGGCTGAGCTCCAGAGATGCAGTCGGGAGATGGGAGAAAGTTGTAGTAAGTCAACCTTCACTGCAGCCATCCACCAGTCGGGACTTTATGGCAGAGTGGCCTGACGGAAGCCTCTCAGTGCAAGACACATGAAAGAACACCTGAAGGACTCCAAGATGGTGATAAATAAGATTCTCTGGTCTGATGAGACCAAGATAGAACTTTCTGGCCTTAATTCTAAGCGGTATGTGTGGAGAAAACCAGGCACTGCTCATCAGCTGTCCAATACAGTCTCAACAGTGAAGCATGGTGGTGGCAGCATCATGCTGTGGGGGTGTTTTTCAGCTGCAGGGACAGGACGACTGGTTGCAATCGAGGGAAAGATGAATGCGGCCAAGTACAGGGATCTCCTGGACGAAAACCTTCTCCAGAGTGCTCTGGACCTCAGATTGGGCCGAAGGTTCACCTTCCACAAGACAATGACCCTAAGCACACCGCTAAAATAACGAAGGAGTGGCTTCACAACAACTCTGTGACTGTTCTTGAATGGCCCAGCCAGAGCCCTGACTTAAACCCAATTAAGCATCTCTGGAGAGACCTGAAAATGGCTGTCCACCAACGTTTACCATCCAACCTGACAGAACTGGAGAGGATCTGCAAGGAGGAATGGCAGAGGATACCCAAATCCAGATGTGAAAAACTTGTTGCATCTTTCCCAAAAAGACTCATGGCTGTATTAGATCAAAAGAGTGCTTCTACTAAATACTGAACAAAGGGTCTGAATACTTAGGACCATGTGATATTTCAGTTTTTCTTTTTTAATAAATGTGCAAAAATGTCAACAATTCTGTGTTTTTCTGTCAATATGGGGTGCTGTGTGTACAATAATGAGGAAAAAAATGAACTTAAATGATTTTAGCAAATGGCTGCAATATAACAAAGAGTGAAAAATGTAAGGGGGTCTGAATACTTTCCGTACCCACTGTATATTAGGGCTGTCAATCAATAAAAATGTTAATCTAATTAATTACACGGTGTCCTGATTAATTAATCGCATATACAAATATTTGCTGAGAAAGCCCCTCATATAACAATAATTCAATATATAATGATGAAATAATTATACATAGTTATCTTAAAACATATTATATATATATAATTATATATAAAATAAAAAATATTCATATAATTATAATGCATTACATTCTTGTAGCAGAAGAGTTAATCATTGATAAGACAATATGGCTTTAGAATACAATGTATTGTTTACTACCATATTATTGATCATAAGTCAATCATTGGCATACAGTTCACAGCAATCGATTTCACAAGTGAATTTGTCAATCAGTTGAAGATTTATTATGAGGGCTTGTTTAAGGACCCATCAATGACCATCAGCGTCAAACATGCTTGTGTAGCGTATCAGGTGCGTTGCATCATAAACATAACAATTTTAGGTCACAGTGTAAAGTTAAATATAGTTTAATACTTAGAACACATCTTGAGATCTCTTAGTTCAGATTTGCGCTCCAAGTGTTTTGAACGCAAGAACGTAACGCATGTCTGCTCAAGGGTGTTTTTCTTCACTGTATAAACTGCGTGTTGCCACACAACTGAAGTTTCACTTACTGCCCTCTGGATTAAATAGGTGGTATTATAAGCTTGCATTTTTCTTCCTTATTACAGTCCGGGGGCATTGCGATTAATTGCGTTTTTATTTTTTTATACGTTATTTTTAACAAAATTAATCGCTCTAAATTAAAGCATTAAATCGACAGCCCTAATATATAGTTTGAGTGTTTAGGGAGAGTGACTAGATTGAGTCATTCACAGTGCATCATGGAAGTGATTTGTTTTGCAGGCTTTGTTGGCATTCTGCTTTTGAACTTGATTTTTAAATAATGAAGTTGAAATGAAGCAGTATGAAGGCTTCAACAGTACTTCACAGTAGGTTTGTCTTCAAAGGTTTAAAAGTTTTTGTTGAAAATACATTTTGTCAATGGACAAAAAAAATAAATATCTAAAAGAATTTTACTTCCGGAACCAGACTGTTGCACTCTATTACAAGTTGTAAACTCGCAATTCTATGAAAGACCCAACTTGACTGTCGTAGCAGTGGCCTCAACAGTTAAGATTAGTTTACATATACTGTATATCTGTTTCATATGCCATTTTATACCCAGTGTTACCTGGAGGGCTTTGTTTGTTCTTAACAATTTGCAAGAATATATAAAAGTGAGTTAATGTAGTGATCGAATATATTGCTGTCATCAACAATAAAGAAGCATATGGATCCGTTTTAGCATTATGAGTGTTGCCCAACAATTTTAGAGCTCAAATCTCTGAATTGTCATCTGATTATTACAGATATTCTAACATGACGTGAACACAGCATAGAGTTTAACTGATATTGTTTACTGGATATTTTAAAACAGCTTTGAACATCTATTTTCCAATCACAATGTAATAACATCAGAACTATCCATCCGTCTTTAGCTTCTCTCTCCTCACCAGTGCTGGTAGCAATTTCTCCTCCAGTAGAGAGACAAAGGCAAGCGCATCTGCACCCTCTTTTACCGACAGGTCATAGTCTGCATTGTACTCCTGAAAGACAAAAGACAGACTTTATCTTTTAAGTGGCATGATCAAAAGTCAGCACTCATCCCATTTCCACATTATAATTGCACCTTGCCACTGCAGTCTGAGGAAATGATTTTCGACTTCTAAAAGTTCTTTCATTTGAGTAAGTCTGGCACGCTGTGAATGCTCTTAGTGTACTGTACCGCTAACAAGCTATAAAAGGTCATGTCATACTCAGGGCCTATTAAACCTTAACCAGAAGCTATTTTTGTAAAACCGCTGTGCTAACAGCTACAACTAACATGACCAAAAATGCAGAGTTCATTACAACTTACAAACTTTGCAAAATAAACAAAGTGGTGTAACATGTCAGTTACTTCTGCAAATGTCACATTTATATCTTATGGAACTCAAAATGTTAGGCCTCTTCTGCAATTTACATACTGCATTAAAGAAAAATGTATACAAGAATTTGGTGTGATTTTCTCAATTCCCAACATATTTAGTGAGAGAAACATAGCAACATCTATGCATTTCAGGTATTTTATAGGGGTGGTCAGTGAGGCTGCAGGATCTTGACACATAAAGAGTGTCAGAGGACTCTCCAGAGATGAGCATTTCCAAGTTTTAGCCTCCTAGCTTGATTGGAAGGCTTTGCAAGGGAGTCAAAGCACGTGTGTGTATACTTGCATAAAATGTTGTTGAAATTTTGCATACTTGAAAACTCATTTTGAAATTTGTGACATTTTTCCAAAATTGCCAATTTAATAACAACTTGATTCCTAAAAACAATTTCAAAGTTAACTGATCATTAATATTAAAAAAAAAGAAATATATCATCATTTTTATGCTCTGATATTTAATATAACAATTGTGCTATTGTGTGTTCTACATGCTTTATATATCTATCTCCAGATGTTATTAATCATAGCTTCACAACAGCTGTCTCCATATATACATCTAACATCACTCCTATTCTGATTGTCAGAACTCTACAAACACTTGCGGACGACTTTGAAGTTGCTCATAAAATGGTTCACATGGAAATCCTTCACCTGTTTTCTGAGGGTGCAGATCTTGATTTAGATACCGAGAAGCTTGAGGATCTAATCCTTACTTGTTGAGTGTGTGTGTAAAGGGGTTAGAGGGGACTCATTCACCTGTTTCCTGAGATGAATGATGATCTTACTGGTTTGGGAGATGCTTCCTTCTTCCCTGGTCTTCAGAGCAGGTAGAGTACCTGTTGGAAGAGCTAATGTTTAAGCCCTATGAAACAGTATTGGATCAAATTTAATATACATTTAAAAAGCCACAAAACAAAAGTTCTCCAATCAAAGGGTTGCAGAAGTCAGTGGATACTTGACCTATTCACCCATGACCTGTTGAACTCTGACCCTAACTGAAAGAGAATGTAATGAGAGGTCTTGTTCCCTCTTACAGCACATGTATTAAACTGTCATTGGGTCTCTTTTAGCAGCAGCTCACACTGACGGCTCAGGTGACCACTCGCAGCGATTTGTGAATACTGGTATAAAACAGGCTAATGTGTAGAAATACAAGGTTATGTACCAGGGAATTATGTTGGATCTGGTAAACATGTCTATGTTTTAGTGTAACCTCCTGATTCTTTTTTGTCATAAATTGTGGTGTTTGCTGTACTACAGCTCATTATTTTTCACATACAAAACATCACTTCAGAAATCATTTCAATGAATGAATGAATGAATGAATGAATGAATAGAAAATACAGGATGCTTCATATAGATTTTCAGCTCCATCTATTGAACTGTCAACAATGGCAGAAAAATCAGCAGCAATTATTGGGGTTCAAGCACCGCAGAGCTTTTAAGCCCTTATTCTGGACTATAATGGGCATTTCTCAAACATTATGCAACAAAGACAATGCACAAATTGCATACAAAATGTGAATTGGAACAGCAGCAATGTCGTTACATCCTCTTTAAATTTTGTCATTGTCCCATTTCTTTGTATGGTTGTCCTCAGAATGAGCCCTTACATAAGTGTGCCAAATTTAGTGACAATAACACATTCCATTTAAGAGTTATAGCTATTTAAGACATGTAAAATCGAAAGTTCAAAATTATTTGATAATTATTCATAAATAGACTCCATAGAATCTTGTGGCACTTGTTTCGTGGGGAAAAACAGACCTCTTAGGCCAAGAGTCAAATAGGTCCACCGAGTTTCATTCCGACCGACCTTTGTTAACCTTGTCTAATAGCTGCTGAAAGCTGATTGGCCGATGGCGGCCAAAGCATACGCAAATGTCCTGATAGACAGTGATGGCACCTGAGACACTGCATGCAAATCTGAAATCAACTGGACCAACGGTTCCATATTTACAGCCATTGGCATGTTTTTCCCTGTGATAGAACCACCATAAGTCTAGCACTTCGTGCTTGAACCCTAAATATCTGTTTTTGTGTAGTATAAAAGGTTATGTACCAAGGAATTATGTTGGATCGATATACACCGGTGAGCCAAAACATTATGACCACTCACAGGTGAAGCGAATAAAGTTGATAATCTCCTAACAAGGCCACATGTCAAGGTCTGGGTAGATTAGATGGTAAGGGAAACAATCAGTTATTGTAGTCAATGTGTTAATTGCAGGAGAAATGAGCAGGAGTAAAGAACTGAGCGAACTTGACAAGGGCCAAATTGTTATGGCTAGATGACTGGTTCAGAGCATCTCTGAAACTGCAAGGCTTGTGGATTGCTCCCAGTCAGCAGTGGATAATACCTACTGACAGTGGTCCGAGGAGAAACAAATTACAAACTGGTGACAGGGTGCTGGGTGCCAAAGGCTCGTCAATGCTTGAGGGCAATGAAGGCTATTCCGTCTGGTCCGAAAAGGTAAAGTCACAGAAGATTTTAATGATGGTTATGGAAGGATTGTGTCACAACAGTGCATTTCACCCTGCTGCATATGGGGCTGTAAAGCCACAGACTTGTCAGTGCGCCCATGATGATCCCTGTCTACCAACGAAAAATGAGTAAGCAAGTGTTGAAACTGGAGCAGTGGAAGGAGGTGGCCTGATCCAATGAATCCCATTTTCTTTTACATCATGTGTACATCTGTGTATGTGTGCGCCATTTACCTGGGGAAGGCACCAGGATGCACTGTGGGAAGACAAGCCAGTGGAGGGAGTGTGACGCTTTGGGCAATGTTCTGCTGGGAAACCCTGGGTCCGGCCACTCATGTGGACATCATTTTGACACGTACCACCTATCTAAACATCTTTGTAGGCCAGGTACACCCCTTCACGCCAATGGTATTCCCTGATGGTAGTGGCCTCTTTCAGCAAGATAATGCACCCTGTCACACTGCACACATTGTTTAGGAATGGTTTGCGGAACATGATGAAGTGTTCAAGATGTTGCCCAGCCTCCAAATTCCCCAGATCTCAATCCGTTTGAGCGTCTGTGGGATGTGCTGGACTAAAAAGTCTGATCCACTGCGGCTCAACCTCGCAACTTACAGGACTTTATGGATCTGCTGCTAATGTCTTGGTGCCAGATACCACAGGACACCTTCAGGGGTCTTGCAGAGTCCATGCCTCGGCGGGTCTTGAAGTGCACGTGGTGGTTCAACAGCATACTGTATTAGGCAGGTGGTCATAATGTTCATCAGTGAATATTGATTATCAATATATTTTAGGGGTAGTGAGTGATAATGCAATAGTTTATCATTTTCATAAGTCAGTAATAAGTTATAATAAATGTAAAAAAGTCAAATTTTGATCAATTAAATATAAATAATGGTACATTTGTTTATAAGGTGTGATAGCTATTTATTAATGCAATAATGTCATAACTTCAATCAATTAAAGAGAAATAATGGTACATTTGCTTAGTTGTAATAACTTTTAATTAATTTAGTTATCATCTCTGATTAATTTCAAGTTCTGTAGAAAGTTCTTGAGCAAACTCAGTCCGCACTTACTGAACTTCGAATCACTGCCCCCAGTGGCCGAAGCTGGAAGTGTTGTTGAACATACAGTATGGGTATGTGTCAACACCACAGAGTAACGTCAAATGCAAGTAAAGAGATATTTTGTTAACTGTACCACCTAACCATGTTTCGAAATTAACAGTTTTCATCATTGACTTTTTCCTGAATTGAAAATTCTAAGAATGTCATCGACTCTGAGCCGCTGCCAAAGCTAATTTAATGGTATTCTTGGCTCTCATAATAACTCACACGCATATCTGTGCGGGGCGAATGAAGCATGATTCAGTCAGGAACTCGATATCAAGATGGCCGGCTAAGACTACAAAGCTTAAGTGACCCATTTGAATTCTACAGAGAACATTCTATTTTAAAACTCTATATGGGAAGAGGTCAAACTGCTGGACCGCCCCTACATTAAAACAGCATTGTCGATGTAGAGAAAACAAATAGTACAAATGTTAATATTTTTTAAATAAACATCGAAAGGTCGTTTAAATAAACTTACGAAAAGGTTGTTGTTGTTTTTACTGCAGTAGCACTAACTGTATAACTTGTATAGATTAATATTATATATATTATGGCAAATATGTATGTATTTTACAGTACGGTCTCCAGTTAATTTATCACTTTTTGCAGTGGATTTTGGCTTGTGAAAACGTTGAGTGGCCAGTCACCTTATAAACTACTAGCCACAGTGGCCAGTGAGCCAAAAAGTTCATTTTAAACCCTGCCCCTTACCCAAACCTCAACCCTAATCCTAACTATCAGTGGAGTAAAAAAAAAAGTAATCTTAAAGAGGAAAATTCAACCTTTGAGTTGTGCTCGTCATTGATTTTGCAAATCAGAAACCCAGGTCTCTGAAGCTGCTGACGCAACACGCTATTAGTCATGCCACAGTAAAGGTAAACATGTTTGATTGTTGTCAGGGTACTGGAACATTCAGTAGCAACATGTCAATTTTCTGTGTGATCATGCAGTTCAAAGTCAAGATAAAGTTTTGCAAATGGATCATTGCTCTAATATGTGGTTCTGGCATTGCTAAATTTAGATTCTACACCCCAACACTTAGCTCCCCTGTAGGGCTTCTCCATGGGTTGGTAATTTTGTGAACTTTGAGGGGAGCGCCTGCAAACTTAGCATATGCCTGAGTTGGAAAAAGAGAGAGAAAACAGGGAAATAGTTTGCAGTTTTTTTATTCATGTGGAGTTGCAAATTATAATGGGTTTAAAAAAAAGAAAAAAAGAATATAAAGTCTGTCACAACTTCCTCAAAGCAGTGGAAATTCCATACGGTTGAGTTATTGTAGGGTTGGATTATCTCAGCATTGCTACATTGGGATTGAGACATTTCTGCGGGGCCCAACGGGCAAATTGCTAATTGTGCCGCTCAAAAATGTGCTTAGTTGAGTTAGTGTCTGGGAGGGTCTTGTGTGGCAAACCAGTGGGAGATCAAATTTTGAACTGACTCCAACCTCTGTTAGTAAACATAAAAATGTTGCTGTCAGCTGCATTAATTGAACACAGAGACGTCAGTCACAGCACAAGCACTCAATGGGATTCATGAGAGCTGCGAATGTGAGCAAAAACAGAGGTGGAGGAAAGATCCGATGAGTCCTTGTGAAGCATGAACATTTTATTTTCAAAGCAGTCACGAACGTGCCATTAAAGCACATCAAACAAATTGCTGCCCTGTAAATTCCACTGTGGTTTGGGGATCCTGACTGCCGTGCTGAGAAGGCAATTTAGCAGGAAATAAAATTCTTAATGTTATCTTTTTTTTTGAGATACTAAGCTGAAAACAAGAGCAATAACATGTCTATAGTAGACATAAATCAAGTAGCTATTCCACAATACAAGAATAAACATGACAATGAAGAACTGGAACAAGTAATATAATAAAAAGACCTCCATACAAGCATGGAGCTAAAAATTATGAGCAATACAGCTACAAACACCACTGGTAACCTGAGAAGGGCACTCAGGAAAGAGTCTGGCAGCAGTTAAAGTAATGCTCAACTTTTTCAATCTCACACACAATCCAGCTGTCCCACCCAATCGCCTGCTACTGGGGTTACATATGCAGACGATGTCAGAAAATTCTAAATGATGGCTATTTGTTGCAGTCAGAGTTAATGATGCTTTAAATGTTTTGCCATGTTCATTATAAAACTGTTATATTAAATGACAGACTACAATAACTGCAGGAACGTTACACCTAAATCTTAGTTATTCAAAATAAATACAAATCCGTAATCAAAATGCAATAACTTTCAGCTGATGTCACTGACCCTTCTTATTTTGCAACGCCTTCCCTCAAACCAGCTGTCATCAAGAGACAACTTTTCATAATCCAATCGATTCAGGATGGTAAAATGAGTTGTGAACTGTGAGCCTGTTAACACACACACCAATACCCTGATAACTCCCAAAAATCAGCTTATTATAAAAATCAGACAACGCAAGAAATGTGAAATAATCGATTTATTCTCTGCTTTTGAGGTCAAACCATGAAGAGATATGTACACAACACTTGTGCACATTGGATAAGCCTGTAAGAACTAGGGATGTGCACAAGTAGTCGATTAATCGAGTACTCGTTCAGCTTTACATATTCAAATAGTAAAAACACTACTTGAATATTGCAATTTGCCTGCAACTGAAACTGCTTCTCTCACCTTAATCTTGCCATTACAACTCAATGCATTGGTTGACGCTATGGATGTTAAAAGGAATACTTCACACAATAAGAAAATTCTGCCATTATTTAAATTGATTGAATCACTTTAGAAGACTTGGAAATGTGTGTTTCTATGCGTGTGCAAATTTGTATTTTTATTTATATGTATTTTTATAAAACTAGATGTTGTTTGTGCATAGTGCTCACTTTTAAATAAGACTAAATGGATTCAAAAGGTTGAAGTATAAACAAATTCTACATTTCAAGTAATTGATTACTTGTTTTCTTATGAATTAGAGAACCTGACAAAATTACTTGAAATGTGCATCCCTAGTAATAACGCAGGTTAAACAATCAATGGAAATGTTGTCGGCTTAAGCATAATCCATGTAAGAATGTGCATGTAAATGTTTCATGTGGACCTTAAAACAACACTATAAAACCAAGTACCCAGCATTCAGTGCACATTCAAGCAGGCGTTTTTATAATGTGGCTTTTTCGAACTGAAGGAATTTGTCAACTTGACTCTAAAAGCTGTTGTAAGCAAGTTATTACAAAATACCAAAATAAAACACTACCTGACAGATGTCCCAAAAATAGGTGATCTTTGAAACAACAATAATTTCTGGGACAGCCTTAAGGGGCGTTCACACTAGACTTTAAAGGAATAGTTCACCCAAAAATGAAAATTTGCAGATAATTTACTCAGGCTATCCCAGATGTACCCAGTTTCTTTCGTCATCAAAACAGAATTTAAGATTATTAGGATTTCATTTCAGGCCTCCCCTAAACAATGCAAGTGAATGTCCTCCATTTTTGTGATGGTCCAAAATGCATATTTAGGGTGCATCAAAATAATCCACACGACTCAAGTCCACAAATAAAGTTCTTCTGAACCCAAACAATTTATTATTTTCAGAAAAAGAAAAAAAAACAATACTTATATGTTAATATGTTTTTAACTACAAACGTTCACTTCCATACATCTCTGTGACACGTACTCATGAGAGGGATGACGTAAGCATGTTGGTAAGGTCACACTTCTCATGGAGGATGCATGAAGCACGTCATTGTTTACATGAGAAACTTGCACAGACCACAGTCCAAGCGCCGATCACAAACTAAAACAGTCCAAAACAATTTCAAAATAACATACTTTCATTTCCAGATAATAATAAAAATCATTACTGCAGAAACCATACTTTATTTCAGAGCAATGCCATTGCGTTATCTACTTGTGCTTTTTCTTTAGCAGAAATATATAAGACTGCCAGGAATTCAAGCCACACAAGTTGTAGTTAGTGAAACCAATTGCGAGAGCATTTACTGGGATTCACAGGATTTACAGGGTTTACACAGTGAGATCAATGGTACAGGTGTTATCACACGGAAGACTGAAGAAACTGAAAATGAAGAGGGGTTCACAGGGATTAAGGTCCACATAACTGAAGAAGAGGTAACAGGCAAAACAGCAGGGTAAGCACTAAACATATATTGACGAAGATCAAGAGCAAATACGGCCAGGTAAATAAACACTGTGTGAGAGCAATGCAGTCAATTCACTTGCATTGTATGGACATACAGGGCTGAAATATTCTTCTAAATATCTTCATTTGTGTTCTAAAGAAGAAAGAAAGTCATACACATCTGGGAATGCATGAGGGTGAGTAAATGATGAGAGAATTTTCATTTTTGGGTAAACTATCCCTTTAAAAGTTCCATTAAATACAATCATGCGGCTTCATCACTAGGTGGCAACAAAGAGAATCATGATGAAAATGAAGAGGAGAAATAGCTGTACAACGGTGTTGCTAGTAGGCTAATTGGCAAACAGTACGCTAAGCTAATAGGCTAACTGTTTAACTTGTGAGCAAATTGGAGAAAACAGAATGAGAAAACTTTATATCTTCTGTTTAATAATATGATATGTATGTGACAGAATTTAAAAGTAGGTCTTTGGCATATTTACATAGTTAAGACAACATGAATTATTGCAAAAATATTTCAGGCATATCCAAACCCTCCCATCTCATTGGGAATTATTACTCCTGTGCTTTCAAGGTAGACAGCCATCAGAGAATGACAGAGCAGTATAAATTAGTGTGCAAACACCACAATTTAAGCCAAAATCCAGGCTATTTGATAACAATTGATTTTTTTTTAACCAAATTTCCTCCAACAAAGCAATTTTCACTGTGATAGTCCATCTTAATGGTTTAAGAAATATAGCTCCCTTTCACGGCATCTTCTTCAAGAACTAAAGAAATGGTAACTGGATACGGAGTCCTCTATCATGACTGTTCTATAAACATAGAAACCATAAACCCCTCGTTCTCCATGAGAATGTTTAGGCTAGACGAGAGAGGAAAGACGTCACCATTGTAAAAACCTCTGTTGCCCACATAATTTATACTACCGAGCAGAAAAATTCTTGAGTGTTTAAAAAAACTCCCCTTTACAGAACAAAATAACAGTAGAAAAATGCATTAGCCATAGCCATCACAAATGTGAGATACTTGTATGAGAGAGTTTTGCATGGGATATCACCTCTCACTTTTTCTTCAGAAAAAATACAAATCTAGATCTTTTGTTTCTTGTGGAGCGGAGGGGGGCGGGGCCGGTCGGAATATCGCGCGCCCGGTCCCCAATCAGCCTGATGAGGCACGCGAGAGATAAAGGCGGCCGGTGACGATTGTTCGAGAGAGAGAGAATTACGGACATGTCCGTCATGTGTGTTTGTTTATGTGTTTTTGAGTTTCTCATTAAAATATAATTTATGTTGACAAGCCGGTTCTCGCCTCCTCCTTGCCCATCCTTCAACTGTGTTACATTGGTGCTGAAACCCGGGAAGGAGAGAGAGAATTACGGACATGTCCGTCATGTGTGTTTGTTTATGTGTTTTTGAGTTTCTCATTAAAATATAATTTATGTTGACAAGCCGGTTCTCGCCTCCTCCTTGCTCATCCTTCAACAGTGTTACATTTCTCTATAACAAAAAACATGGAACAATTAAAAATATAGCATAGTCAATGTGACAGCATGGTCATTCATGCTGAAAACAAGTGTAATTTCAATTACTTTCCCTTTCCTGGCATTCAGTTGTTCTTCCTGTCATTGTCTGGAAACATAAGACCCTCTTGGTTTCTGTTTGCTTTTTTGCTTGGGGAGTTTAGATACTTGTACTAAGGGACCCTTTGCTCCCCTGCGTACACACACTGCTGGCTGTTTAGACAGCTGTTCTGGAAAGCCAGATAATCCCCTCGTTCTCTACCTTTATCCACACTGGAGTATACACAAACAAAGTCAAGTGATAACAGACACACACGGACACTGCAAAGTATTATTGTTATATAGTAGATGCGGAAACTCAACATCTGGTTTTGGTGGCAGAATGTTAAACTGAATGTTATTCTCAGTCACCATTCACTTTCCATGTAAGGAAAAAATATGCAATGATGTAAATGGTGACTGCGGCTAATATACTGCCATATATATCATTCAAGTCCTGCAGGTTTGGAACAACATGAGGGTGCGTAAATGATGACAGAAGCGCTTGCCTTTGCTCTCCTTTTCGCCGAAATACCATAGTTACTAATATTACCAAAACTCTGGTAACTTGGTATCAGCCAACCCCATACATGCAGTGGGAGACCAGTAGTGAAAATGCTTCCATTTTGCATTTTTTATTGTTTCTTTTTATTATTATTATTATTATTATTATTATTATTATTTAAAGCATACCAATTTGAGTGAAAGTTTTAATTAAAAAATAAATAATAATAATAAATAAAAAAAAACAGAATTTAAGAATCGCTAAGTGTGTGATATGTGACATGTCCCCCTTTTGCTTTAATGACAGCATACACTCGAGCTGGCATGGACTACACAAATTTGATGATCAGCGTTATCCAGCATGTTTTGATAACGTTTCCTACATGAAAACAAAAATTACCACCACTGTGATACTAATTTTAAATCTTAGTATGGACATTTTTATTCATGTTACCAGCAGTGCAACTGACATAGTGTTATCTCATAAATAATGTTTACATTACTGACATTACTGAAATCCATCCACTGAAGCCGAGCGCTGAATATATGACAAAACGACATGCGGTGAATGAGTGTTTCAAGAACGACTCTATGCAAACATTAATGATTTTGACAGCATCAATCACGCGCGCTTTAAGTCACCTCCCACCTCTCTGGACAACCGACACACAAATCCAACACATTTACGACAATTACACAAAAGATAAAATAGATGAAACTGTTGTGATATCCAACCGACCGGGGGTTGTTCTTACCAGCACAGTTAAACAGTCGACATCTATTGAAGGTAATCCATAATCGCCTATCCAACTGTACAACTCCAAGGGGGCAGCCATATTTGAAAGAATTTTGAGTGACCTTTCAACTGGAAGTACTTCTTCTTGTTCTGTGGTTGCTATTGGTAATTGTCCAGCGTGTGGTACCGTAGAGTTGTTTAAGTGTTCATTCAGAAATATGTGCCTTTCTGTCCCTCATAAAAATGTGTAAACAATTACTTTATCAATTAATAACTGATGGAAGCTGCTACGACGTGTTATTTTAGTCAAACACATCAGAAAAAATACAATACATTTATTTTTAAATGTTTTAATTGGAAGCATAGAAATGTACAACATAGGCTACAATGGTGTTAATATAACCATGTTTCGTTTCAACACATTATATAATGCATATTAATTGCATACTCTTAAATATTTATAGACTGTATCATATAAAAAATTCAGAAAAGCATTAACCCTTTCAGAAAATTACAATTCTTACCTGCTCATCTGAAATGCTGCTTTCCTCAACATGAAAAACAACTGATAATTTCTATGGATGCCTTTAACATCTTCACTAACTTCACATATGACTTGTGATGTATTTACATTTTTCTAAATTCATACAAATGTTTTGTATGTGTTGCAGACTGAAATTGCACGTTGTCAGCCACTGACTGCCTTGTGAGTTTTTTTCCTGCAAGGGGAGCTTGACGCTATGAAAACCGAATCCTCTATGTATCCACATTTAATAGTGCACTCAGTAATACTAATCCAATACACTTTCTGTCAAATTCTGCAAATATCTCCTCACTGTCTGCTAGCTGTCCATTCTGTGGGTGGGCTGAGTATTTGTACACTCACTATTTGGCTCTTTAAATGGGACAAAAACAAAGTGGAACAGACTGATCAACACAACACTACTCCAGCCAATCAACAGCAGGGGGTGGTTCTTGCATGTGCACAGGATGGGGGGTGGGGGCAGAGCGAGAGGGAAATTCATTAGAAGAGCGACGGCAAATCTGACTGATGCAAACTTTCTAAACTCTAAGGAGGACAAATGGCTGAGAAACAGACCAAGAGAAAAAGCTCAGATGAATATAAACTAAAAAACAAGAATTATGATAAGTCAAGGGCTATGAGCCGCGTAGACATCCGTGAGGCTTTTCAGTGGTGGAGAGACCTCCGAGAGGTAAAAGGCTTGAAGACAGATGCATAAGTTGCTCTTTTTCTTCTCGATTGGTGGGTAACATAAATTTTGCTATGTTTCACAGAACCCAAATATGCTGCTGTTGTGATGTTAGATTGAGTAGCAGGAGAGTTGTGAGTGTCTGTAGCTGATGTGCGTAAAACCGGCGGAGCATCCAAAGGAGCACTGAAGGGAGTGATGTGTTTGTTTTGGCAGCTGAGTTCAAATATTAACAGTGTTTCTCAGGAATCACGAAGTGCACCTTTAAATCTAAGAACACTTTATATCCATTTGGAGACATTTTATACTGGATATTAATTTTTAATAAAAACTGATTATTGCAAGGATTTATACCTATGAATGAAAATCGACCTCAGCATTATCTATAAAAAAAAATGTATAGATAAAAACAGGTACCACGTGACACTGTCATCTAGGGCAATACCAACTTGTACAACAGAGGGGGGATTTCTGTTTTTTGTCTGAATATGACAATTGCAAGGTATCTCATACTAAATTATTTTCAGAGTTGCTAAAAATATATAAACAAGGACAGATGCATAATTGGGGCAGGGGACAAATCACCCCCTTCACAGCATTGGGGTATGACGTCTCCCCCAATTCTATGCCAATGCAATCAACACATTGCAGTTGCACCTATACTATGTGTTAGTGTTTAATTAGGGGGGCAAATATCATCTGCCTTAAAAAAAAAAAAAAAAAAAAAAAGAAATCGTCTTTCTTTTTGAGGATGCCTTTTGGCATGACCCAAGCCCTGAATTTCAAATTTACCATTTGGAATAAGCAAGTCTGCTTATTTTGTAAAAAAAATAAAATGGAAACATATGCTAGTATTTAGCATTTATATTCTCTATGTACACTATATTTTTTGTGTTTTTGTAACAAATCAGAGTCAGACACTGAAGGAAGATCCATGTGCAACATTTTAGCTCTGAATGCTCAGAAATTCAAAACAGCAAGGTGAATTGGCAAGACTTCCCAGGGAAGTGAAGCCTGAGCAGAGACTATATACACAGGGAGCTGATGAGTGAATGGAAAACAGGTGTGTGAGAAAATGGCGGGAGGAAAGAGATTCTGGGAAATGTAGTCCAGGAAGGGGTTAATACTCAGGGGAAAGGGATCTCAAGTGGACAGATCTGGAGGGTGTGACAGTTTTATTGAACATTGCAGATGTTCCTAAGTTATGTGTCAACCCTGTTAGCATTATAATTTACTAATTTAAATAATGTAGGGAAGACCGAGTTTGGTTGGCACACTTTTCATACTCTGTTAAATATCTCTAGTGGAACAAATATTAGGAGACCACAAGTAGGTGCAAAAGAAAGTCAGTGTCACCAAATATTTCTTGTTGTTTGTAAATAAATGATCAAATTGATGTTGTTGTGCCAAGCAACAGGTTGTAGGGTTGGCTGGCACAGCGTTTAAACACTATAGTTTTCAGAGAGAAGCAACATATGTAAAAACAAACAACAGTTTATTTTAAACCAGGACTTCTATCATTAATATGAGTATTGAATATGTAATAATCATATTTTATTCATGTGATATACATTTACAGTTTGTAATTGATATGAAGAATTTGTACTTGCATAAATATCCATCCATCCATCTATCCATTTTCTATAGCCTCTTGGTCGTGGGTCATGCTGAAGCCTATCCTAGCTGTCTCGGGCCGAAGGCAGGGAAACACCTTAGACAGGTGGCCAGTCCATCACAGGGCTAACACACACAGACATACACATACGCTCTAGCTTATAAGCAGAGATTTTAGGCTATTTTAGGCTAAGCTTGTAGGCTCCCCTATTAGAAGGGTTCTGTTATAAGTAAATATTATTCATGATTGTTTTGTCATCTTTACAATGCGTCATCGTTTATCAATCCTAAAGTTGAAAACCTGTCATAGCAATTCGCTAATTTGAGTAAATTTCACAAGTAAATAAAATAAGTATATTTTACTTAACTTTTTAAAGTTGGTGTTTCCAACATGCACCAGGCTTGAATAATTAATGAGCTTGCATGGTTTCTAGAAGGGATCCCTCTCTCATCAACTTCTCATACATGCACATTCTGTTAAGATGCTTTTGTCTGCACTTTTTGCTCGCATCTGAGCGTATTAATGATGGAAAGCATTAGAAACTTTCATAATATCAATAATATAACATGATTATTATTATTATCATTATCAAAGACTGATTTTTTGCACTAGGTGAAAATACCTGCCACATAGTGTGACTATTTGCACTGAAATATTCTGGTGAAATCAAAGAAATTAAAGACAAACTGCTCCTTGAGTGTCTCTGCAATGTCTTAGTGTGATAAGATGATGTGAATGTGCTTTTTCTATGCGGATGACCTGGGTTCTAATCCACCTTATGACCCAGTTTTCCCCATCCTGTTTCCTGTCTCCACTCTTAATATTTTTCTTTAAAATTACTTATAATAATAAATAAAATGTATATAAATTTGATTTCCTCACTGTGATTGGTTGGTGTTGGGTGTCTGTGGGGATATAAATAAACACACTGCAGTGATGCATTGTTAGCATTTAATTAGGGGTGCAAATATTATCTGTCTAACACTATTTACACTTTATTATCATTATTAAGAAATCCTTTTGTATTTCTGAAATCTCATATAGCATCTTGTGTTTCTTGGATACAGTCATATTTTGACACAAGTTCATGTTACTTTAAATCTTGGATTCTGTTATTGTGACGTAATTGACATTAATAGTAATTCATGAATTAAAAAGTCTTTGTGTTTAAATAAACTAGCTGCTATTTAAATATGTTTATCTCTTTTAGAACAAATCTTGTTTGTGTTCTGCAGTTTGCGCTCCTTTCCAGTCTAATGTGTCCCCACTCAAGATATACGTCCACTGAAGTGTGGATGCAATCTTTGTTTATTAAAATATAACATTGCATCTGAGTGGATTAAAACCTGTGACTTCTTATATTAGAAATGAATATTTTACCACTTGAACACCCAGTCAGACTCTCAACACCTGAACTGAGTGACGTTCTGTGACCAACAATATCTCATGACCGAATGTAACAGAGCTAAAGTTATCAAAATTATTATGTGAAATATTTATTTTAGAGTTTGAATTGTTCAACAAAACCGACTGTTCATATAAACAGATGATTTAAAGTCATTGTTTACGAGCTCTCCTCTTTGCTGTGCGGCTTCAAATTAACGGCGTGTAAAAATCTCGTGAGATTGCCGAGAGAGGGATCCCTTCTAGACACGACCTGGTTTAACTGTTTGCAAGAAGGAAACGGCATGGAAAATAGATTAACCCAAGCTAACACACAGGAAGATTCTGGGAAAGGAGTGAGCAGTCACAAGTGTAATATTGGTGCAGATGTGTTTGTTGTCAGTAAAGTTCACTTTATTGCATTTATTGCAGAAGTTATTAACTGCTCAGCTCAAACAAACAAAAGGACAGAAAACACAAATGTCATAATTTCTGCAGCCACCACCACTTGTGTATAATAGAAATATCAGCTGAGAAAATGCAGGCACTTCTAGGGCCAACTGAGGGTGCCATAGCTTTTCAGGAATTACTAGACAGGCATGAAGTTTGATGGTCAAGAATAAAAAAAAAATGGTACATGACTTATCAACTGTCCCAGACATAATATGTAATCCAGAGACTTAGCTTAAGCAGTGAATAGGGTAGAAATAAGTGGTGGAGGGTGTGCAACTTTTGTGAGGGATGATGTGGCATATAGAAAGATAAATATAGAAACACAGAGTGTTTGCAAGTGTGTTATGGTGGAGGTGAGGACATCAGCTGGAAGTGTGAGAATAATGAACTTTTAATCCATGTGCTCAGTTATCTACAGAAAAGTTCAATCAAATTTAGGGAAATGTTGAGGGTTCTGTGATGGGGATATTAACACACATAATGTTAAATGGAATTGTTATGGAAGAGTTTATGGAAGAGCATTTATTGGTTTGTTTAAATGATGGAAGTGGAACCAGAATTAACATTAGAGGTTCATTGTTCAAGTCTGGTCTCACATTAGTTTCAGGAACAATCGCATTAAAATGTCAATGGAAAGTATTAGATCATTCAAAAATAGGGAATGATCATTTCCCTATAGTTTCCTCAGTAGGAGTGGAAATGCATAGGAATATGTCAACAAAACAGTTAAGATGGGGATTCCACAAAACAGATTGGGAACAATTTAATAAAATATGCAAGGTGCAACAATTTAATTTAAATATTGATGAAGATATTGACAGCTGTGCAGATAAACTAAGCTCAGTTATAACTGGCGTAGCAATTACAATTGAATTAATTCCCAAATCTGAAGGTAATGGAAAGAAGAAGACAGTTCTGTGTTGGAATAAAGAATGCTCTAAGGCAGTTATAAACAGGAATTAAGATTTTATGGTACTAAAAAGAACATTAGTACCAGAATCAGCTAATATCCGAGGAAAAGAGCACAGGCAAGGAGAGTACAATAGTTAAGCAAGAAAAAAGAAATACTGCCAATCATACTGCTCTTCAATATGGCAGGAAACACAGCTGGGAGATGGATGGAGTACTTTAAAGAATATGATTGGAGTCTATAAAGCCAACAGTATTCCAGTATTAACAAAAAAAGGAAGAAAAGCTGTTACTGGGAAAGAAAAGCCAGAATTAATAGTAAACACCCTTCAAAAGGCCCACAGTACAGATAATTTAGATGACAAATATAGAATGAGAATGAGGACATTTTGGAACAACATCAAGATATTTATAATCAACCTGTTGGACAGGGATCCTTAGATGCTGCATTTGGAATATTTGAATTTAACAGAGTACTAGTTCGGGATGGGTGCCCTGTGCCAGGGAAAGATAGAATATGTTATGTTATGCTCAAGTATGCAGATGATATAGTGCTTAAAATAGTCCTAGAACTCGTTAATAAGGTTTGGGAAGAGGTAACTGCCAAGGGCATGGAGACATGCTATTATTATTCCCTTTGCCAAGCCAGGAAAAGAGTCTTCGATAGATGGGAATTATAGACCTATTGATTCTAGTACTGGGTTTTAAGTTTCTTATTTGGACAAACAATTCAAGGACAGGTGGGCAGTGAAATGTCACAAATAGAAAGTGAGGAGAACGGGACACCATAAGGAAGTATGACAAGCCCAATTTGACTTAATATCATGATTAATAATATATTTAAAGGAATACCATTATGCAGCATTATGCGCTGATGACGGTGCTTTGTGGAAAAGGTGATGAATTTGTACTTTCAAAATTAAATAAATTCAATAGGGATCGTTGAACTGTGGTCTTTAGAATGGAGGTTCAAAATCTCTAAAACTTGATGTCAGATTTTTACAAGAAAAAATAAAAGAAAACTTGCAATTAGTTACCCAAGGCTACAAATAACTGCAAATGTGGTTTGACAGTAAATTGATCAAATGGAAAGATCATATAGAATATATTGAAAAGAAAAGTGGTAGAGTGTTGAATCTAATGAGATGTGTTGCAGGACGGGGCGGGGGCGCTGATAAACAGTCACTGAAGGAGATATATTGTGCACTTCTTCAATTGGTTTTAGATTATGGATGCATAGTTTATGGATCGGCATCAGCTACCATGCTAAAGAGATTAGATATTACTCAGGCTAAGCACTAAGATATATTGCAGGGGCAATCAAATCAACACCAATAGCAGCATTACTGGTGGAAACATCAGAGATGCCACTAAATCAACTAAGGCAAAATTAGCGATGGCCTGCATGGTACTCAATAGGCGAACTCCGGTCCAGTTCCGGGCTCTAAATCTTTGTGCTAGTTATCTTACACCTGGGTAGTGATTGGGTAAGCGTGTGTATGCGCGTGGAGCAGGAATAAAGCGCATTCAGAGCCTGAAGGTGCGTACACACTGCCAGTGACTTTGTCACTGCAAGTCGCCAGTGGCTGGCGGTGAAGTCGCTAGTGGGTGTTCCCACTACTGGTTGCCTAGTAACGTTTATAAATGACATTCACGGATGTCATTCCATTGCTGTTGACAGCGAATCTCTTTTCTTGCCACTAAATACAAAGATTTTGGAGGGAAAAGACTAAATATAAATGGGATCAGTACATAAAATGCTTTATATCAAAGATGAATGAGAAACTAGGCGTGCTGTTTGCCATAGCGGCTGTTTATCTGCGGCGAAAATGCAAATGCCGGTCTGTCTGGGTACATAAAATCCCCGCGATCTCAGATACACCTTTCCACGCAGTATTTTTCTTAAAAATGTCCTTGTACATGGGAAGAAACATATCATAGAGCACTGGAAAATTTCTAACAGCAAGAATTAGCCTTTCATCCATCTTTCTGTTCCTGCAGGAGCTGAGAGAGAGAGAAGGATCACGTGAGCTCTCCCGTCGTCTCTCCTATTGGCTGTCGCTTCCGTTAGTCGCTCCAAAGTTGAACTTTTCTCAACTTTGTTGCGTCGCTGGACACGCCCACATCTAGCGCCAACGGCCGCAACAGCTCATGTCGCCGGAAGTCGCTGTGCTCGCATTGAAAATGAATGGTATTGAGTCGCTATCGCGCGCGATGTCACTGGCAGTGTGTACGCACCTTGAGAGAAACATTTCTCCGGACGCGATTTAATCCCGCTCCTCGCGTTTTACCTCTCTACCCTAATAATGAGACATCACATAAACCCTAATTTACCATACATTGAGTTGCAGGTGCGGTTATTTTTACAGAAGCAGAGATACTGGAATCTTTCGCTTAAACGTACTGCAGAAAACAAAAATGAAGCTATTAGTCAGCATAGATTCTGAATGTAAAAGATACACATAAACTGGACTGCTGTCATTCAGCTTCAAAATGAACTGCTGATATTAAATGTATGCAGTATAACATTGACATCAAGCGTTTAAAATGGGTACTGCAGTCCAAATTCAAAATATTGAAGATAGATTTCTACTCCGCCCAATCCTCCCGACTCTAAGCTCACGGGTTGCCAGGTTGAGGACACGCAACAGGAATGCGCAAACTGACAATGGCAAGCGACAAGGCCTGTGTTTGCCCGCTAACTTGTTTCAAATCTGGCAACCCGGTTTGTCGAAATATTATTGGTGAGTGGGCAGTGGGCGGGAAAACACAGGCCAAAACACTAACAGAAATTCCGGCCCTGAACAGACATTTCAAAGTAGAATATACAGCATTGATTTCGGAGAAGCTGTATATCAATTGAGCATGTTTACCAAATCTCTGATAATATATTATCATTTTATGCTTTAGTACAATAAATATATTCTACCTTTAATATTCATATCTAAGTGCCCTCGACTAGTGAAGTCTCTGTTAGCAATACATATTTTTATTATACAGATCTTTTCTGGTAAGGAAATGTAGACTGGACCTCTTGGAACTTTTATTGAGTACTCATGGCCTACTAGATTCATTTACAGGGTCAAAACAGTGAACAGTAAGAGAAATGTTTGAAGAGAGTTGGGAATCATCAAATACATCTGGTACAGGATTGGCATGGAAAACAAAGAAATGGGCTACTGCAATAGCATTAGACTCCATACAATTTGGTCCAGTAGTTTTAATTTTCCCAGTGTCCCCATGGCTTTTCATTCAACCTGAAATTGACTTATCATTGCAAGATAGAATACAAAAAAACAAAAACAAAAAAAACAAGTGTGGAAATAATATAATTATACAATGAAATATAATGGAACAGCTCACTATTCATTTCTTCAAGTGTACACTGATGGTTCAACCAACCCAGATACTGGGAGGACAGGTGCAGCTTTTTATGTTCCAGAATTTAAAAAAGGAAAATATGGGAAAAACAGATGTGTACACTGCTGGGATGATAGCAATACAAATGGCACAAATGGGTTGGGTAGATGAAGTGATGCCGGATAAAGTGGTAGTTTGTTCTGACTCAATGGTAGCACTTCTGAGCATTCAAACATTCTAGACACGTTGCAGTGATATTTTAAGGTTGGAAGTCTAGTTCATTTCATATAGGTACCAGCCCATGTTAGAAGTGAAGAAGTCGACAAAATGGCTAAAGATTCATTAAGGATGGACAATCCAAATATCAAAATCACACTTAGCAGAGCAGAAGGAAAGCATTTAATCTCAGAAGCATGTAACAACAAATGGCAGAAGTACTGGGATACATGTCAGACAGGATGACAGTTTCATAGGGTACAAAGGAACATTAAACAAAGCAAAATCCTTCATAATATCAGCAGAGAGAAACGGGTAATTCTTTCTCACTTGTGAATGGGACATTCAAAACTCAGTGGTACTCTACATATAATACAGGTTTATGTGATGCATGTCAGAAAGTTGAAACAGTAGAACATGTGTTAATGGCATGTCCTAAATACGAAAGAGAGTGGATTGAATTTAGGTAAGAATTAGAAATTTCAGGATGTCATGAATTTAAAATATCCAGCATCTTAAATAATTGTCCAGGAACAATAATAAAAAAACAGTTATGAAATTCATTAGGTTCAGCGGTCTTAAACATAGGATTGAGGGATTTACATTAAACACTTGAGTTCATTCTTTTCACACGTCAGTACAGTAGGTGGCAGTATCAAAGTCTTTCTAACAAGTCAGTCCACCGTCGGCCATCTTTAGAATGCTTTCGGGAGGTTATTTCCTGTCAGTACAGCCTATCTACTTGAATAAAGAAAGCCCAAATCTCAAAAACGGTTAATCAAAATTACAACCAAATAACATATTTCAAATAAGCAGTAAAGTCTGACAACACATGTATCATAAATTGTGCTTCTTTACATCAGATTACGCTAAACAACACAATTTTCTAGTCTTGTAGCTAATGTGCATGCGCGGTGTCGAGTTGATTGACAGGCGATGTCTAAATCTAAAAGGTGATTGGCTCTTTTACCAGTAAGGTGGGACTTCCTTTCTACATCAGTTGACCGTTGGCTGCAGTTGATCGTTCCGATTTCTCCCACTCATTCTAATAGAAGTGGCCCATCTCTGCTAAACACTCTCTGGCATTATGCACCTAATCAGCTTTTTTGCGACACACCAATAATCCCACCGAAGAAGCAGAAGAACTGTTTGCAAGTTGATTTAAACATGCATTTTTATTTATTTTGTTGTTACGTTTGGTAACTTAGTTTCCTTCTTTTTTTGTGAGCATGTATTTTATTTTCAAACTAGTTTATTTACAAAAAATTGCATGTTCATGAGAATTTCCAATTAAATACACCAAGAATTGCGTTTTGCCTTTACTTTCAAATATGATCAGTTAAATGTACTTGTGATTTCGACATGAAAATTGTTTCCTGGGTGTTTTTTTATTCGTTTTTTTAAGTAAACCCAATTCCAAGTATATTTTAAAGTCATATACATTGTGATATGTTCTGCACAACCCGGTGGGTCATTTTACCTGATCGCTGCCCATTCGGCCCATTTCGCAGCCGACCCACTTGCCCGCTCGATTCTCCAGATGGCCAGTCCGCCCCTGATTGGCCCCAAAGTGCGTCGGCCCACCGGGAAAATGCCCGGTATTACCAGTCCAGCCCTGATGTTGATGTTATGGTTTCGTTCTTCAAATACTACATGGAGTCAAAACCTTGCACACTGTTTAAGGATCTTTATAAAACCTCAAACTGGATTTATGGAGGTTCAGAGAAGCTATACATATGGATAAATATTTTATTTTTGTGATATCAGGATAACAACTACGTCAAGCAACACCTAAAACAAATAGCTGAGGTACAGATCAACAGAGTATTTCCTACTGTTTGTCGCTTGAGGGCGTTAGTATCCTCTCATTAACAAAGTGAAATTACATGCTCTCAATCAGCTCCCTAGCTCGTCAACATGAATTCGGGTACCAGTAAGGGAACTGATCCACTGAACACTGGCACACTGATGACGCAATAGCCCGCGACACGATAACGAGCTCGAGCATTGAAGCGCTGCTGTTATTAATCAGCACCATCGCTGTATAAGTGCTATCATTCATTTTCCTTGAAGATATTCAAACTTACAGTGTTATTATTATTACAGATAAATTACATAAATAAATACAAATATATAAGAGTGTATTTTAAACCTTCTTTTAACAACTCATATATTTAAGATTGTTTCACTTTCGATGGTAATTATGAATGAAAGACATTACAAACAACATATATTTTAAAGTGAAAATATGGCTTGTACTTAATAGTTTTACACTTGTGTTCGTCATCTAATGACTTAAGAGACTTCAGAAGACAAGACGACGTTTCAGGTAAGGGAGCATAGTGAGCAAAGATGCTCCCTAGTTTTTACAGTGCATTGTGGGGTTTTTTAGGGAGCGAACATTTCAGCGCACTGGAACGACTTTGCGATAGTCCGAGTTACTGAGCAGTACCATACTGAACGGACCTGATTGAGATGCACCCCATGGGCGATTTCCAATCAAAAGTGAACATCTATACCCTACTCACTCCACAAAGCTCTTGATGTGGGTACTCTGAAGAGAGCGTGTGTATACAGTTGAATACACTTCACAAAAGTCTTGTAAATAGGGCCCTTTGTGAAAAAAATAAACTTTCTTACTTTTGTTTGGAACAACACTTCGAGTGGCACCCCCTTCCCGAAGTGACCTTCAAGGGTGCAAAAATACTGTTTGAGTCATCACTTGGTGGCGATACACAATAATGCAGGGGCGGTGGCATGATATTTACATGGAGGCGGGCTGGGTACCTTGTGGATGTGGTGGCACTGAAACATACAGGTATGCTGATGTTATAGTTTCGTTCCTCAAACACTACATGGAGTCAGAACCTTGCACAATGTTTAAGGATCTTTTAAAAACCTCAAACTGGATTTATGGAGATCCAGAGAAGCTATACATATGGATGAATCTTTTATTTTTTGTGATATCAGGATAAAAACTACGTCAAACAACACCTAAAGCAAAGTGTTATATCGTCTGTGAGGCTTCTGTCAGGGGGTGCCCCACTCTAGAACTGCCCCTGCAATAGTGGGTTATTTTTAAAGATATAGAAATTTTCAACAATCGGAATTTATCTTAATTTGATTTAAAGCTCAATAGTGCATCATCATTTGTGAAAGCTGCGTGACTATAAAGCTGAATACAATGGAAGTCTTTCTAGCAAGTCAGTCCGTTGTCGGCCATCTTTGGAATACTCTCTGGATGCTATTTCAGTCATGACAGTGCAGCTCCTATCTACTTGAATGGGAAAAAGGTTGGTCAAGTTAACAATCAAAGAACATATTTCAAATCAGCAATAAAATCTGACAAAACTGGTATCATAAATTGTGCTTTATTACCTCATATTATGCTAAAAAAAAACAGCAATTTCCCTGGCTTTTATAGCTAATACAAAGAGTTGATTGACAGGAGTTTTCTGGGACTTCCTTTCTACATCCATTGAGTGTTCCAATTTCTCCCATTCATTTAAATAGATGTGGCCCATCTCTGCTAAATAATCTCTAGTATAATGCACTAGGGATACAATGGGCCTAGTGTAGGCCTGACAAACATGTTGATCAGTCTAAAAGTATGAGAACCAAATATTTACTGGAAAAACAAGTCCTAAATCTGACCAACCTAATATTGTAAACACATTCATTAATCATCTGACAACTCAGTTTCTACCAGCAGAGGCACCACTTTCCTTCAACAGCAAGAGCTGGGAATACCAGCCTGTACAACATGTTCCACATGAATGTACTCGCCAAGATTTACGCATTGCACGTAACACACTTTTGGGATGCAATCTCATTGGTTCTTCAAACTATCGGACATGCCTTTACAACACCCCGATCCTTTGTCATGACTCTTTGGCTACTCCTCCTCCAGCGCCCCCTCCCTTCATGCAGCTGCTGCGCACTCGCTCGGCGCTCTCAGCCACGAGGTGTCCACGCGCCGCTTCTAAACGTTGATTGGTCAGTGAAGACACAAACGCCGAATTCCGACCAATGGGAGCGCTGTGCATGCGCTGAGCCATGCGGTGCATACCACATCCACATGAACAGCTGAAGTGGTAAACAAGTCTAGTGAGTCTCAGGCAGAATCGTCGGAGTATAAAACCCTAGCCTAGCTGATTATGCACAAAGTGTCTACTAAACATGCGAGCAGGGAGTGTGTGATTTGTAAATTTGCATAAAGCATTAATTTGCTGCAATTCCATTACGAGCAAGGTTTTTAGCATTTAATATGAACATTTGATGCACTTTCGAAGGATTATTGACGTTCTGGCTGATTTTACCGAGTTTTAGTCGCAAAGTCTTCTTTTCTTTCTTCTGTGCATTTAATATTCATAACGATGGTTGCGATGACAAAAAGAGTGAAGATGTTCGAGATCGTTTTAAATGATCCAACCAAGACTTTCTACTGCAGTGGAGATAAAGTTGCTGGGAATATCCTTGTGGAGGTGTCGGAGGTGACCAGAGTGACGGCCATGAGGGTGTTCGGAGTCGGATGCGCCAAAGTGGAGTACGCAAAAGGCAAACAGAGATGCCGTGAAGAAGTTGACTATCTTAAGTATGAAGAAGTAGTCCACATGGATGACCATCCTGAAGGTGAGTTCAAATGGTTTAACTGCGCTCTTAAAGTTGACATCGATCTGGTTAATGCATGCACAGAGATGGTGCTGATGTGTACTGCGAATATACCACGATTACATGGCTTGTCCATAAACGTTTTTGTTTTTATGTAATCAACATCAAGATTTAAGGTTGAAATTTATATAAATGTATGGGGAAAGTGTACATTTGTACTTTAAGCACATACTGTGTACCGTTTCGCTTATAGTTGATCATTGTTTTGTCTTCATTAGTGCATTTTAAATGGTCCTGATGTGTGACACATACATTTTTAATCAGCAAAAGGCTGTTTAAAATAGTTTTAATCATAGTCACAATGTAAAACATGTCAATTTCCCAACAGTACTTCATGTAAGTCACTTAAAAGATGCAACGAAGCCAATGCATCTCATTTCTAAAGTGTAAAAATGTTACAGTCAAGTGTATCCCGTATTACCAATGCCATCCTTAACTAACATCATTATCATTTCCTTTCACAGACACAGATGGTTCAGTCATCCTCCGTCCAGGCAACAAGTATGAATACTCATTTGGCTTTGAGCTGCCTCAACAAGGGTGAGTTTCCCCTTTGGTGTTCTCCAGTGACTAATTGCCTGCTCTGAAGTCATGTTGTCAGAGATTCATCAAACAGATTAATACAATTAACATTTTCCCAACAGGCAACTGGTGTCTTCTTACAAGGGCAAGTTCGGGTATGTTCAGTACTATGTGAGGGCTCTGATGGAAATGCCCTCTCAGCCCACCCTCCAGTGCAAGAAACACTTTGAAGTTGAAGAGCCCCTGGATGTAAATACCCCAGACTTGCTGGTGAGTTTCACATTTTCCAGACTTTCAAAGCTGTAGGCCTCCGATCATGCCTAACCCTGCCATTGAATTGGGCTTTGTGATTTAGTAGGTTTTTCTATTTATTAAGGATTGAGAAGACTTATCTCATTGAAGTTTTGATCATTGACTTCCATTAATAGTTCCTGAGAGCATAGAAAAGGAAACTAATTGTTTAGGACTCTACTGATAAACTGTTATCTGAATATAACATCTGCTCCAAGTCAGTCATAAACATGTGTACATGAAGCTGGAGTGCAAGTTGATCATCTATTTTTTTTCCGTCCATCCACAGTCTCCAACTGGAGGCATGAAGGAGAAGAAAGTCACCTGCATGTTCATCCCTGATGGCCAAGTGTCTCTGAACGCCAAGATTGACAGGCGTGGCTTCTGTGAGGGGGAGGAAATCTGCATCGATGCAAAATTCGAGAACACCTGCTCCCGCATCGTGGTACCCAAAGCGGCCATCATTGCCAAGCACACCTACCAGGCTAATGGACGCACCAAGGTCTTGAAGCAGAAGCTCTCCTCGGTGCGCGGCAACCACATCATCTCGGGCATGTGCGACGCCTGGCAGGGGAAGAGCATTCGGGTGCCCAAGATCAAGCCCTCCATTTTGGGCTGCAACATTATTCGAGTGGAATATGCACTGATGGTGAGTGTTTGGCTGGTTGCGTTGTGCAGTTATCATAATCTTGCTGTATACTTGGGAAAAATGTTGCAGATTTAAAGTGGCCGCTTAATTAAAACTCTTATTTATCCTTATCTACAGATTTACATGCACATCCCTGGCAGCGATAAGTTGGTTCTGGAGCTCCCACTCGTCATTGGCACCGTGCCCTACAATGGTTTTGGCAGCCGCACCAACAGCATGAGCAGCCAGGATGGTTCTGTCAGCACAGCGTCGGCCAGTTGGGTGTCCTTACGGATGCCATCATCCGCCCCACCCAGCTACTGCGATGTCACTCGTGATTGCTGCATGGATCATCCTCTCACGCCTCTGCTGGATGACTATGATGATGGAGACAGTCCCATCTACATGAACACACCCCAGTTCCAGTTCCCCCCACTCCCTGCTTATTCAGAGGTAAGAGAAATCACATTATACACTGTCCTCAAAAAGTATTTCTTTATTTGAACATATTTTCCACATTTTAGAATAGTGATGTAATCTAACTCTTTGTTCTTTTGTCATTCAGGTGGAGGAAGAGTTTAACAGCAGTGTTCGTATGCTTTCTGTCTGTTGAACTGACCCAGCAGAGCTAGAACTGAACTGTTGCCCATTAAAAAGGGGCTTCTTTTACACTATAAGCACTTCAGGCTTTCACCATGCGAATCGGAGCTGGTTTGAGAAGTGTTGAATGGATGTGTGAAAGATGAGGTGGAGGACTTGGGGTCCGAGCGAACCCGTGCAAGATGAGCTAGTCAAAGTTGCGAGGAAGAAGTGCCTGCGTTGCCTGCGTTGCCGACAGCCTCTTATATCCTGCTCATTTTCCACTCATACAGACGCTGTTTCAGGTCCTGAAATGGCGCAAGGGCTGTTTGGCATGCTGTATTTCACTGTGTTTGAGCTACTCCTTCTTGACATGAGATTACTACTGTGCAAGGCAATTATACCACATTATAGCCATATAAGCACACCTTGACTTTCCCAAATGTTGGTCATATACTTTCCAATAGTCTCCAACATAACATTAATTTGCATTTAGCTACTTGATTGTGTTGACTTTTCATCATGTTCGTTACCATTCCATTTGCAATCCAATGTTTTTGGGAGGTTCTTCAACACATTTGCTTTTATGCGTAAGGTTAAGCAGATGTGCTAATCCAGGGACATTTTGTTGTAAGTTACTTAAATGTAAAATGAAATGTAGTATGTCAATAATTTAATTAAGGTATCAAGGGAAATTATGCAGTGTCCGTGTGTAATGTGCCAGTGTTTATCTAATTTTATGCACTTGAATGGATGCAAGATATGAGTTACTATCCACATGGAGTTTTTCTATGTTCTTTTTTTTTTTTTTTTTTTACTCGTCTTCCAAAATTGCTTTTATGTTGGATCTACACTGAGGAATCAGGTGTACCAAACTTCCATTCAAGAAAAACCTTGTACTACAAAGGGCTCCGTTGATGTGTTTTCTCTTCCACTTTGGACTTCATCATTAGGCCAAAATATAACTGGACACTTTCAAGTGGCAAAATGGTGTTTGGGCTTTGGGCCCTTACCGCGTTTATTTGTGAGACCAGAAGCTACACTGTGTGTAGCCGTATCGTAAAGACATTTACATTTTGATGAACATTTCACTTGTGGAGATCTTCCTAAACCTATTTTTGTGAGTACAAGATGAATGTTATTGTAAAATATGTGGCAATGCAAATTTGCAAATTATCCTTTTTGTAAGTTAAAGTTGTGTTTTTTTAATGAGAACTCTTTGGGTTAATTTTCAATAAAAACATTGAAATGTCAGTCTAATCTGCATCCTTTTGTTCATTCACAGTATACTCTTCAACCATATGTACATTTAAAGTTGTTGAATGCTCTTTATTAAAGGAATGTCCTGGGTTCAATACAAGTTAAGCACAATTGAAAGAATGTGTGGCACAATGCCGATTCGAACAAAGATTCATTTTGACTCGTCTCACATTTTCTTAAAAAAAAGAAGAAAAAGAAAATCTTTGTTCCAGTAAGGCACTTACAATGGAATTGAATGGAGCCAATCTTTAAACTTTGAAAAACCCTCTGTTTCAAAAGTATAACCAGAAGATGTAAACAATATAGAGTACTATGGACATGAATGACAACAAATTGTGACTTATTGAAGAGAGGCGTGCTATTACTTTTTTTAAGTAATAACTTTTTTTTTTTTTTTTTTTACTTATCTGACTTTTTGCCTGTAGGATAATAAAATTAGGAAATAAAATCCCTTACACTAGTGACCAGAAAAATCACCAGATTTTTACAGAAAATATAAAAATGTATACTGAAAACAAAATTTTTATTTCACAATTCATTTGTGGACATTATTTCCACACAATTAAAATGAGTTTCTGGAATATAAATTTAATGCGTAATCTCTTCTCAGTAATTTGTCTATCAGAAACTTATGGTGATGATTCCTTATGTGCTTAATAGGAAAAGCAACACCCATATGCTTAAATAAGTAATGTACCAACACCTAACCATTAGCTCCACTCTTCTGCAAAATGGTTACATAAAAAATAAATAATAATAATAATTAAACATGAAAGAAACTCCTCTAAATCCCAACATAACTGAACAATGAAACACTGGCATGTCTCCTACTTGGTTCATTTGTCATAGAAATACATTAAAATAACATACTCTTCCAATCCAGTCCCATGCAAAGCATGCAGGGAACTGGAAATCTCCTGCCCAGTTTCAGCAATACATTGATGCAAAATATATTATTCACATAGTTCCAACACAACTGGAATAAGTGAACATATATGTTCTATAGATTGTTTGTACACAATGAAATTAAGTTGAGATCAAATGCTAAATAGTTGTGCTGCATCTGCTCATTTTAAACAAGTTTATTGGGCAAGGAGTAAAAAACATGTTGTGAGAACACCATTTGTTTGAAGTCTGAATCCATTTGATCATTTCATAGCAATGTGTTCTTGTCACTTTCTAATGACTGTTGACTACACAATATTATTATGTTCTCATCTCAAACATTAAATTGATTTCAGGTGTTCAAGTTTAGTATGTTAGATAAATCTGCTTTCCCTTTTTTTATACAGTAAACAACGTTTTCTTTGAATCCAGCTGGACTGATAGAAAATTCCATCCTTTTGGCTTCTTTATCACAAGTCATGGTTTATTTTCATTGGTTAACTTTAGATAAGATTTGAATGTGGTATGAATTGTGGAGTGAATTGAAAATCAGAGTAGGGTAAACATACAACGTTGTTCATATTTGCAGTGTTCATGACAAACATCATCTGATAATTGGCAGAATGACCCACAGTGGTTTATGTTTAATGTTTTACTTGCTTATTGGGTATATGTCACGAAAACTGTTATGGACCATTAAGTTTTTTTTGTTTTGTTTTTTGTACTGTGACAAACATTCATGAATATGAAAAATTAAGCACAAGTCCTTCAGTTTCTCAGTAGCCTAATGTGATGCAAAAAAAACAAAAAAGAAGATAAATCTAGGCATATTCTGTCATATGAAACAACTATAACACATATTAGTATTTGTTATACTGAATTTATTAATGCTACTTTTAATTAAAAAATGTGTTTATTGTTGATGATTTTCAATACTGCATTAGCTACAGCTATTATATATATATATACATATTTGTTGTGCTTAATTGTCATTAATTAATTAATTGGAATCCTAATGGCCCTAAAGTAAGCTTTGTTTTCTTTATAAATAATAAAAAAAATAATAATTCTAAATATTTTACTATAATTTTAATTTTATAATTTTTAACTACTACTATAATTATTATTATTATTATTATTATTACAGTATATACTTTTTATTTTGGGTTAAACATGACGTTTCTGGTGGGCTGTTTATACAATTTACATTTTCGTGCTACAGAACTGAAAAATATAAATTAACAATGAAACACTTGACACTGTTCGTCAGAAATGAGACAGAATTTGGTCAAAAACCAATGACCCTTTTGTAACATCCTTCACATAAATCTTATTCAGAACCAACACTTACAGTGTATGTTGGTCTGTGCTTCAGACATCTTCCTTACAGTAGTCTTGTAGAACTGGACAGGGGTCAAGACATTTGCGTCAATTTTGTGCTGCTCAGTTTCTTGTACGCATGCACCATTTGTCGAGACGTGCCCTACTCTTGTAGCGCAGTATGCGATAATGACAAAATGTGTTTATCTCTGGCAAAACACTCTCTCTTTCTGCTCAATCTCCCACATTCTCTAACTATCTCGTCCCTGCCCTTACTCTCTAATCTTATCCTGCCTCAGGAAACCCTCTCGTGTTTAAGGCCCTACCCAAACCACAATCCCTCTGCCGGGACGGCTGCCCAAATGTATCATTTCAAATCTAAATCCTTCTCCTTCTTTTGTCTATCTGTTTGAAATATGTGGTTCACAGGAGGTGAATTATCTGTAATGACTTGCTCCTGTCCAAACATGGTCATACTGTCATTCTGTAATGCATCTTCTATCCTGGTACACTTCAGCATGCACAAGTATATTTTCTCTCCTTTATTGGATGTGTTCTCAATATTTTAGATACAGGAGCACTGAGCAATTACATTTAATATTTACAAGGAAGAAAAGCAATCAAATATTTAAACAGAGTAAACAGAATAAGCCTGTGTACATGTTTGTACACAGGCTTATTCTGTTTGTACAAACTTAAAGGAATAGTTCACCCAAAAATGAAAATATTCTGTCATATACTCACTCTCATGCCACTTTAAACCTGTATGATTTTTTTCTTCTGTGGAACACATAAGGAGAATTTTGAAGAATCGTCATGAACACGAATAGTGGATCTGGATCCTCAAGATTGAAAAACAGACAAAAACACCTGCTGTAAAACCTTTTCTTTTTAAATGGACAAGTCTTCTGAAGCCATGTGATCTTTGTGTGATGAACACACCAAAAAGTCATTATTGACTAGTATGCAGCTCCCAAATCAAATCTGTGGCCTATGGCACAGGCTGAGGATCAACCACATCAACGTCATTGATTCTTGAGTGTCTCATAACCAATGTTTGGTAATTTACTCAAAGCGGTAATCCACTTAAAATTATTTATTACTACTCTAAAAGTTTAATCAGATTACTTTACTTCATTAAAACGTAGTCACATTACTTAGTACTTCACTTTTAAGCAGTATAAGCAAATTATCAGGGCCAGCAAAGCCTTCTCTGCTGGCCTAACATGCCAAATAAATACATATTTTTCATCCTTTCATTCTCAATCACATTTTTGCCTATGTATTTTTAATCTCTTTCCACTCTTAATTAATCTACAAACAAATAGAGAAAAACTAAAAGTTTATCCAGTCAGAATGTATTCCTTGATGCTTTCAAGTGAAGTGTGACAACTGTTTCACAAATCACATGCCCAAAGCAGCGTGAGTTTGAGCTCCACCTCATCAGGCCTTCAGAATTTCCACAGAATCCCTCAACAGTGCAAATTTATGGGCAACTAAAGTCAGATTGTCAGATTCATCAGCCAATCAGATTAATTAATTTATTCTTGGTGGGTGTGATCTTTAGGATATGCGTGGTTGAGGACTTCTAGCTGGCCTTGAGTGACACTATCCCGCTTGAAGTGATTATGTAATTCAAGAGCGAAGAGCACGAGATCTTGCTGATGAGTCAGCTGTCATTACTGCCGCTATCGCCATTGAGAAAGAGATCCTTATGGATTTAAAAACACAAGATGTTCTGCATGACCATGTGATTGCATAATTTATTAAACAGGAAAGGAGGACTGATTTTCACTTCAAGTAAATTGGTAAGTGCTTTTTGCATTGCTATAGCAACATCAGGAGTTTTCTAAGTGTAAATTATGCTGCTTGAGCATTCAGAGTCAGATCAAGTTTTGAAAAGTAGCGCTGCGTTCCATTCAACTCTGAAAGTTTGATTTTCCAACTTCCTACTAGAAAAAGTGCAATGAATACATTTTTAAGTAAGAATTACAACTTGTTGGCTCGTGCAGAAATTCTCAACTCCGATTTCGCCGAGATGCAGGGGCATTATGTCACACAAACATGGTGACACTCAAATGATAACACTCACACTACTTTTAATAGTTTTATAGTGTTTTTATGGTGAGATAGATGATTTTTTTTCTGAGATTGACAGCCTCAATGTGACAAATTTCCCCTTTTGTATTCCACAGAAGAAATAAAGTCAAATGGGTTTGGAGGGGCATGAGGGTAAGTAACGACCGAATTTTTCTATTTGGGTGAATTACTATTTTAATTATGTGATTGTTCTTGTGTATGGCGATGTACAGTGTCAAGAAAAAGTATGTGAACCCTTTGGAATTTGCTGGTTTTCTGCATTACTTGGTCATAATATGTGATCTCATCTTTATCAAAGTCACAAGTGTAGACAAACACAATGTGCTTAAACTAACAACACATAAAAAAATTATAATATTTAATGTCTTATTACAGCCCATTAGACATTCGCAGTGTGTTGTAAAAAGTAAGTGAACCCTTGGATTTAATAACTGGTCGATCCTCCTTTGGTAGCAATAACCCCAACCAAGCGTTTCCAGTGGCTGCGGATTAGACCTGCACAGCGTTTAGATGGAAGTTCAGACCATTCTTTCTTACAGAACTGCTTCAGCTCAGCCATATTCTTATGATATCTGGTGTGAACATCTCTCTTGATGTAATTCCACAGCATCTCTATTGGGTTCAGTTCTGGGCTCTGACTGGGCCACTCCAAAAGTTGGATTTTCTTTTTTTGAAGCCATCCTGTAGTAGATTTACCTCAATGTTTAGGGACATTGTCCTGCTGCATCATCCAATGTCTTCTGAGCTTTAGCTGGCACACAGCCACCCTGGCTTTGAGTCAGAAGTTGGCAAACCTGTCATCCAATTAAATAAATTACATTGGAGGTGTGGGTTAGAGCTATTTTGACTTGTAAAAAGCACTCAAGCATTTTGAGATTGTTATTCACAAGAAACATCTGCTGATGTAAACCTTGCCTCACAAAAAAGAGATCTCAGAAAACCTACGATCAAGAATTGTTGCTTTGCATAACGCTGGAAAGGGTTACAAAATTATTTCGAAAACCTATTCATCTGTTCACAGTTAGACAAACTGTCTATAAATGGAGACGATTTAGAACTGTGTCTACTCTCCCTAGAAGTGGCCGTCCAGCCAAGATGACAGAAAAGGGCACACCTAAGAATGCTCAATGAAGTAAAAAAAAGAACCCTAAAGTGACATCTAAAGACTTGAAGGAATCATTGGAACTGGTTAACATCTCTTTTCATGAGTCTACTATACAGAAAACATTAAACAGGCATGGTGTCTATGGCAGGACACCACGAAGGAAACCGCTGCTTTCCAACAAAACTTGCTGCATGCCAGAGTTTGCCAAAGACCACCTTGACACTCCACAATTAGTTTTGTGGAACTAAGGTTGAATTGTTTGAGAAGAAACACACAGCACTATGTATGGTGTAAAAAGGGCACCACATACAGTACCTGCATAAAAACATCAACCCAACTGTGAAGTATGGTGGAGGAAGCATCATGGGGCTGCTTTGCTGCTTCGGGGCCTGGACTGCCATCATCGAGGGAGAATTTAATTACCAAGTTCATCAAGATATCCTACAGGATAATTTAGCTTTTGTGTACATTAAAGGCTATGGGTTCATTTACTTTTCCACAGCACTGTGAATCTTTAATAGTATGAGTTCAATAAAGACATGACAGATTATAATTGTTTTTGTGTTGTTAGCTTAAGCACATTGTGTTCTGTTTATACTTGTGACATTGATGAAGATGGGATAACATTTTATGACCAATTAATGCAGAAAACCAGCAAAGGTTCATATACATTTTTTGCCACTGTAGTTATGGGCCAGCAGGGTAACAGCAGTGGGCCTAGTACATAGCCTTGTGGTACACCAGTGTTATATATGGTGTGATGAAAAGTTCTGGTTTGGATTTTGATTACCTAATGCCTGTTGTTTCAGGACCAAGTTGCAGAGAGAGATAGAGAGAGAGAGAGAGAGAGAGAGAGAGAGAGAGAGAGAGAGAGAGAGACATGTTAAATTCAAGAGAAGACATATTGTTCATTAGGCTCTTTGTTATGATTGTGTTTAATGCTGAGCTGAAGTCAATAAAAATAATGGTGACATCCTCTATGAAGTGGCTTTGAATACCTTAAAGCAATATATGTTTTGAAACAGATCTCTGGTGTGCTACTGGATTTCTCCAAACATGCATAAAATCTGTTAAGTGAGTCGGGTAGGAAGGTGCCATTGATACAGGCAGGGTGGTTTCTCTTCCTGTGGTCAATGATATGCTGTTGACATGTCTTTGGGAAATGCTCAATATTATTTCACTAAAGTAGTCTTAAACAGCCTTGGTAACATAAAGTGCATGTGCTACGTGCTCAGAGGCATGCAGCCAAAATTAAGCATGCTCAAGAGATGCCTTTCTGACATGAAGATTCATTTTTACTGCTTCTTCTTAACATATGTAGACACCCACTACATTTAAACTTGCATGATACAGCAGCTATTAAAAGAAACCCTGTAACCAGCATGGTATTGCCCCTTCAGATGCCAGAAAATTTGACCACATTTGCACATTTTAATTATTATTATAAAAGCACAATTCAACTATTGTATAGCCAAAGAGCAAACAGGTTGTTAGTTGCATTATGGGAATATTTAGACAGACAGATCAGACATTCTTGACCCTTGACTTTAAACAAATATTTTCCTGACTTCTAGAAGAGAACAAGTTCTTTCTTGCCATCGAAAGCTCTATAAATGAGAAGCGAATGACCAAAACAAGTTTTTGCCAAAGTTGTTTTTTTGTTGTTGTTTTTTTTCAAGAATCTTTTAAACAATTAATCATCTGCTGATGGTAAAGAATCACTTCCTCTTTTTGTTCTTCTGAGATACATAACGTATTCAGGTCTTCAAATTTTAAAGTAACAAGAGGCTTACATAAGTTTTGAACATGGAAATGAAAATGAACATTTAACATTTAAGATTGTTATTAAGTGTGTTTAGGACAGTATTACAAACTAGATTTAAAGATTTTCTGAAGAAAACCTGAGTATTGCTTTTCCATTCAGAACCTGAGACATTATAATGTGAAGTTACAGCCCATTTGTATACAGATGAATGGGAGAAATCATAATGCTAAATACTGCGGAGGGTGTAATCCCTCGTTACAGTTAAAAGAGCCAATGGCCTGTTTGTTTAGTCAAGAACATGTATAGGTATGTGCTTTAGTAATTCAATTATTAAATATATAATGATTACATTATTCAAAATAATTATATTTAAATATTTATAGATATAATATATAATAAATATAATTCCAATAATTAAAATACATTACATTATTGTGGCAGATGAGTAAGGTATTGTTTAGGCAATACAAAAAGTGGCTTTAGAAGGCATAACATAAGAAGAACATTAGAACGTAAGCTTTAGCAGGCATCTACATGGAGGGGCCTTCTCTTGTGTCACTGTTAACTGTAGAAAACACAGCACTAAGTGTTTGACCATGCAAATTTATGTCGAATACAAGGGAAGCTATTTGCTGACTATGTGGAAAAATAGTTTATTGGACACAGCGTTGTCTAATTTTATCTAATAACTGACGAACAGTGTTATTATTGTTAATGAAATCAAAAACTAAATGAAACATTTTTATGACTTAAATAAAAATTAAATACATATTTGAAAAAACAGAAACTAAACAAAAATACATTTGCATGTTTTAAAAAGTAACAAAAATAAAACTGACTGTAATTAATTTAAGTTTTATTCTGTGTTGCACAGTATTATCACATTTGAATCATTTACAACCCTTCATTAAAATTATCAATAAAAATGCAAATGGCAGATAACATTTTGTTGAAATTCCTTCGGAGGAAACAAAGTTTGATTGAGCGTGCACTTTTAATTAAGTTTACGTGACGAGTTTGGCTTTCTGTGTCATTATTAACAGCTGTGTGCATCCATATGAGCAAAATAAGTTAATTGTTGTTGTTTTCTTTCACAATTACAATACATTATGCATATTTGAGAACACACTTGGAAAGGTACTGTAACATGCCTTTAATCGTGATCATTATTTGTCAATAATGTGTTATTGGCTTGCACCATTAAGTTGTTATTTCTATGATCCAGCTTGATTTAAAGTTACCAACACTGTAAATGATTTCTGTTGTTTTCACAGTAATATTGCTGTATTTTCAGTGAAAGTTTACTGTAGAAACAGTTTACAGTATGTTGCTGTCAATTTCATAGCTTTTACAGTATTATTGCTGTATTTCCAGCTTTGTCTACTGTAGAAACTATTTACAGGAAAGTTGCTGTCAATTTATGCTATTCTTTGAAAAAAAAACAGAGTTGGACAATAATAACAGTAATCCTTATATTACTGTTAAATTGATGACAGTATTATTTCAGACAAGCCCCGACAGAGGACGTTTTTTGGTTTATTGAGGTAATTTCAGCTTAGGAATTTTACAATACATTGTTTCATAAGGGAACCCATATATGAAGGCATTTAGTATATAGTTAAAAAAAAAGTTAAACATTTATGTGGGTGTTTTTTAATTGCGTGTCTATATGGTTGCCAGATTTTGTCACAGACCCAACTAATCTAATAGGTTTAGCCTACACTTTTTTGGGTGGGAGATGTGATTCCCATCCAATGATCAATAACATAGGTTATGCAAAATAGATAAAATCAATTCCCATGATTTTTTTATTATTAGTATTTTGCTTTCTAATTGCACACTTAATTACACAAAGAGTGAAATCGCAATGGGTATACCTGGCAACCAATCATCTAAACCGTCAGCCAGGTGAGATGTAAAATTCTATTTGTATTCAATATTTTAAAGATGTGTATTTCTAAACGTTTCACCCCAAATGTGAAGATATTCGTTTTACCATTAAATAATCGGTGGTGATTTTGATATAAAGATAACGTTAGCTTTGTAACGCAAACATTCTTGCCAGTTAGCCAAATACTAGTTATCACAAGGTTTGCTGTTAATGTTAGTTAATAATTTCAAGTTTAGAACAAAGTAAATCGAAATGTTATTTTTTCTGAACATTTGTGTGTAACGTTAACTTACACCGTGTGCGTGCGTGTGGCCTGTCACAATCAAGGCCTCATATGCGCCCGTTAACGTTACGTTACCCCTACAAGGCTATGTTCGAAATCGACCTATGTTATCCACGACTTGAAGGGACAACCACAGTGTTTTCAATTATATTATACATTTATAACGTGAGTACAACCGATGTACACTTAAAGTGAATTACACAGTCGGTGAAAGTCGCGCCGAATGAATTCCCGCGTCTCGGCATCCTTCAGACCAGACGTTCACAGGGTTCGATTTTGCTCACTCGTTTTCATTCACGTCAAGTACACTACCGTATATTAGTTTATTAATGTCTGGAAACAGCCACTGCCAACGGACTGAGGTTAATTTAGTTGTATATTTGATATTCGTTTGATATTCACGACAATGGTCATTATAATCTCCGTTTTTGTCACCTTGGGTGCTTCTCATTTCTTATTTGTGACAAATCAGGTTCTCCTCGAAATCGGGTCTCTGTCAGGACCCCAAGCGATCTCAAATTAGTTTTAATTGGTAGGTCTACTCTCTTTAGTGTCTAATTACAATTCCTACAAAATCATGTTATGATAAATCCTTTTGAACCACTTTAAAATGACCATTAATATCTGTAACTTATTATTTAGCATACTAGCACAGATACCGATTGGCCTGATAGCATACACGCATTTACACCTACTGTACATGTATTCAGTCATCTTTAATGCAATTATGTGTTAAAAAGATCAGGGTCATTAAGAAAGAGGATTCATTGTGAAACGAACATCTCCGTAGGTTTATGCAGTGTTGAATATGTTTTTCATCTCTTTCAGCATGTATGTAGTTGTTCGACATTGCAGCGGCTGATGAGTATCGCTCTTACGGTTAATACAGAGGTAAGTAATTTTCAGCTATTGAAGAACACATTCAAATACATCAAATTAGAGCGGTTTTAGCTTTTAACATGGATCGAGGAGATCAGGATCTTAGAATTTAGTTTAAAGGGATAGTACACCCAAAAATGTACTCACACTCACATAGTTTCATTCTCATTTAAAGGTATTAAGTTTTGGCTTATCTCCTGGTTCAATGTATTGTGGTTCCATATACTGTAAATTAAATGAAAGCTGTTTATCACATTGTCTGCCAAGCTGTAGTGCAACTAAATTTTTGTTTTGTTCTCTATAGGCAGCAAAAATCTGGGATCTGCATTGGCCCTTCGAAGTCTGGACTGGAGAATGTTTTTACAGTTTAATGAATTACATTTTAATAAAAGATTTAAAATGGACTTCTGAGTGTTGTCATAATTGATGTGACATCTTATAATTAGTAATATAACTGTGAAATATTTGTGCATACAAGTCTTTGTATTTCATTCTTTTTAAGCCTGTAACAGATTGTATTTAGTCATAATATGTATATATGTGAATATAAAAACTATAATATGTGAATATAAAAACTACCGTAATCAATTATACTGCATAGTAACTTTACAGTGTTTTAAAATACAGTGCAAAAACAAGAACTGTAATTAATTTTACAGTATAAATATACTGTAAGTTATTATACAGTATGCTGTGAACTACTGTAGTCAGATTTACAGTAATTTTACCGTGGAATAAAATACTGAAGCTTGCTGGATATTTGTTGCCAGTAAGTTACTGTTGATTTTACGTTAAATTTTTTACAGTGAATATAGGTGACAGACTGGGCATTAAAATTTTAGCATTGTTTAATTAAACGTTGTTGTAAAATTTAGTCATTGTGACTTATGATGGGGGAATGATTTCCATTTCATTTGAAATCAGCAAGATTCATTCACAGTGGTTAATATTTAATCTGTTGTTTATCTGTCTATTTAATCTGTCTATACACATCCTGCACTGCTGAAGTGACCCGTTTCATTCCAGGTGCATTCCGAAAATTACAATAATTTTATGTATGCCCAGCATAACACATCCGCACAAGTTTCATTATAAAACATTCAAAATTTGCCACCTCAAGCTTAATGACACGGGTTTGACATCAGAGACTCTGAGAGACTGAAAATACCAATGGCTCTCGCATGTCTTGTGACTGATTGTCAGGAGCTGAGGTACATTCTATTGGCTCTCGCATGTCTTGTGACCGATTGTCAGGAGCTGAGGTACATTCTATTGGCTCCCGTGTCTTGTGACCGATTGTCAGGACCTGAGGTACATTCTATTGGCTCCTGTGTGCCTTGTGACCGATTGTCAGGGGCTGAAGTACATTCTAGATGCTCCTGTGTGTCTTGTGACCGATTGTCAGGGGCTGAGGAACATTCTATTGGCTCCCGTGTGCCTTGTGACCGATTGTCAGGGGCTGAAGTACATTCTATATGCTCCAGTGTGTCTTGTGTCCGATTGTCAGGAGTTGAAGTACATTCTATTGGCTCCCGTGTGTCTTGTGTCCGATTGTCAGGAGCTGAAGTACATTCTATATGCTCCTGTGTGCCTTGTGTCCGATTGTCAGGAGCTGAGGTACATTCTATATGCTCCTGTGTGTCTTGTGTCCGATTGTCAGGAGCTGAAGTACATTCTATATGCTCCTGTGTGTCTTGTGACCGATTGTCGGGAGCTGAAGTACATTCTATTGGCTCTCGCGTGTCTTGTGACCGATTGTCGGGAGCTGAAGTACATTCTATATGCTCCTGTGTGTCTTGTGTCCGATTGTCAGGAGCTGAAGTACATTCTATTGGCTCCTGTGTGTCTTGTGTCTGATTGTCAGGAGCTGAAGTACATTCTATTGGCTCCCGTGTGTCTTGTGACCGATTGTCGGGAGCTGAAGTACATTCTATTGGCTCCTGTGTGTCTTGTGACCGATTGTCAGGAGCTGAGGTAAATTCTATTGGCTCCTGTGTGTCTTGTGACCGATTGTCAGGGGCTGAGGTACATTCTATTGGCTCCCGTGTGCCTTGTGACCGATTGTCAGGGGCTGAAGTACATTCTACATGCTCCTGTGTGTCTTGTGTCCGATTGTCAGGGGCTGAGGTACATTCTATTGGTTCTCGCATGTCTTGTGACCGATTGTCAGGAGCTGAGGTACATTCTATTGGCTCCCGTGTCTTGTGACCGATTGTCAGGAGCTGAGGTACATTCTATTGGCTCCTGTGTGTCTTGTGACCGATTGTCAGGGGCTGAGGTACATTCTATGAGCTCCCGTGTGCCTTGTGACCCGATTGTCAGGGGCTGAAGTACATTCTATTGGCTCCCGTGTGTCTTGTGTCCGATTGTCAGGAGCTGAAGTACATTCTATATGCTCCTGTGTGTCTTGTGTCCGATTGTCAGGAGCTGAGGTACATTCTATATGTTCCTGTGTGTCTTGTGACCGATTGTCAGGAGCTGAAGTACATTCTATTGGCTCTCGCGTGTCTTGTGACCGATTGTCGGGAGCTGAAGTACATTCTATATGCTCCTGTGTGTCTTGTGACCGATTGTCAGGAGCTGAAGTACATTCTATTGGCTCTCGCGTGTCTTGTGTCCGATTGTCAGGAGCTGAGGTACATTCTATATGCTCCTGTGTGTCTTGTGTCCGATTGTCAGGGGCTAAAGTACATTCTACATGCTCCTGTGTGTCTTGTGTCCGATTGTCAGGAGCTGAGGTACATTCTATATGCTCCTGTGTGTCTTGTGTCCGATTGTCAGGAGCTGAAGTACATTCTATATGCTCCTGTGTGTCTTGTGACCCGATTGTCGGGAGCTGAAGTACATTCTATTGGCTCTGCGTGTCTTGTGACCGATTGTCGGGAGCTGAAGTACATTCTATATGCTCCTGTGTGTCTTGTGTCCGATTGTCAGGAGCTGAAGTACATTCTATTGGCTCCCGTGTGTCTTGTGTCTGATTGTCAGGAGCTGAAGTACATTCTATTGGCTCCCGTGTGTCTTGTGACCGATTGTCGGGAGCTGAAGAACATTCTATTGGCTCCTGTGTGTCTTGTGACCCGATTGTCAGGAGCTGAGGTACATTCTGTTGGCTCCTGTGTGTCTTGTGACCCGATTGTCAGGGGCTGAGGTACATTCTATTGGCTCCCGTGTGTCTTGTGTCCGATTGTCAGGAGCTGAAGTACATTCTATTGGCTCCTGTGTGCCTTGTGACCCGATTGTCAGGGGCTGAAGTACATTCTACATGCTCCTGTGTGTCTTGTGTCCGATTGTCAGGGGCTGAGGTACATTCTATTGATTCTCGCATGTCTTGTGACCCGATTTTCAGGAGCTGAGGTACATTCTATTGGCTCCCGTGTCTTGTGACCGATTGTCAGTAGCTGAGGTACATTCTATTGGCTCCTGTGTGTCTTGTGACCGATTGTCAGGGGCTGAGGTACATTCTATGAGCTCCCGTGTGCCTTGTGACCCGATTGTCAGGGGCTGAAGTACATTCTATTGGCTCCCGTGTGTCTTGTGTCCGATTGTCAGGAGCTGAAGTACATTCTATATGCTCCTGTGTGTCTTGTGTCCGATTGTCAGGAGCTGAAGTACATTCTATATGCTCCTGTGTGTCTTGTGACCGATTGTCAGGAGCTGAAGTACATTCTATTGGCTCTCGCGTGTCTTGTGACCGATTGTCGGGAGCTGAAGTACATTCTATATGCTCCTGTGTGTCTTGTGACCGATTGTCAGGAGCTGAAGTACATTCTATTGGCTCTCGCGTGTCTTGTGTCCGATTGTCAGGAGCTGAGGTACATTCTATATGCTCCTGTGTGTCTTGTGTCCGATTGTCAGGGGCTGAAGTACATTCTACATGCTCCTGTGTGTCTTGTGTCCGATTGTCAGGAGCTGAGGTACATTCTATATGCTCCTGTGTGTCTTGTGTCCGATTGTCAGGAGCTGAAGTACATTCTATATGCTCCTGTGTGTCTTGTGACCGATTGTCAGGAGCTGAAGTACATTCTATTGGCTCTCACGTGTCTTGTGACCGATTGTCGGGAGCTGAAGTACATTCTATATGCTCCTGTGTGTCTTGTGTCCGATTGTCAGGAGCTGAAGTACATTCTATTGGCTCTGCGTGTCTTGTGACCCGATTGTCAGGAGCTGAGGTACATTCTATATGCTCCTGTGTGTCTTGTGTCCGATTGTCAGGAGCTGAAGTACATTCTATATGCTCCTGTGTGTCTTGTGTCCGATTGTCAGGAGCTGAAGTACATTCTATTGGCTCCCGTGTGTCTTGTGTCCGATTGTCAGGAGCTGAAGTACATTCTATATGCTCCTGTGTGTCTTGTGTCCGATTGTCAGGAGCTGAAGTACATTCTATTGGCTCCCGTGTGTCTTGTGACCGATTGTAGGGAGCTGAAGTACATTCTATATGCTCCTGTGTGTCTTATGTCCGATTGTCAGGGGCTGAAGTACATTCTACATGCTCCTGTGTGTCTTGTGTCCGATTGTCAGGGGCTGAGGTACATTCTATTGATTCTCGCATGTCTTGTGACCGATTTTCAGGAGCTGAGGTACATTCTATTGGCTCCCGTGTCTTGTGACCGATTGTCAGTAGCTGAGGTACATTCTATTGGCTCCTGTGTGTCTTGTGACCGATTGTCAGGGGCTGAAGTACATTCTATTGGCTCCCGTGTGTCTTGTGTCCGATTGTCAGGAGCTGAGGTACATTCTATTGGCTCTCTGCTGTGTCTTGTGACCGATTGTCAGGAGCTGAGGTACATTCTATATGGCTCCTGTGTGTCTTGTGTCCGATTGTCAGGAGCTGAAGTACATTCTATATGCTCCTGTGTGTCTTGTGTCCGATTGTCAGGAGCTGAGGTACATTCTATATGCTCCTGTGTGTCTTGTGTCCGATTGTCAGGAGCTGAAGTACATTCTATATGCTCCTGTGTGTCTTGTGACCGATTGTCAGGAGCTGAAGTACATTCTATTGGCTCTCACGTGTCTTGTGACCGATTGTCGGGAGCTGAAGTACATTCTATATGCTCCTGTGTGTCTTGTGTCCGATTGTCAGGAGCTGAAGTACATTCTATTGGCTCTCGCGTGTCTTGTGACCGATTGTCGGGAGCTGAAGTACATTCTATATGCTCCTGTGTGTCTTGTGACCGATTGTCAGGAGCTGAAGTACATTCTATTGGCTCTGCGTGTCTTGTGTCCGATTGTCAGGAGCTGAGGTACATTCTATATGCTCCTGTGTGTCTTGTGTCCGATTGTCAGGGGCTGAAGTACATTCTACATGCTCCTGTGTGTCTTGTGTCCGATTGTCAGGAGCTGAGGTACATTCTATATGCTCCTGTGTGTCTTGTGTCCGATTGTCAGGAGCTGAAGTACATTCTATATGCTCCTGTGTGTCTTGTGACCGATTGTCAGGAGCTGAAGTACATTCTATTGGCTCTCACGTGTCTTGTGACCGATTGTCGGGAGCTGAAGTACATTCTATATGCTCCTGTGTGTCTTGTGTCCGATTGTCAGGAGCTGAAGTACATTCTATTGGCTCTCGTGTGTCTTGTGACCGATTGTCAGGAGCTGAGGTACATTCTATATGCTCCTGTGTGTCTTGTGTCCGATTGTCAGGAGCTGAAGTACATTCTATATGCTCCTGTGTGTCTTGTGTCCGATTGTCAGGAGCTGAAGTACATTCTATTGGCTCCCGTGTGTCTTGTGTCCGATTGTCAGGAGCTGAAGTACATTCTATATGCTCCTGTGTGTCTTGTGTCCGATTGTCAGGAGCTGAAGTACATTCTATTGGCTCCCGTGTGTCTTGTGACCGATTGTAGGAGCTGAAGTACATTCTATATGCTCCTGTGTGTCTTATGTCCGATTGTCAGGGGCTGAAGTACATTCTACATGCTCCTGTGTGTCTTGTGTCCGATTGTCAGGAGCTGAGGTACATTCTATATGCTCCTGTGTGTCTTGTGTCCGATTGTCGGGAGCTGAAGTACATTCTATATGCTCCTGTGTGTCTTGTGACCGATTGTCAGGAGCTGAAGTACATTCTATTGGCTCTCACGTGTCTTGTGACCGATTGTCAGGAGCTGAAGTACATTCTATATGCTCCTGTGTGTCTTGTGTCCGATTGTCAGGAGCTGAAGTACATTCTATATGGCTCCTGTGTGTCTTGTGATCCGATTGTCAGGAGCTGAAGTACATTCTATTGGCTCCCGTGTGTCTTGTGTCCGATTGTCAGGAGCTGAAGTACATTCTATATGCTCCTGTGTGTCTTGTGTCCGATTGTCAGGAGCTGAAGTACATTCTATTGGCTCCTGTGTGTCTTGTGTCCGATTGTCAGGAGCTGAAGTACATTCTATATGCTCCTGTGTGTCTTGTGTCCGATTGTCAGGAGCTGAAGTACATTCTATTGGCTCCCGTGTGTCTTGTGACCGATTGTCGGGAGCTGAAGTACATTCTATTGGCTCCCGTGTGTCTTTTGACTGATTGTCAGGAGCTGAGGTACATTCTATTGGCTCCCGTGTGTCTTGTGTCTGATTGTCAGGAGCTGAGGTACATTCTATTGGCTCCCGTGTCTTGTGACCCGATTGTCAGTAGCTGAGGTACATTCTATTGGCTCCTGTGTGTCTTGTGACCGATTGTCAGGGGCTGAGGTACATTCTATGAGCTCCCGTGTGCCTTGTGACCGATTGTCAGGGGCTGAAGTACATTCTATTGGCTCCCGTGTGTGTCTTGTAGATCCTGATTGTCAGGGAGCTGAAGTACATTCTATTGGCTCCTGTGTGTCTTGTGACCGATTGTCAGGAGCTGAGGTAAATTCTATTGGCTCCTGTGTGTCTTGTGACCGATTGTCAGGGGCTGAGGTACATTCTATTGGCTCCCGTGTGCCTTGTGACCGATTGTCAGGGGCTGAAGTACATTCTACATGCTCCTGTGTGTCTTGTGTCCGATTGTCAGGGGCTGAGGTACATTCTATTGGTTCTCGCATGTCTTGTGACCGATTGTCAGGAGCTGAGGTACATTCTATTGGCTCCCGTGTCTTGTGACCGATTGTCAGGAGCTGAGGTACATTCTATTGGCTCCTGTGTGTCTTGTGACCGATTGTCAGGGGCTGAGGTACATTCTATGAGCTCCCGTGTGCCTTGTGACCGATTGTCAGGGGCTGAAGTACATTCTATTGGCTCCCGTGTGTCTTGTGTCCGATTGTCAGGAGCTGAAGTACATTCTATATGCTCCTGTGTGTCTTGTGTCCGATTGTCAGGAGCTGAGGTACATTCTATATGTTCCTGTGTGTCTTGTGACCGATTGTCAGGAGCTGAAGTACATTCTATTGGCTCTCGCGTGTCTTGTGACCGATTGTCGGGAGCTGAAGTACATTCTATATGCTCCTGTGTGTCTTGTGACCGATTGTCAGGAGCTGAAGTACATTCTATTGGCTCTCGCGTGTCTTGTGTCCGATTGTCAGGAGCTGAGGTACATTCTATATGCTCCTGTGTGTCTTGTGTCCGATTGTCAGGGGCTAAAGTACATTCTACATGCTCCTGTGTGTCTTGTGTCCGATTGTCAGGAGCTGAGGTACATTCTATATGCTCCTGTGTGTCTTGTGTCCGATTGTCAGGAGCTGAAGTACATTCTATATGCTCCTGTGTGTCTTGTGACCGATTGTCGGGAGCTGAAGTACATTCTATTGGCTCTCGCGTGTCTTGTGACCGATTGTCGGGAGCTGAAGTACATTCTATATGCTCCTGTGTGTCTTGTGTCCGATTGTCAGGAGCTGAAGTACATTCTATTGGCTCCCGTGTGTCTTGTGTCTGATTGTCAGGAGCTGAAGTACATTCTATTGGCTCCCGTGTGTCTTGTGACCGATTGTCGGGAGCTGAAGAACATTCTATTGGCTCCTGTGTGTCTTGTGACCGATTGTCAGGAGCTGAGGTACATTCTGTTGGCTCCTGTGTGTCTTGTGACCGATTGTCAGGGGCTGAGGTACATTCTATTGGCTCCCGTGTGTCTTGTGTCCGATTGTCAGGAGCTGAAGTACATTCTATTGGCTCCTGTGTGCCTTGTGACCGATTGTCAGGGGCTGAAGTACATTCTACATGCTCCTGTGTGTCTTGTGTCCGATTGTCAGGGGCTGAGGTACATTCTATTGATTCTCGCATGTCTTGTGACCGATTTTCAGGAGCTGAGGTACATTCTATTGGCTCCCGTGTCTTGTGACCGATTGTCAGTAGCTGAGGTACATTCTATTGGCTCCTGTGTGTCTTGTGACCGATTGTCAGGGGCTGAGGTACATTCTATGAGCTCCCGTGTGCCTTGTGACCGATTGTCAGGGGCTGAAGTACATTCTATTGGCTCCCGTGTGTCTTGTGTCCGATTGTCAGGAGCTGAAGTACATTCTATATGCTCCTGTGTGTCTTGTGTCCGATTGTCAGGAGCTGAAGTACATTCTATATGCTCCTGTGTGTCTTGTGACCGATTGTCAGGAGCTGAAGTACATTCTATTGGCTCTCGCGTGTCTTGTGACCGATTGTCGGGAGCTGAAGTACATTCTATATGCTCCTGTGTGTCTTGTGACCGATTGTCAGGAGCTGAAGTACATTCTATTGGCTCTCGCGTGTCTTGTGTCCGATTGTCAGGAGCTGAGGTACATTCTATATGCTCCTGTGTGTCTTGTGTCCGATTGTCAGGGGCTGAAGTACATTCTACATGCTCCTGTGTGTCTTGTGTCCGATTGTCAGGAGCTGAGGTACATTCTATATGCTCCTGTGTGTCTTGTGTCCGATTGTCAGGAGCTGAAGTACATTCTATATGCTCCTGTGTGTCTTGTGACCGATTGTCAGGAGCTGAAGTACATTCTATATGCTCCTGTGTGTCTTGTGTCCGATTGTCAGGAGCTGAAGTACATTCTATTGGCTCTCGCGTGTCTTGTGACCGATTGTCAGGAGCTGAGGTACATTCTATATGCTCCTGTGTGTCTTGTGTCCGATTGTCAGGAGCTGAAGTACATTCTATATGCTCCTGTGTGTCTTGTGTCCGATTGTCAGGAGCTGAAGTACATTCTATTGGCTCCCGTGTGTCTTGTGTCCGATTGTCAGGAGCTGAAGTACATTCTATATGCTCCTGTGTGTCTTGTGTCCGATTGTCAGGAGCTGAAGTACATTCTATTGGCTCCCGTGTGTCTTGTGACCGATTGTAGGGAACTGAAGTACATTCTATATGCTCCTGTGTGTCTTATGTCCGATTGTCAGGGGCTGAAGTACATTCTACATGCTCCTGTGTGTCTTGTGTCCGATTGTCAGGGGCTGAGGTACATTCTATTGATTCTCGTGTGTCTTGTGACCGATTTTCAGGAGCTGAGGTACATTCTATTGGCTCCCGTGTCTTGTGACCGATTGTCAGTAGCTGAGGTACATTCTATTGGCTCCTGTGTGTCTTGTGACCGATTGTCAGGGGCTGAAGTACATTCTACATGCTCCTGTGTGTCTTGTGTCCGATTGTCAGGGGCTGAGGTACATTCTATTGATTCTCGCATGTCTTGTGACCGATTTTCAGGAGCTGAGGTACATTCTATTGGCTCCCGTGTCTTGTGACCGATTGTCAGTAGCTGAGGTACATTCTATTGGCTCCTGTGTGTCTTGTGACCGATTGTCAGGGGCTGAGGTACATTCTATGAGCTCCCGTGTGCCTTGTGACCGATTGTCAGGGGCTGAAGTACATTCTATTGGCTCCCGTGTGTCTTGTGTCCGATTGTCAGGAGCTGAAGTACATTCTATATGCTCCTGTGTGTCTTGTGTCCGATTGTCAGGAGCTGAAGTACATTCTATATGCTCCTGTGTGTCTTGTGACCGATTGTCAGGAGCTGAAGTACATTCTATTGGCTCTCGCGTGTCTTGTGACCGATTGTCGGGAGCTGAAGTACATTCTATATGCTCCTGTGTGTCTTGTGACCGATTGTCAGGAGCTGAAGTACATTCTATTGGCTCTCGCGTGTCTTGTGTCCGATTGTCAGGAGCTGAGGTACATTCTATATGCTCCTGTGTGTCTTGTGTCCGATTGTCAGGGGCTGAAGTACATTCTACATGCTCCTGTGTGTCTTGTGTCCGATTGTCAGGAGCTGAGGTACATTCTATATGCTCCTGTGTGTCTTGTGTCCGATTGTCAGGAGCTGAAGTACATTCTATATGCTCCTGTGTGTCTTGTGACCGATTGTCAGGAGCTGAAGTACATTCTATTGGCTCTCACGTGTCTTGTGACCGATTGTCGGGAGCTGAAGTACATTCTATATGCTCCTGTGTGTCTTGTGTCCGATTGTCAGGAGCTGAAGTACATTCTATTGGCTCTCGCGTGTCTTGTGACCGATTGTCAGGAGCTGAGGTACATTCTATATGCTCCTGTGTGTCTTGTGTCCGATTGTCAGGAGCTGAAGTACATTCTATATGCTCCTGTGTGTCTTGTGTCCGATTGTCAGGAGCTGAAGTACATTCTATTGGCTCCCGTGTGTCTTGTGTCCGATTGTCAGGAGCTGAAGTACATTCTATATGCTCCTGTGTGTCTTGTGTCCGATTGTCAGGAGCTGAAGTACATTCTATTGGCTCCCGTGTGTCTTGTGACCGATTGTAGGGAGCTGAAGTACATTCTATATGCTCCTGTGTGTCTTATGTCCGATTGTCAGGGGCTGAAGTACATTCTACATGCTCCTGTGTGTCTTGTGTCCGATTGTCAGGAGCTGAGGTACATTCTATATGCTCCTGTGTGTCTTGTGTCCGATTGTCAGGAGCTGAAGTACATTCTATATGCTCCTGTGTGTCTTGTGACCGATTGTCAGGAGCTGAAGTACATTCTATTGGCTCTCACGTGTCTTGTGACCGATTGTCGGGAGCTGAAGTACATTCTATATGCTCCTGTGTGTCTTGTGTCCGATTGTCAGGAGCTGAAGTACATTCTATTGGCTCTCGCGTGTCTTGTGACCGATTGTCAGGAGCTGAGGTACATTCTATATGCTCCTGTGTGTCTTGTGTCCGATTGTCAGGAGCTGAAGTACATTCTATATGCTCCTGTGTGCCTTGTGTCCGATTGTCAGGAGCTGAAGTACATTCTATTGGCTCCCGTGTGTCTTGTGTCCGATTGTCAGGAGCTGAAGTACATTCTATATGCTCCTGTGTGTCTTGTGTCCGATTGTCAGGAGCTGAAGTACATTCTATTGGCTCCCGTGTGTCTTGTGTCCGATTGTCAGGAGCTGAAGTACATTCTATATGCTCCTGTGTGTCTTGTGTCCGATTGTCAGGAGCTGAAGTACATTCTATTGGCTCCCGTGTGTCTTGTGACCGATTGTCGGGAGCTGAAGTACATTCTATTGGCTCCCGTGTGTCTTTTGACTGATTGTCAGGAGCTGAGGTACATTCTATTGGCTCCCGTGTGTCTTGTGTCTGATTGTCAGGAGCTGAGGTACATTCTATTGGCTCCCGTGTCTTGTGACCGATTGTCAGTAGCTGAGGTACATTCTATTGGCTCCTGTGTGTCTTGTGACCGATTGTCAGGGGCTGAGGTACATTCTATGAGCTCCCGTGTGCCTTGTGACCGATTGTCAGGGGCTGAAGTACATTCTATTGGCTCCCGTGTGTCTTGTGTCCGATTGTCAGGAGCTGAAGTACATTCTATATGCTCCTGTGTGTCTTGTGTCCGATTGTCAGGAGCTGAAGTACATTCTATATGCTCCTGTGTGTCTTGTGACCGATTGTCAGGAGCTGAAGTACATTCTATTGGCTCTCGCGTGTCTTGTGACCGATTGTCGGGAGCTGAAGTACATTCTATATGCTCCTGTGTGTCTTGTGACCGATTGTCAGGAGCTGAAGTACATTCTATTGGCTCTCGCGTGTCTTGTGTCCGATTGTCAGGAGCTGAGGTACATTCTATATGCTCCTGTGTGTCTTGTGTCCGATTGTCAGGGGCTGAAGTACATTCTACATGCTCCTGTGTGTCTTGTGTCCGATTGTCAGGAGCTGAGGTACATTCTATATGCTCCTGTGTGTCTTGTGTCCGATTGTCAGGAGCTGAAGTACATTCTATATGCTCCTGTGTGTCTTGTGACCGATTGTCAGGAGCTGAAGTACATTCTATTGGTTCTCACGTGTCTTGTGACCGATTGTCGGGAGCTGAAGTACATTCTATATGCTCCTGTGTGTCTTGTGTCCGATTGTCAGGAGCTGAAGTACATTCTATTGGCTCTCGCGTGTCTTGTGACCGATTGTCAGGAGCTGAGGTACATTCTATATGCTCCTGTGTGTCTTGTGTCCGATTGTCAGGAGCTGAAGTACATTCTATATGCTCCTGTGTGTCTTGTGTCCGATTGTCAGGAGCTGAAGTACATTCTATTGGCTCCCGTGTGTCTTGTGTCCGATTGTCAGGAGCTGAAGTACATTCTATATGCTCCTGTGTGTCTTGTGTCCGATTGTCAGGAGCTGAAGTACATTCTATTGGCTCCCGTGTGTCTTGTGACCGATTGTAGGAGCTGAAGTACATTCTATATGCTCCTGTGTGTCTTATGTCCGATTGTCAGGGGCTGAAGTACATTCTACATGCTCCTGTGTGTCTTGTGTCCGATTGTCAGGGGCTGAGGTACATTCTATTGATTCTCGCATGTCTTGTGACCGATTTTCAGGAGCTGAGGTACATTCTATTGGCTCCCGTGTCTTGTGACCGATTGTCAGTAGCTGAGGTACATTCTATTGGCTCCTGTGTGTCTTGTGACCGATTGTCAGGGGCTGAAGTACATTCTACATGCTCCTGTGTGTCTTGTGTCCGATTGTCAGGGGCTGAGGTACATTCTATTGATTCTCGCATGTCTTGTGACCGATTTTCAGGAGCTGAGGTACATTCTATTGGCTCCCGTGTCTTGTGACCGATTGTCAGTAGCTGAGGTACATTCTATTGGCTCCTGTGTGTCTTGTGACCGATTGTCAGGGGCTGAGGTACATTCTATGAGCTCCCGTGTGCCTTGTGACCGATTGTCAGGGGCTGAAGTACATTCTATTGGCTCCCGTGTGTCTTGTGTCCGATTGTCAGGAGCTGAAGTACATTCTATATGCTCCTGTGTGTCTTGTGTCCGATTGTCAGGAGCTGAAGTACATTCTATATGCTCCTGTGTGTCTTGTGACCGATTGTCAGGAGCTGAAGTACATTCTATTGGCTCTCGCGTGTCTTGTGACCGATTGTCGGGAGCTGAAGTACATTCTATATGCTCCTGTGTGTCTTGTGACCGATTGTCAGGAGCTGAAGTACATTCTATTGGCTCTCGCGTGTCTTGTGTCCGATTGTCAGGAGCTGAGGTACATTCTATATGCTCCTGTGTGTCTTGTGTCCGATTGTCAGGGGCTGAAGTACATTCTACATGCTCCTGTGTGTCTTGTGTCCGATTGTCAGGAGCTGAGGTACATTCTATATGCTCCTGTGTGTCTTGTGTCCGATTGTCAGGAGCTGAAGTACATTCTATATGCTCCTGTGTGTCTTGTGACCCGATTGTCAGGAGCTGAAGTACATTCTATTGGCTCTCACGTGTCTTGTGACCGATTGTCGGGAGCTGAAGTACATTCTATATGCTCCTGTGTGTCTTGTGTCCGATTGTCAGGAGCTGAAGTACATTCTATTGGCTCTCGTGTCTTGTGACCGATTGTCAGGAGCTGAGGTACATTCTATATGCTCCTGTGTGTCTTGTGTCCGATTGTCAGGAGCTGAAGTACATTCTATATGCTCCTGTGTGTCTTGTGTCCGATTGTCAGGAGCTGAAGTACATTCTATTGGCTCCCGTGTGTCTTGTGTCCGATTGTCAGGAGCTGAAGTACATTCTATATGCTCCTGTGTGTCTTGTGTCCGATTGTCAGGAGCTGAAGTACATTCTATTGGCTCCCGTGTGTCTTGTGACCGATTGTCAGGAGCTGAAGTACATTCTATATGCTCCTGTGTGTCTTATGTCCGATTGTCAGGGGCTGAAGTACATTCTACATGCTCCTGTGTGTCTTGTGTCCGATTGTCAGGAGCTGAGGTACATTCTATATGCTCCTGTGTGTCTTGTGTCCGATTGTCAGGAGCTGAAGTACATTCTATATGCTCCTGTGTGTCTTGTGACCGATTGTCAGGAGCTGAAGTACATTCTATTGGCTCTCACGTGTCTTGTGACCCGATTGTCAGGAGCTGAAGTACATTCTATATGCTCCTGTGTGTCTTGTGTCCGATTGTCAGGAGCTGAAGTACATTCTATTGGCTCTCGCGTGTCTTGTGACCGATTGTCAGGAGCTGAGGTACATTCTATATGCTCCTGTGTGTCTTGTGTCCGATTGTCAGGAGCTGAAGTACATTCTATATGCTCCTGTGTGCCTTGTGTCCGATTGTCAGGAGCTGAAGTACATTCTATTGGCTCCCGTGTGTCTTGTGTCCGATTGTCAGGAACTGAAGTACATTCTATATGCTCCTGTGTGTCTTGTGTCCGATTGTCAGGAGCCGAAGTACATTCTATTGGCTCCTGTGTGTCTTGTGTCCGATTGTCAGGAGCTGAAGTACATTCTATATGCTCCTGTGTGTCTTGTGTCCGATTGTCAGGAGCTGAAGTACATTCTATTGGCTCCCGTGTGTCTTGTGACCGATTGTCGGGAGCTGAAGTACATTCTATTGGCTCCCGTGTGTCTTTTGACTGATTGTCAGGAGCTGAGGTACATTCTATTGGCTCCCGTGTGTCTTGTGTCTGATTGTCAGGAGCTGAGGTACATTCTATTGGCTCCCGTGTCTTGTGACCGATTGTCAGTAGCTGAGGTACATTCTATTGGCTCCTGTGTGTCTTGTGACCGATTGTCAGGGGCTGAGGTACATTCTATGAGCTCCCGTGTGCCTTGTGACCGATTGTCAGGGGCTGAAGTACATTCTATTGGCTCCCGTGTGTCTTGTGTCCGATTGTCAGGAGCTGAAGTACATTCTATATGCTCCTGTGTGTCTTGTGTCCGATTGTCAGGAGCTGAAGTACATTCTATATGCTCCTGTGTGTCTTGTGACCGATTGTCAGGAGCTGAAGTACATTCTATTGGCTCTCGCGTGTCTTGTGACCGATTGTCGGGAGCTGAAGTACATTCTATATGCTCCTGTGTGTCTTGTGACCGATTGTCAGGAGCTGAAGTACATTCTATTGGCTCTCGCGTGTCTTGTGTCCGATTGTCAGGAGCTGAGGTACATTCTACATGCTCCTGTGTGTCTTGTGTCCGATTGTCAGGGGCTGAAGTACATTCTACATGCTCCTGTGTGTCTTGTGTCCGAATATCAGGAGCTGAGGTACATTCTATATGCTCCTGTGTGTCTTGTGTCCGATTGTCAGGAGCTGAAGTACATTCTATATGCTCCTGTGTGTCTTGTGACCGATTGTCAGGAGCTGAAGTACATTCTATTGGCTCTCACGTGTCTTGTGACCGATTGTCGGGAGCTGAAGTACATTCTATATGTTCCTGTGTGTCTTGTGTCCGATTGTCAGGAGCTGAAGTACATTCTATTGGCTCTCGCGTGTCTTGTGACCGATTGTCAGGAGATGATGTACATTCTATATGCTCCTGTGTGTCTTGTGTCCGATTTTCAGGAGCTGAAGTACATTCTATATGCTCCTGTGTGTCTTGTGTCCGATTGTCAGGAGCTGAAGTACATTCTATTGGCTCCCGTGTGTATTGTGTCCGATTGTCAGGAGCTGAAGTACATTCTATATGCTCCTGTGTGTCTTGTGTCCGATTGTCAGGAGCTGAAGTACATTCTATTGGCTCCCGTGTGTCTTGTGACCGATTGTAGGGAGCTGAAGTACATTCTATATGCTCCTGTGTGTCTTATGTCCGATTGTCAGGGGCTGAAGTACATTCTACATGCTCCTGTGTGTCTTGTGTCCGATTGTCAGGAGCTGAGGTACATTCTATATGCTCCTGTGTGTCTTGTGTCCGATTGTCGGGAGCTGAAGTACATTCTATATGCTCCTGTGTGTCTTGTGACCGATTGTCAGGAGCTGAAGTACATTCTATTAGCTCTCACGTGTCTTGTGACCGATTGTCGGGAGCTGAAGTACATTCTATATGCTCCTGTGTGTCTTGTGTCCGATTGTCAGGAGCTGAAGTACATTCTATTGGCTCTCGCGTGTCTTGTGACCGATTGTCAGGAGCTGAGGTACATTCTATATGCTCCTGTGTGTCTTGTGTCCGATTGTCAGGAGCTGAAGTACATTCTATATGCTCCTGTGTGCCTTGTGTCCGATTGTCAGGAGCTGAAGTACATTCTATTGGCTCCCGTGTGTCTTGTGTCCGATTGTCAGGAACTGAAGTACATTCTATATGCTCCTGTGTGTCTTGTGTCCGATTGTCAGGAGCTGAAGTACATTCTATTGGCTCCCGTGTGTCTTGTGACCGATTGTCGGGAGCTGAAGTACATTCTATTGGCTCCCGTGTGTCTTTTGACTGATTGTCAGGAGCTGAGGTACATTCTATTGGCTCCCGTGTGTCTTGTGTCTGATTGTCAGGAGCTGAGGTACATTCTATTGGCTCCCGTGTGTCTTGTGACCGATTGTCAGGAGCTGAGGTACATTCTATTGGCTCCTGTGTGTCTTGTGACCGATTGTCAGGGGCTGAAGTACATTCTATATGCTCCTGTGTGTCTTGTGTCCGATTGTCAGGAGCTGAAGTACATTCTATTGGCTCCCGTGTGTCTTGTGACCGATTGTCTGGAGCTGAAGTACATTCTATATGCTCCTGTGTGTCTTGTGTCCGATTGTCAGGAGCTGAGGTACATTCTATATGCTCCTGTGTGTCTTGTGTCCGATTGTCAGGAGCTGAAGTACATTCTATATGCTCCTGTGTGTCTTGTGACCGATTGTCGGGAGCTGAAGTACATTCTATTGGCTCTCGCGTGTCTTGTGACCGATTGTCAGGAGCTGAGGTAGATTCTATTGGCTCCTGTGTGTCTTGTGACTTATTGTCAGGAGCTGAAGTATATTCTATTGGCTCCCATGTGCCTTGTGACCGATTGTCAGGGGCTGAAGTACATTCTACATGCTCCTGTGTGTCTTGTGTCCGATTGTCAGGGGCTGAGGTACATTCTATTGGTTCTCGCATGTCTTGTGACCGATTGTCAGGAGCTGAGATACATTCTATTGGCTCCCGTGTCTTGTGACCGATTCTCAGGAGCTGAGGTACATTCTATTGGCTCCTGTGTATCTTGTGAACGATTGTCAGGGGCTGAGGTACATTCTATTGGTTCTCGCATGTCTTGTGACCGATTGTCAGGAGCTGAGGTACATTCTATTGGCTCCCGTGTCTTGTGACCGATTGTCAGGAGCTGAAGTACATTCTATTGGCTCTCACGTGTCTTGTGTCCGATTGTCAGGAGCTGAGGTACATTCTATATGCTCCTGTGTGTCTTGTGTCCGATTGTCAGGGGCTGAAGTACATTCTACATGCTCCTGTGTGTCTTGTGTCCGATTGTCAGGAGCTGAGGTACATTCTATATGCTCCTGTGTGTCTTGTGTCCGATTGTCAGGCGCTGAAGTACATTCTATATACTCCTTTGTGTCTTGTGACCGATTGTCAGGAGCTGAAGTACATTCTATTGGCTCTCGCGTGTCTTGTGACCGATTGTCGGGAGCTGAAGTACATTCTATATGCTCCTGTGTGTCTTGTGTCCGATTGTCAGGGGCTGAGGTACATTCTATTGGTTCTCGCATGTCTTGTGACCGATTGTCAGGAGCTGAGGTACATTCTATTGGCTCCCGTGTCTTGTGACCGATTCTCAGGAGCTGAAGTACATTCTATTGGCTCCCGTGTGCCTTGCGACCGATTGTCAGGGGCTGAAGTACATTCTACATGCTCCTGTGTGTCTTGTGTCCGATTGTCAGGAGCTGAAGTACATTCTATTGGCTCCCGTGTGTCTTGTGTCCGATTGTTGGGAGCTGAAGTACATTCTATATACTCCTGTGTGTCTTGTGTCCGATTGTCAGGAGCTGAAGTACATTCTATTGGCTCCCGTGTGTCTTGTGTCCAATTGTCAGGATCTGAAGTACATTCTATATGCTCCTGTGTGTCTTGTGTCCGATTGTCAGGAGCTGAAGTACATTCTATTGGCTCCCGTGTGTCTTGTGTCCGATTGTTGGGAGCTGAAGTACATTCTATATACTCCTGTGTGTCTTGTGTCCGATTGTCAGGAGCTGAAGTACATTCTATTGGCTCCCGTGTGTCTTGTGTCCAATTGTCAGGATCTGAAGTACATTCTATATGCTCCTGTGTGTCTTGTGACCGATTGTCAGGAGCTGAAGTACATTCTATTGGCTCTTGCGTGTCTTGTGACCGATTGTCGGGAGCTGAAGTACATTCTATATGCTCCTGTGTGTCTTGTGACTGATTGTCAGGAGCTGAGGTACATTCTATTGGCTCCTGTGTGTCTTGTGTCCGATTGTCAGGAGCTGAAGTACATTCTATTGGCTCCCGTGTGTCTTGTGTCCGATTGTTGGGAGCTGAAGTACATTCTATATACTCCTGTGTGTCTTGTGTCTGATTGTCAGGAGCTGAAGTACATTCTATTGTCTCCCGTGTGTCTTGTGACCGATTGTCAGGATCTGAAGTACATTCTATTGGCTCCTGTGTGTCTTGTGTCTGATTGTCAGGAGCTGAAGTACATTCTATTGGCTCTCGCGTGTCTTGTGTCCGATTGTCAGGAGCTGAGGTACATTCTATATGCTCCTGTGTGTCTTGTGTCCGATTGTCAGGGGCTGAAGTACATTCTACATGCTCCTGTGTGTCTTGTGTCCGATTGTCAGGAGCTGAGGTACATTCTATATGCTCCTGTGTGTCTTGTGTCCGATTGTCAGGCGCTGAAGTACATTCTATATACTCCTTTGTGTCTTGTGACCGATTGTCAGGAGCTGAAGTACATTCTATTGGCTCTCGCGTGTCTTGTGACCGATTGTCGGGAGCTGAAGTACATTCTATATGCTCCTGTGTGTCTTGTGTCCGATTGTCAGGGGCTGAGGTACATTCTATTGGTTCTCGCATGTCTTGTGACCGATTGTCAGGAGCTGAGGTACATTCTATTGGCTCCCGTGTCTTGTGACCGATTCTCAGGAGCTGAAGTACATTCTATTGGCTCCCGTGTGCCTTGTGACCGATTGTCAGGGGCTGAAGTACATTCTACATGCTCCTGTGTGTCTTGTGTCCGATTGTCAGGAGCTGAAGTACATTCTATTGGCTCCCGTGTGTCTTGTGTCCGATTGTTGGGAGCTGAAGTACATTCTATATACTCCTGTGTGTCTTGTGTCCGATTGTCAGGAGCTGAAGTACATTCTATTGGCTCCCGTGTGTCTTGTGTCCAATTGTCAGGATCTGAAGTACATTCTATATGCTCCTGTGTGTCTTGTGTCCGATTGTCAGGAGCTGAAGTACATTCTATTGGCTCCCGTGTGTCTTGTGTCCGATTGTTGGGAGCTGAAGTACATTCTATATACTCCTGTGTGTCTTGTGACCGATTGTCAGGAGCTGAAGTACATTCTATTGGCTCTTGCGTGTCTTGTGACCGATTGTCGGGAGCTGAAGTACATTCTATATGCTCCTGTGTGTCTTGTGACTGATTGTCAGGAGCTGAGGTACATTCTATTGGCTCCTGTGTGTCTTGTGTCCGATTGTCAGGAGCTGAAGTACATTCTATTGGCTCCCGTGTGTCTTGTGTCCGATTGTTGGGAGCTGAAGTACATTCTATATACTCCTGTGTGTCTTGTGTCTGATTGTCAGGAGCTGAAGTACATTCTATTGTCTCCCGTGTGTCTTGTGACCGATTGTCAGGATCTGAAGTACATTCTATTGGCTCCTGTGTGTCTTGTGTCCGATTGTCAGGAGCTGAAGTACATTCTATTGGCTCTCGCGTGTCTTGTGTCCGATTGTCAGGAGCTGAGGTACATTCTATATGCTCCTGTGTGTCTTGTGTCCGATTGTCAGGGGCTGAAGTACATTCTACATGCTCCTGTGTGTCTTTTGTCCGATTGTCAGGAGCTGAGGTACATTCTATATGCTCCTGTGTGTCTTGTGTCCGATTGTCAGAGCTGAAGTACATTCTATATACTCCTTTGTGTCTTGTGACCGATTGTCAGGAGCTGAAGTACATTCTATTGGCTCTCGCGTGTCTTGTGACCGATTGTCGGGAGCTGAAGTACATTCTATATGCTCCTGTGTGTCTTGTGTCCGATTGTCAGGGGCTGAGGTACATTCTATTGGTTCTCGCATGTCTTGTGACCGATTGTCAGGAGCTGAGGTACATTCTATTGGCTCCCGTGTCTTGTGACCGATTCTCAGGAGCTGAAGTACATTCTATTGGCTCCCGTGTGCCTTGTGACCGATTGTCAGGGGCTGAAGTACATTCTACATGCTCCTGTGTGTCTTGTGTCCGATTGTCAGGAGCTGAAGTACATTCTATTGGCTCCCGTGTGTCTTGTGTCCGATTGTTGGGAGCTGAAGTACATTCTATATACTCCTGTGTGTCTTGTGTCCGATTGTCAGGAGCTGAAGTACATTCTATTGGCTCCCGTGTGTCTTGTGTCCAATTGTCAGGATCTGAAGTACATTCTATATGCTCCTGTGTGTCTTGTGTCCGATTGTCAGGAGCTGAAGTACATTCTATTGGCTCCCGTGTGTCTTGTGTCCGATTGTTGGGAGCTGAAGTACATTCTATATACTCCTGTGTGTCTTGTGTCCGATTGTCAGGAGCTGAAGTACATTCTATTGGCTCCCGTGTGTCTTGTGTCCAATTGTCAGGATCTGAAGTACATTCTGTATGCTCCTGTGTGTCTTGTGACCGATTGTCAGGAGCTGAAGTACATTCTATTGGCTCTCGCGTGTCTTGTGACCGATTGTCGGGAGCTGAAGTACATTCTATATGCTCCTGTGTGTCTTGTGACTGATTGTCAGGAGCTGAGGTACATTCTATTGGCTCCTGTGTGTCTTGTGTCCGATTGTCAGGAGCTGAAGTACATTCTATTGGCTCCCGTGTGTCTTGTGTCCGATTGTTGGGAGCTGAAGTACATTCTATATACTCCTGTGTGTCTTGTGTCTGATTGTCAGGAGCTGAAGTACATTCTATTGGCTCCCGTGTGTCTTGTGACCGATTGTCAGGATCTGAAGTACATTCTATTGGCTCCTGTGTGTCTTGTGTCCGATTGTCAGGAGCTGAAGTACATTCTATTGGCTCTCGTGTGTCTTGTGACCGATTGTCAGGAACTGAAGTACATTCTATTGGCTCCCTTGTGTCTTGTGACCGATTGTTGGGAGCTGAAGTACATTCTATTGGCTCCCGTGTGTCTTGTGACCGATTGTTGGGAGCTGAAGTACATTCTATTGGCTCTCGCGTGTCTTGTGACCGATTGTTGGGAGCTGAAGTACATTCTATTGGCTCCTGTCTGTCTTGTGACCGATTGTTGGGAGCTGAAGTACATTCTATTGGCTCTCGCGTGTCTTGTGACCCGATTGTTAGGAGCTGAAGTACATTCTATTGGCTCTCACCTGTCTTGTGACCGATTGTTGGGAGCTGAAGTACATTCTATTGGCTCCCGTGTGTCTTGTGACCGATTGTTGGGAGCTGAAGTACATTCTATTGGCTCCTGTCTGTCTTGTGACCGATTGTTGGGAGCTGAAGTACATTCTATTGGCTCCTGTCTGTCTTGTGACCGATTGTTGGGAGCTGAAGTACATTCTATTGGCTCTCGCGTGTCTTGTGACCGATTGTTGGGAGCTGAAGTACATTCTATTGGCTCTCGCGTGTCTTGTGTCCGATTGTTGGGAGCTGAAGTACATTCTATATACTCCTGTGTGTCTTGTGTCCGATTGTCAGGAGCTGAAGTACATTCTATTGGCTCCCGTGTGTCTTGTGTCCAATTGTCAGGATCTGAAGTACATTCTATATGCTCCTGTGTGTCTTGTGTCCGATTGTCAGGAGCTGAAGTACATTCTATTGGCTCCCGTGTGTCTTGTGTCCGATTGTTGGGAGCTGAAGTACATTCTATATACTCCTGTGTGTCTTGTGTCCGATTGTCAGGAGCTGAAGTACATTCTATTGGCTCCCGTGTGTCTTGTGTCCAATTGTCAGGATCTGAAGTACATTCTGTATGCTCCTGTGTGTCTTGTGACCGATTGTCAGGAGCTGAAGTACATTCTATTGGCTCTCGCGTGTCTTGTGACCGATTGTCGGGAGCTGAAGTACATTCTATATGCTCCTGTGTGTCTTGTGACTGATTGTCAGGAGCTGAGGTACATTCTATTGGCTCCTGTGTGTCTTGTGTCCGATTGTCAGGAGCTGAAGTACATTCTATTGGCTCCCGTGTGTCTTGTGTCCGATTGTTGGGAGCTGAAGTACATTCTATATACTCCTGTGTGTCTTGTGTCTGATTGTCAGGAGCTGAAGTACATTCTATTGGCTCCCGTGTGTCTTGTGACCGATTGTCAGGATCTGAAGTACATTCTATTGGCTCCTGTGTGTCTTGTGTCCGATTGTCAGGAGCTGAAGTACATTCTATTGGCTCTCGTGTGTCTTGTGACCGATTGTCAGGAGCTGAAGTACATTCTATTGGCTCCCTTGTGTCTTGTGACCGATTGTTGGGAGCTGAAGTACATTCTATTGGCTCCCGTGTGTCTTGTGACCGATTGTTGGGAGCTGAAGTACATTCTATTGGCTCTCGCGTGTCTTGTGACCGATTGTTGGGAGCTGAAGTACATTCTATTGGCTCCTGTCTGTCTTGTGACCGATTGTTGGGAGCTGAAGTACATTCTATTGGCTCTCGCGTGTCTTGTGACCGATTGTTAGGAGCTGAAGTACATTCTATTGGCTCTCACCTGTCTTGTGACCGATTGTTGGGAGCTGAAGTACATTCTATTGGCTCCCGTGTGTCTTGTGACCGATTGTTGGGAGCTGAAGTACATTCTATTGGCTCCTGTCTGTCTTGTGACCGATTGTTGGGAGCTGAAGTACATTCTATTGGCTCCTGTCTGTCTTGTGACCGATTGTTGGGAGCTGAAGTACATTCTATTGGCTCTCGCGTGTCTTGTGACCGATTGTTGGGAGCTGAAGTACATTCTATTGGCTCTCGCGTGTCTTGTGACCGATTGTTGGGAGCTGAAGTACATTCTATTGGCTCTCGCGTGTCTTGTGACCGATTGTTGGGAGCTGAAGTACATTCTATTGGCTCCCGTGTGGGGGAATATTTTTACAGATTAAAACCTTCAGTTTCACTGATTTGGAATGGTTTGGAATATTATTATAGTGCATTTTTAAAAATAAAGGATTGTGACTGTTCTTCCAGTCATCCTTAATGGAATTCCACTCGAAGAAGTGCAGCCCTTCACCTACTTGGGAAGCATTACAGACCAGCTGGGAGGTACAGACGCACACATCAAGGCAAGGATCGGCAAAGCAAGAATGGATTTCATACAGCTCAAAAACATTTGGAGCTCATAAGAGCTGTCTTTGAAAACAAAGATTCGCTGTTCAGCTCTAATGTAATGTCAGTACTGCTTTATGGGGCTGAAACCTGGAGATCGAGAAAAAAACACCATCAAAAGAATCCAGACATTTATCAATAGCTGCCTTAGGATCCTACAGATCCGCTGGCCAGACACTATCAGCAATACCAGTCTCTGGGATAAAACCAGCCAACTTCCTGCAGAGAAAGAAATTCAGAAGAGAAGATGGAGATGTATAGGGCACACCCTGCACAAACCACCAAACAACATTACTAGGCAGGCTTTGCGATGGAACCTCCAAGGAAAGTGGAAGAAAGGCCCTCCAAGAAACATGACCTTGAGGCACACATCACCAAGATGGGATACAACTGGAGTCAACTGGAAAGAATGGCCCAGAACAGAAACCTCTGGTGATCTAGTGCTGGTGGCCTATACCCCGAAAGGGGTGAGAGGGCATAAGAAAAAGTACTTTATCTGCTTGTTACATCTTTTCTATTGTTGAGAATTGGTTAGGTTTACGCATAAATGTGTGGTTGTGTGCTTAAAAATATCTATAAATAGTGTAATGTATATTAAATTATGTATGTCAAAGTGTTTCTTCCATGCTTTATATTGATGATCATCAGTTAGGTTTAGAAATGGGGTTGGGTTAGGGGATGTAAATATGAAATATGACTGTATAATGTAACATCAGACTAATATACTTATAAGTATAATAAAACATTCAGGTTAAACACATAAAATAATATTCAAAGATTGATAACTGACAAAAACGTTTGCACGTTGAAAACAATGAGGTTTCTCACCACGACAATGAGAGGACGCCAGGGGCACCGTTGGCGTCATCATGCAGAAGAAGGACGAGAACCTCAAGCTCAACTGGAGTGAGGACAATGATCCAAAGCAAAATCCAAAGTCTCAATGGCTGAAAATCAGCTAAATTAAAGTTTTGGAGTGGCCTAGTCAAAATTCTTACTTCAACCCGATTGAGATGCTGTGGCAGGGCCTTAAACTGGCAGTTCATGCTTGAAAATCCTCCAATGTGGCTTAATTGTAAAAGACTGTTTTCCAGTTATCAAAAGCGTTTGGTTGCAGTTTAAGACGGCAATTAGTTTTTCACATGGATGATATAGGTGTTGGATAACTTTTTCACTTCAAATGTATATATACAGTACTGTGCAAAAGTCTTAGGCACATAAGATGTTTCACTAAAGCATTTGTCTTAAGATGGTTATTTATATTTTCAGCTTTAGTGTGTCAGTAGGAAATATGAATGTTAGACTCCCAAACATTACTTTTGCATATAGAAAAAATTTGAATAGAAGAACAGGGAGCCCTGCAACAGATGTCATGGCCCCCACAGAGCCCCCTACTGAACATTGTGTCAGTCTGAGACAGCCTAAATAGATAGAAGAACTGTGGCGAATTCTCCAAGAAGCTTGGAACATCCTATCTGCCAACATCCAAGAAAAACTGTGTTTTGGCCGAGGACCAGGCTACGGTGTATCGGAGAACCGCCGAGTAAATTATTTATTTTTTTCTCTCTCTCTCTCCTCTCTCTCTCTCTCCCATTTGCACTCTGCGTTGGCCTTTCCCTCTCTTTTTAAATATTAGTATTGTGTTTTTGTTTAGTATCATCACCGTTACATGTACAAGTACAGCATTTTTGTTTCCCTACCCGGGTCCCCTCCCAGATTCCGGAAAAGAGGGTGGGGATGTACGTCATAAAAAACGAGGCAGGAAAGTGGCAGGGCGGAGGGCAGGGCCGGGCCGGGCCGGGCCGTGATTCTGCACACCCAGCCCCTAATCAGGCTGATCAAGCCCAAGAGGGATAAAGGCGACCAGAGATGGAGGTTCGAGAGAGAGAGAGTGTTACGGGCAGCTGCCCGGCATGTGTTTGTCTTTTTGTTTAAGTTAATCATTAAACTATTATTTATATAGTTTATATAACTATATATATATAACTATATATATCAATGGAAAGCCTCCTCCTTTCCATTGAACTACGTTACAAGGTGCCTTTGATCATTTGATCACTGACAAGCATTTTTAACCTTTTGGTTTTTTTACATTTAAAACGGAGCTAGAAACATAATTACTCCTACTTTCAATTCGATTGCTATGTTCACTCGCAAATTATACTCCACTTTAAATGTGTGCTTAATTACTCAGTACAAAACATATTAAAGAAAAGATACATAAACCAATAAAAAATAACACAAAAAACAACAAATATCATTCAAATGTTTTATTATTATCAAAATAAGTATTATTTTGAATGAAATCTTGGTTTCATTGAATCCTATCCGGTTTTGATGAGTATATTAACAAATGCATTCTACACTGTAAAAATGTCTTGTCAGGTGTGTTAAGATCTAAATGAACGGAATCTATTCATATATAAAAAAAAGATATATTATTTCAAATGACTGAACCAACCTGACTTAGATGTTAAGGGCTAGATCAAGTTGAAATAACTAATTATGTTAACAACTGCAGGTATTCACGTTTTACAGTGTAGCTTAACACTGATGGCCCACAGGTTTATGAAGAGACTTAAAAGTGATAGATTCCTCATAAAGTCATTGATATATGATCACATGCTCACATCTCTCTCTTTTAGTCTGTTTCTCAAGAGAAATCTAAGCTTTCTATTGACATGTTTGTCAGCTGCTTCAGAAACAGGAAGCCACATTTGAGAGCCTCAAAACCGTTCTCTTCCGTTGACCTTTCCCCTCATTCTTACTGCCTCATAGCTAATTCTTAATGTATTGCTCACAGGAACCACCAATGAGCGGAAAATTCGAACTCGAGAAATTGAAGTCCAAAAACATCTGAAAACATCCCAGCTGAATTAAATGTAGACCCCATCAAATGGCGAAGCATCTGTGTCCCCTGCTACATGAAGTTGGGCCATGAAGCAAGTACTGGAGTGTTGGAATACAGGTGTGATTGTAACGATTTCTATGAAGGGAAACTTGAGCAAATAAAAGGACTGGAGGTGCATCCCATTGTTGAAAACAATAGGGAAGCTGTTGCCATTATTGTACACAACAGAGTTATGACTGCTCTCAGTGAACTGCTGTGTCCCGAACAAGCTAGTTTTTGCAAAGGAAGATCTTGCCCTGACCAAGTCAATATCTTGTGGATAATTGCTAAGCAATCAGTAGAATGCTTAGCAACTTTTCCTCCTCTTTGTTGACTTTGAAAGAGTATTAGATACTGTGAACTGGAATGCCATTTTGGAGTGCAATGGAAAACCTTGGAGGTTCGGACAACATCATTGCTATCATCCGCGAATTGTAAAGGGATGCCAAGTGTAAAGTCAGGTACTCACTGAGTTTGGTAGACAGAGAAAACAAGCTGTTTGAGATCCATAAAGGTGTACAACAGGGGTGTGTGTTGCCACCCTTGCTATTCCCTATTGTGCTCTAAAATGTGAGGAAGCGCACCAACAGCAAGTCCCCCAATTACATCCAATGACAATTAACATCTTGTTTGCATGACCTCGGATACGTGGACGACGAATGTTTGATAAGTTATCCTTTCAAGGCCATCCAAGCTAAACTGGAATGCCTTAAATACAATGCAGCCAAAGTTGGACTGAAGCTTAACATTAAGAAGACCAAACTGTTGCGGATAGGCACAAATGACAGCCAGCCATTGCTCCTAGATGGAAGTCATCAAAGACATTGAAAAATTATATTACCACGTCTGCAAAGTGACCAAAAAATGGTGGAACTGTCTGACATTGGCAATCGCATCAACAGAGCTTGTCAAGCCTACTTCATGCTGAGCAAGGTACATTTACATTTATGCATTTGGCAGACGCTTTTATCCAAAGCGACTTACAGTGCACTTATTACAGGGACAATCCCCCTGTAATAAGCAACCTGGAGTTAAGTGCCTTGCTCAAGGACACAATTGTGGTGACAGTGGGGATTGAACCAGCAACCTTCTGATGAACAGTTATGTGATTTAGCCCACTACGCCACCACCACCCCCATATGGGTGAACAAGGTATGGCCTCCCCAAGACATCAGCAGAAATGCGCACAATTGTAACCCTCAAGGCAATCAAAGACCAAGCAACACATGGCGCCGAAGGTTGCTGTGACGAGGAGGAGGGTGGGGCCAGGCCGTGACAACGCCCAGGCCCCAATCGGGAATGCTCCACAGGCCACCCCCAATCGGGCAGGGGCTTATCAGAGTAAAAGGGGATAAACATCAAGCTTTGGTGGATACGGGTTGTTTTAAAAACCCTATTAACCAATGCTTGGTGCAAGGCGGGGCATTGGATAGGAATAAAAGGGTGAGGCGTGTGCATGGTGACATTCACAAGTATCCAGTGGTTAACACTGAGATACGATTCAGGGGAAAAAGACACAGAACACAAACGCACACATTGCAGCTGCATGTTGCTCTCTCTCTCTCGGACTGCCGCTGTACTTATTCCTCTCCTCGGGGTGTGAATACACGTGCATGCCCGGCCGTGCCCTTCTCCTCGTCACAGTAGCAAAAGATGCCAAAGGCAATGGCAAAACATGGCAACAAGTCAAGGTGCTGGCGAACAACTGTGAGGCATAGACAGTAGCGGTTCTAGCTTCTTTATTCTTTATAACTTTCCTTTTCTGTTTTATAAAATAACTTATTTGTAATTTGGGATACAAACTGTTGTATGCTGTAGTGATTGGACAATGAAACATTCAAGTGTTGAGGTTTATTGTGAGGGTGTATTTACCTACAGCATGTAAAGGGCCCATGAGGTGCTTATTTTTGCCCAATTAAAATTTTCAGTAGCATTTGACAGAGGCTGGCTCCTGGCTGATACAGATGAACAGCAGTAGAAACAGTGCTAGGTTGGCATCTCTGTCTTAATGTCACATTATGCAGGCTTGGCATCGTGCCATATGGATCAAAGGTAAGTGCAAGAGCTGTTCTCTATTGTCCCTCTGTAATGGAAACTCATTACTCATTCCAGTTAGGAAATGGTACATCAGCTGTCACGTTCCTCTGCTTGCTTGTTCCTCATAATAGCATTTATTTTGTTTTGGAACATTTCTTTACAAGCATACAAGGTCAGACACTTTCATCATGCAACAGCTGAGGTCTCCTTATGTTTAAGTGCAATGCCTTAAACATGTTTGAATAATGCAAAGAAGCCAGACCTATAGACTCTGTTCCAAAACATAGTGAGCTGCCTACATAGGCAGGATTTTAAGGCATCATATAGGTGAAGACGAAAAAGTTAATTCTAGAAAGCGGCAAGTGAAAAGTAAATTTGGCTATGTAATCCAATATTTATGTATCATATGTACTTTCTGAAAACAGCACCAACATAGCCCGTTAAATATGAAACATAATCTTTAATGTTTGACACATGTTTAACTAATTGTAAGTAGTTTAACCATTTTCAAAATATTTGAAGATTTGGTTAAAGTCTGGTTTATTACTGTTTGATACATGCTTTTGTAATTTTGCACATTTTTGTCAACTAAAATATGCTATATTTGTTGACTAAAATGATATGCCATTTTAGAGTAAAATTAACTCAAATGAATGAATATGACACAATGAAATATTAATTACAGTGCATTTTACCTTTTCAACATTTCTGATGGGAATGAAAATGAGACTGTTAGATTAGACATTTTGGGGTGAACTGTTACTGGAAGTTCATTTGTGTTCTGTTTAAGAACATTTCTAGCATTGAACTAAAAAAGCACTACAGAGCATTGTAACAGTTATATATATATATGTTTGTACTAATATTGTTAAACCAGACAGTCTGTCTGTTAATTAAATGCTGAATTCTTAAAAACGATCTTCCATTTCCAATTGGTAAGTTGTATTTGAAACTATATCTTTATATATGCTTCCTGTAGCCAGTGAAGGTTCAATTTGTACAGGTGTGTCTTCATTACGTAACATCACACCTGAAAGTTTGTCATCTCATACGAGCTTCTGACTAAATCTACAGTAAGTTTTTGCAATAGGTTGAAAGTAAACATGTGAGTATAGAGTGCATGTCCGCCCATGTGAACACTCATTTAAACCAATAATAATGTGAATACCTGTGTCCTCCAGCCAATCAGGGAAGATTAGTCAGTCGTGTGGTAAGAACTACATAGTTCCTGAATAGAGGGCATGTGAGTAGACATTTTACTCACAAATTCTCCCATTTAAAGAAACCGTCTTAACGCCTATAGTTTCAGGTCATCCATTATGACAACTTTATAGCTACAGAAACTATACATATCGATGACCACCATATTTGACTGTGGAAAACCAAGTGCTCTACAAGTGCTTTGTTTTTCCATATACACTGTAATATTTTGGCCACAGAGCTTAGCATTTAGTTTACCTAACACATTACTCATATACATTCTTTCATATAAATCTTGTTTTAAGAGGATGTAAAGAAATTTTTACTGGAAAACAAGACAAAAACACTACTTTTTTGTTTATTTGGATTTTTTGCTGTGTATATTAAAATGAACGTGTCAGACCAGGTTTGACATCGATGATCCCAAACGTGACCGGTTCTCATTTGTCAAATAATGTGTGAATTGAAGCACCAAATCTGAATGTATTCACATTAATTTGAATGAATGAGATGTCAGAGCTACAGTGGAGGGGAAGATTTTCAATGAATAATGACTTCAATTTGGTCTGTTTCTCACATGAACAATCTTCTTGGCTGTTATGGTACTTCCATGGTGCTTAGTTTTTGTTGTCATTTTTAGAGCTTAACACCTGGTCACCATTCATTTTCATAATATAAAAAACAGCAGTTAGAACATTCTGCCAAACATCTACTTTTGTAATTAATAGCAGAAAGAAAATCACGTGGATTTGGAATGACATGAGGTTGACAGAATTGCAATTTTGGGATTACCCATCCCTTTAAATTTAGACAAGACAACACACATTTGGAACTGACTTCTGAGCAAATGTATTTATGTTTTCATAATGTAAGCATTATGAAGGTTGTATCTCAGAGGCCTAATGGCAAATTATATGATATTTTCCATTTTTAAATATTTTTCCATCCGGCAGCCTGTCCAGGCCAAATATGGCTTCTTCCCAGGATTTAAACTCAACAGGGCTCTGGTATGCTTGAACTCTGGGTTTACTTGGCATTGTTTCAGACAGACAGCTCCACTGTTCAGATATTTGGAATGATTTCCAGGAAAAGGGGAAAAGGTTTGTAATGAGACTAACACTAGGGGCTGCGAAGAGCAATGTGTATGTTATTTGATTCATAAAAATAAACCTTTACAATCACAATTTCATCTTCAGTTTCACCACTCTTCTTTAACGTATGTCTGTCTTCCTGCTCTAAATTTATGACTAAACTTGTGTGGGAATTCTTAGTACTCTTCAGACTACTCATTTAAAGTTTGTTTGCTCTGTGATCTCATTTATTGCAAGACTAAAAATCCCCCTACGAAACTTGTGTTCACCTTAAAAAAATTCCCTCATTATGTTACTGCTGTACACTCATAACTTTCTTGGCTAACTGCTTAGTATAACTGTGCCTCCATTTGATTGGCTAAAATACATGACCATGCATGTTTTCATTGGTTGAGGGCAGTGTTCACGCGGCTTTCATTCACCTAATGCATGCTCATGATATCTTTTGCTTCTTTTTACTTTCATTCTCAATGCTGTTTTCCCCCCTTTTGTAAATATGATGTTAGATAACAAAGGCTTCACATTTACAGCCTTCTGAAATATCATCCTCACACATATGTCACTGTTTGTGTAAGCTGTTTCTCTTGTTTTGAACACATTATTATTAGAATATTGTGCAATTTAAAATGCATTCCTGCAATTTGAACACATTGCAAATAGATAACAAATAGATAGCACAAATATTTGGAGTCACACTTGGAACATTTCAGCCACTCTTAATTAGATAAAATATATCAAACTGTGTGGCATTTGTTTAAAGGAAGATAGAGCAAGCACATTTTTCAAGCAAAATATTTCACAAAAAGAATATGGTAATATACTGTATATGGTAACATTTCACAATGAGGTTCAATTTGTTAACATTAGTTAATGCATTAGGTACCAGTGGCGGGCCGTGCATTTAAAGTCTAGGCCTTCAGTGTGATTCCTACCATTAAGAAAACACAGTTTCACAATGAATAAGACACCTTATGCTTTGGGCATCTTATATTATTTCGTAGATCACTAGTAATACCAATTGACATATTAAAAACACGTCCACGCATGAAAGCCAGAACTTTAAAGGACATTTAATGCTCAAGCAATCCTAATTTTAACTGGAGCATGACTGTTTTGTGAAATGAACATCTCCCGAACAGAACAGAATTTTTCATATTTCTGAGGTCTGTAATACTGAAAAAATCTATCTAATAATATTTGTGATTTAAATGTTGCTTTTTTGATTCGGGCATGTAATTTGTGAAACAGTTGTCACACTTCACTTGAAAGCATCAAGGAACAAATTCTGACTGGATAAACTTTTAGTTTTTCTCTATTTGTTTGTAGATTAATTAAGAGTGGAAAGTGATAAAAAATACATAGGCAAAAATGTGATTGAGAATGAAAGGATGAAAAATATGTATTTATTTGGCATGTTAGGCCAGCAGAGAATTCGCCATTGTTATATCATGAATTAACAATGCTTGTTGACAGTATTTATTTTGGCTAATATTAATTCATAAGTTCATAACGTTTTAAAATATTAACATATAGGCCTACAACGTTTAATGTTAAAATGTATTATTATATGTTGGAATCAACATTAACCATAATAAGTGTAACTGCCTCACATTTTTTAGTTAAGTTTGTTACCGTTTTTGGTTCCTACCTGAAAATAATAGGAGATCCTAGAGGCGGAACTAATTAGCGCCGATCTTGTGTTCCGCATGTAATTCAAAGGCACAACACCTGCAAGCAAAGTGCTAAAATCATAGCATGGCAAGAGCTCTCCAAGCTAAGTAAATATGAAGAATATAAATACATCTGGATATAGATTACCTGAGAAGAAAGAAGACTAGGAAGAAGAATTTTAGATTTAGCCCCTCTTAAGTAGAAAGCAGCCTACGAGGTATGTTTCATTTGTATCCGGGTTTCTGTGATATATTTCAAGTGCATAGTTTTAGTGGCACAACTGTGAATTCCAGACATACGTACATGCATTTTTGTATCCTATTATTGTATCCTTTTATTTTTTTCTCTTTTTCCACCCAGTTCTCACGGGTTGACATGATATGTTGTAGAAATAAACCCCGTTTTTTAAACAAGACCTCGTGCTTCGTGTTGACTACTGGAAGGAGCTACAATAAGCACTGGAAAAATGTTGTACATTGTTAGTTCATGTTAGTTCATTTTAACTAATAATGGCATCTGACTGCAGAGGAAAAAGGTTATAGGTAACACTCTACATTAATGCTTCTTTTGTTAAGGATTTATAAATGGGTTCATTAATGACTAATAATTAATTTACAAATGCATTATAAATCATTGATATGTGGTTATATCAACATGCTTAAAAGGGTGACTTTTATGCAATACCTGCCAAATAGTGCGCCATCTTATCTGACAGGATGTACACTCATTTAAGATTAGTTACCTATGTACCTTAACGTAAAGTGGACACATAAAAGATTGATAAAAGATATGTACTGGAATACTGTTGTTCAATATTTTAATGTTAATGTTAATAATGTTAATGAACCTCATTGTAAAGTGTTACTATATATATATATATATATATATATATATATATATATATATATATATATATACACTTATGAGCCAAAACATCATGACGACACAGGTGAAGCGAATCAAGTTGATCATCTCCAAACAATGCCACATGTCAAGGTCTGGGTAGATTAGATGGTAAGCAAACAATCAGTTCTTGTAGTCAACGTGTTAAATGCAGGTGAAATGAGCAGGAGTAAAGAACTGAGTGACATTGACAAGGGCCAAATTGTTATGGCCAGATGACTGAGTCAGAGAATATCAGAAACATCAAAGTTTGTGGGGTGTTCCCAGTCAGCAGTGCTGAGTACCTACCGACAGTGGTCCGAGGAAGGACAAACCACAAACCGGCGACAGGGCGCCGGACACCGGGCAACCAAGTCTCAGCGATGCGCGAGGGCAACGAAGGCTATCCCGTCTGGTCTGAACCAACAGAAGGTCTACTGTGGCACAAGTCACAGAAATTTGAATGATGGTTATGGAAGGAATGTGTCACAACACACAATTTGACACCCTGCTGCGTATGGGGCTTTGTAGCCACAGACCGGTCAGAGTGCCTATGATTACTCCTGTCCAACATTGAAAGTACCTACAATGGGCACTTCAGCATAGGAACTGGATCTCGGAGCAGTGGAAGAAGGTCGTCTGGTCCGATGAGTGCTGTTTTCTTTTACATCACGTGGATGGCCGTGTACGTGTGCGCTGTTTACCTGGGGAAATGATGGCACCAGGATGCACTGTGGGAAGACGACAAGCCAGTGGAGGGAGTGTGATGCTCTTGGCAATGTTCTGCTGGGAAACCCTGGGTCCAGCTATTCATGTGGATGTCAATTTGACATGTGCCGCTTACCTAAACATCGTTGCAGACCAGGTACACCCCTTCATGCCAATGGTATTCCCTGATGGTAGTGGCCTCTTTCAGCAGGATAATGCACCCTGCCACTCTGCGCACATTGTTCGGGAATGGTTTGAGGAACATGATGAAAAGTTCAAGGTGTTTCCCTGGCCTCCGAATTCCAATGTGAGAATTTGTGCAATGTGCTGGACCAATAAGTCCATGGTGGTTCCCCCTCACTGCAAATGTCTTGATGCCAGATACCACAGGACAACTTCAGGGGTTTTGTAGAGTCCATGCCTCTGCTGGTCGACGCTGTTTTGGCAGCACGCAAAGGATCAACAGCATATTAGGCAGGTGGTCATAATGTTTTGGCTCATCAGTGTATATATATATACAGTCTATAATGTGATGAATTTCTGTGTGAACTTGAGGGGAACTGACTACATACATACATTTACTTTTATATAAAAAATATTTTAATTTGAACTGTTCTACTTCACATTGTGATTTAGTGAACGGTAAAGCATCAGAGATTTTAGATTTAGATTTACAGAAAATGTACAGACCAGGCATAATTTGTACTCATACGTATGCGGTCACAATTCTGGCCCATGCGCTTTTGTACAAACTCACAAATTCCACAAAATGCTCCTTGTTTTCAATCTCACACTTCCTCTGTTCTGCCTAGTGGCCGTTTTTTACCCCAGCCACGTCATTCCTCCCTATAGTGTGAGACAGAGAACACTGCTTCCCCCAGATTTGTTCATGCTCAGTCTCAACAGCAGGAAATGCCTCTGAAGTTTCATTGGTGGTTGAATGTGATCACGCTCCACCCCATTGGCTGGATGGCTTTAGCATGCTGTGATCATGCTGTGAACGCATGCTAGCATCCCCTGTTGGCTCCTGTGCTTGACTCTTCCTATTCTCTGCCAAATGCTGTTCAGTTCATTGTTGAATAATTGATTTTTAATGACAGTGATGATTTCTCTGGTTCATTTTGGTACACTCTTTATAATAAAGCACCTACCTGTCTCTCTCTCTCTCTCTTTAAAAAAATAAAGCAACCATTATAACATGAAAGGAATGTAATAGTAATGACTTCAGCAACCTACAATAACCTCGAGACAACACACATGTGAACATATAATTGAAGTGTATTTAGAAAAAGAACATACCATGGACATACCATGATGTTCCCCTTCTGTCACTCACTCGACGTTGTGTCGATTGTAGTGACACAAGGGGTCCCACTTCAAAACGGCATGCACTACTTGTGTTATGTGACTGCCGAGCCAGGTGCAAGCAGGCTGCTGCGTGCTAGAAGCAGCTGGGTCAGCTGCACGTAACCCTCCCCAACGCCCCCAATGAAATGTGTCATATACCGCTCCACGTACGGGAACAGGCAACATGACTTGTACGGGAGCCGTCCGGCCAGCTGCACCTTTTCTCTCTCGATGTTTCTCATCATAGAGTTAAAAAGCGCCAGGGGCTATCTTAACGCAATAGATGCGTCGGGGAAGGCATCATTTTCCGTTCATATTCCTAGGGGAAAAAGGCCCTGCGGAGACCACAACCTGCCTAGAATGGGGGGAAGTAACTTGTGGCTAATACACATGGGGGTTGTCAAGCCACCCCTGGACATGGAGCAGTGGTAGATCCTGCCTGACAAGGGAGGAGTTGCTACAGACACGGCGACCGGGGGGCAGCGAGGACTGCCCAAGGGAGCTGAAGCGGGAACTATGCCTGTGGAGCCCAAGCCCAACACGGAGCACTCAAATCTGTCCTCTGCTGAATTAAATCTGTCCTCTTCCTAGCCCTCCCCAGAGGGCTAGGAAGGAAGAGCAACCAGGAAGCGAGAGCTTAGTGGCTAACCTGGGAAAGAAGGCGCACTGGATCAACTTGGTCAAGGGCACAAGGTGCATGCGGAACCCGCAGTCGGCTGTTCCATATTACTGAGCAAGGAGTACAGCCAACAACTCGAGGCAGTTGATGTGCCAATGCAGGCGGGGCCCCATCCAGGAGCCAGCGGCTGCGTGCCCGTAGCACACGCCGCCACAACCCAGTTGAGAGGAACTACACAGAGGCGGAAGGGCATCTTGAAAAAGACGCGTCCTGAAAAGGACTTTCAACGCCTGCTTTCATGAGTGGAAACTCAATCTCTTAGAGGAAATAAACTCTTTTAGGCAATGAAAGCGCTGTCAAAGCGCCCAGGGGCATGGATTGTACAGCGTGCAGAGAGGAGAAAGCTGCTGGAATGCGCCGTAGATCCAACAGCAGCGCTTATCGCAAGTAGAGGTGAGTGGAACAGTGGTGAACTCAGCTTTGCTGTTGCACAACTGCTTGGCTCCGAGGAAAACATTTGCTCGCCTGCTCCCCTTTATACCCGTATGTCCGGGGGCGAGGCATGCAAATTCTGTCTGCCAACTTGACATTGGCCTTTTCTCAAGTTCAGAGGTACGCGAGGCTTTCAGAAGAGACCCCGTTTGTCACTACAATCGACAAGGGGAACTTATACTTTTATCACATATTAATAATAATAATAATAATATTATAAGATTATTATATTACTACTACTAACAATAATGTTTTATTATTATTATTATTATACAATAGGCCTAGTATTTCATTCTGCCTCACTTAAAAAGTTAAATCAAGTTACAATTTAGGCCAGTTCTGTGTCTAAAACCTAACCATTGTCCTGCATAGCAGTGCAAAGAAATGGGAAGCTGTAGAATGGCTTACATGAGGAATTGAAGACCACGTAACAACATGATGATGGTAAATTTAAAGAGCTGGATCAAAAAATTCAGACAGAGACAGCTAAAAAAAGAACAAAATTATTAAAGAGTATTAGCACATTAGCAAATAAGCACATTCAGTGTTGTTTTTTTAAACACCACATTGACTGTGCATCAGGACACTGACTTTGGCATCTTTAATTAAGATAGAAACAAGTCCAATAAAGGTTATGATCTCATTTTAGTTTTTGACACTTCTTGAATTTCATGCCACATTAGCATATCAGTTGAGGAGGGGAACCCTAAAACCTCCCCTTTCAAATTTCAAGTGTCATCAAAACAACCTCAGGGCTTGGCATGAGCAGCAGAAATGGACACAGACATGTAATTGCTTGTGTGTATCTGTGGTGTTGAGGACGTCTGCTGGCTTGCAAAGCAACAATAACAGACACGCTCCTCCCACACTGACACTCAATGAGATCGGAATGTTCTGTTTACAGTGAAAGAGAAAAACATTTGAGAAATAGGAAATATCCCTTCACCTAACCTTGACCTGGACTGTATTGCACAAAGATTTCATATTGTCAGTGTTTTGTTATGGAGAAACAGAAAAGGCATAGAAACAATGTTGACAAACTTTATATTAAAATTCACATATGAATTATCTTTTTTTCTGAAAGCACAACCCTTTCAGAAATCAGCTTATCATATTGATGCTGACTACCACCCCAAATTTGTCCGGTTGCTAGGGAGGGTAGAGTCACATGAGGTAACCTCCTCGTGGTCACTATAATGCGGTTCTTGCTCTTGGTGGTGTGTGTGTGTTGAGTTGTGCGTGGATGCCTTGGAGAATATCGTGAAGCCTCCACACACGCTATGTCTCTGTGGTAACACTCTCAACAAGCCACGTGATAAGATGCGCGGATTGACTGTCTCAGATGCGGAGGCAACTGAGATTTGTCCTCCGACACCCGGATTGAGGTGAGTCACTATGCCACCACGAGGAGTTAGAGCGCATTGGGAATAGGACATTCCAAATTGGGGTGAAAAGGGGAGAAAATGAAAAAGATCAACAACAATAAAATTATCTTATCATGAAAAAGACAATTCAGCAGACAACATTAGATATAACCAGAGCTGGGTAACAGATTACATGTAATGTGAATTACGTAATAAGATTACACAAATCAAGTACTTGTAATTGGATTAAATTACACTTTAAAAATACTCATAATAGGACTACAGTTACTTTTTATAGATTACATGATTACATATTAACAAGGCAATGGCAGTAAATTGCTTCTTTTACATTGCAACAGTAAGATATGCACCTCTTTTGAGGAATAGGTGATGGACTATTACTAAGTAGTAAAGGTTAAAAGTGTGTCAGAGTTTTGAGCTGTTAGCTTTGATCTCAAAAATATCATTGCTGTTGATTTCAGGATGTTCATGTAATGTTTCTATTGGTTTATGCACTTAAATCTAGATGTTTTTAAAAATAAGTCTATTATTTATTACTACATCACCAATGGTGTGCAGCTTAATGGCTTCAAAGGATCTATTGGATGCCATCTTTAAGGGTCCTGCCCACAGGTTACATAATAGCTCAACTGCAAAAAATGCAGCAATATGGAAAAAAGCACACTGCTGTACACTTGCTGCTGATGCATTAGAGTACACTACATGAAACTTGACATAAAACTTGACATTATTGTTCCTTGTGGAACTCAGATGTTTTAAAATATTCTGCTTTTTACAATATTCTTGCTGTTCAAAAGATATTATCTTGCACCTCAGCTTTGGAATAGCCAATGGACTTTCAGTAGGCAGTGAGAGTTAAAAGTGTTTCAGTGTTTTAGATGAAAGCTTTGACCATAGAAATGGTGTTGCTGTTGATTTTATTGTAATGCTGATATTTTTATGCACTTAAAATGAACTTAATATCTCAGTGTTTGAATAATAAACTTTGGCCATGCTCTGTCATTGCTGTTAGATTTAATATTTATTTCATTCATGTAATGTTAAATGTACTTTTTAAAAATGTCACAAGGAGCTTTTTTTGTGAGGCTCTTTTTGTTAGTGATAAAGAACGGAATACATTTTCTTCCTCTGTGTACTTTTATGTTAAAATGATAATCCTACTCAAATGCGTGTGACATAAAATAATATAGAATTAGTTTGAAAGTAATTGGATTAGATTACCCCAAAAATTTTATCAATGAAATTACGTTACTGATCTAATTTTTTTGTCATGTAAATTGTAATCAGTACCTGATTGTACAATTCACAAGTAATCCACCCAGCACTGGTCATAACAAGTAGGCATCTTCAGGCAACATAATTTAGGGATTCCAAATCAAGAGTTTGTGAGCCCCTAGTGGTTTATGACGGAAATGCAGATGCCATGCCATTGTTGATGCCAAATCCAATTAAACAAAAAAAAAAAAAAAAAATACAATTAGTCAAAAGCATAAGCTTACCAACTGATTCTTTCATTTTACTAGTTTCAACATTTTAGAATAATAGCATAAAAATAATTGGAAGTATGGGAAATATGCAATGACCAAAAACTGATAAATAAATAAACTACCACACTTTGTCTTGACTCTGCACACTCTGTAAATTCTCTCAACCAACTTAATTAGTTACCACCTGTTATGCTTTTTACACTATAAAATTGTGGTCTTTCTACTCAGGCTCTTTCTCTCTACTTTCTATTACTTTTATTTCTAAAGAGACAAACCAATCAACAAACAGAATTTCAAATCTATACAATATAGGCATCACATTTTAGCTAGCACACTTTATTTTAAGAATGAGATGTCTGTGAATAAATTTGGTTTCTCACAATATATAGAATAAAATGTGGCTAAAGACACACCTTAAATGTAATGCAGCCTAGTTCTAGCGGGAAGACTAGCAGCTGTACATCATCGCACCAGTGGCGGCTGCTGGTCTTTCAAAGAGGGGAAGCTCATTTTTGGCCTATATTATAAACTTATTTACCCTATTTTTTGCACTAAATCAATCTTAGGTGTTGATCTGCCCTGCTGTTTAATTCAAATGTTTTCCTCGTAAGGAAGACTTTCAAATGGCTTCGCCAAAATCAGGTCGACAATATTAGCACCGTCTGCCATCGTGCGCAGTTTCACCCGTACGACGCTAGCCTAGCCTACTGTATGAATGAATGAATGAACAAACGAACGAACGAACGCACGCTCTAAAACAAAATATATTAAACTTGGTAAAACTGAAACAAGGAATGTGGTGTATAATTGTGTGAAATGTATTATGCAAATTGACTAGCAATTTCGGCAAACAAATATAAAGAAATAGGTTGCAGCAGTTTGTCTTTCGACTACACTTGAGAAATCCGCGATGGGATTGAGCGCGAAATAGCTTCAGTGACTTCTTATAGTACAGATTCGCTGTCAATCAAAAGGAGATGCAGTCTTTCGACAGATCGTCCAATCATCACGCGGAAGCCCGGAGTCCGGGCCAGCCCACTCCTCATTCACCCCCAGAGACGCTGAGCGTCCGTGGGCGGGACATAATCGCAGCATTTATCCAATGACCGCCTATTTTCGTAGCACTGAAAAAACTGTTCAGAGCAGCCCCATTGAAGTCAATGGACGCTCGGCTTCAACAGGGAAATGCACTGACGCTACGGGAATGTATGAGAAGTAAATCGAGTCAGCCGACCTGCTATATGTAATGTAGCTGATTCTGAACGAACTCGTCTTCGAGATGAACGTGTTCTAACGCATTTTTAGTCAATAAATTGTTTACACAATAGTACATATTTGACCATTATTTTTTTGACATTATAGGGGAAGCTGAGCTTCCCTTGCAGTCTTAAAGAAATCCCCACTGCATCGCACTATTAGCTGCGTAATTTCCAGGCAATTGCTTTGTGAGAAAGCCCTAACCACGCCCCCTGAGTGATTTGTATTACATAGAGCGCTCAGCCAGGTGTGGAAATGCAAATCGGCATCTGAGTTAAAAATTAGGCCGGCTGGTCTGTTATTCAGCGACGTATATGTTTTTTCTCCGTGCGTAAATGATTATGGGTGAGTTTTCATATATATTTCCCCTTTGGTGTTAATATCATTGTTCTGAATGTCGAGATTTGCTCGTAAAATGAATGCAATTTAAACTGCGTCACAAAGTGAAACCGAACCGTTTTCATATTGGACTTAGAGCTTGAAAATGATTGTCATTGTATTATGTTATAAGATATTATATTCTCTTCCTAGTTACTGATCACCTGGTTTGTTCAGTATTGTTTGAACATGTTGATTTGATGACATGTTATATGTTTACTGCTGCTGTAATATTGAGCACATGCAATGAGCGTGCTATCTGCGTGTCATTGTTTAATTTATTATTTTATTATAATTGGCACGCAGTTAATCCATTTGTTAATTTATATATTATTTAATAACTGAATGTTTTTATAATTTACTGATATAATTACAACTGTTTTTCTTTGTTTCTATTTTGTTTATTACAGACCACACATTTGTGAATGAACATATACAAAACTCCTTTGAATAAATAAGTTAAACTGGGATTCCATTGCGTGTTTCGGAAACACACACCATTGTGCACCATCTTGACTGCATTAATGCTGAACCCCTTGAGCGTCCCATACGCTCGTATATGGTCCTTCGAGCCGGATAGCCTCAAGATGGATTCTGAAAATCCTAGTGCAACTGAACCCGTCGTCCGACCTCGCCCTCTAAGAGAGAGACATCTTCCTGCCCATCTGGCCGATTATGACGTCCAGCTCCCGCCTAACCTACACTTGGACCCACTTCCTGCTGATTCGTCTTCACAGAGACCATCCAGGTCATCAAGACATGCGTCTAGATCCATTTCTTCTGGTACGGTTTCCAGTACTTCATCCAGATCCAATCGCCAGGCACAACGCAGATCTCCCAAACATGGACTCTCCGATCTTCACGCTGCCATGTTGGAGGAAAGGCTAAAGACTCTGGACTTGGAAGAACTTCAACAGCAGATCGAAGAGGACGCCATTGTAGATAAAGAGTGTGAGAGACTTGATGCTCAGGCTAGAGAAGCGCAGTATAGACAGGAACAAGCCACTAAGGCTAGAGAGTTGCTAGCTAAGCAGGTAGAGACCCGTCGGCGCCTTAAAAAGGTTCGAAATGAGCTTGAGGTTGCTAAATATGTTTGTGGACTTATTATACAGGAATCTCAAGATGTTAATGCTTCTGATTCACAGTTCAGCCATGTTGTTGACCCATTGTCAGAGGTAAGCAAACAACACATAGTCGCTGTTACCAATGATCTTAAGTCATCTGTCGAATTAATGCATCGTCATTCTACCCCGTGCCCTGTTAATTTTATACCTGTGTCATCAGTTATGCCTCACCCTGACCACCCGCTGTACACATTACTGCTTCAGTAGCTGAACCCCCATTCAGTTCCGTCATCTCAGCTGCTGAGGTAACCCAGCCCACCATGGTTACAAGGTCATCTGCTTCGTTAGTTACAGCACAGCCCACATTAATGTTTAGGCCAGATAATGATGTTCCCCTAACCTTTAACCCGGCTGTGGTGGCTAGGCCGCACCATTACTCAGATACCTCTGTCACTTATAGTCAAACACCTTCTGTCAGTGTCCTGCCTATAGTCCCACCTACAGTTCCTGAAACATTAAGGGCTCCCTTACATACTCAGACTTATCAAGCTATGAATCATAGCCCTTATTGGACAGCACTATCGCACCCTGTTCCCCCACCTGACGCCCATCATAGTCGAGCAGTATTGTACCCTGCCCCAGCCCAACCACCTGGTCTGGAAATGTTAGCTGCCTCAGCTTGTGGTGTCCCAAAGCCAGCTATCTCAAACTTCGACACTGGCCGGGAAAGTGACGTTGCACTACTGAAAATGGCCTTAGACAACGTAATGAATAACCAACCTCATTTAAGTGAACATTACAAATACCAGGTCCTTTTAAGTCACTTAAAACTCCCCAGTGCTCTTCAGTTGGCCAAAGCATATATGCACGACCCCAGGCCATACACAACCTCCTTACAAGCGGTGCAGGACAAATATGGGCAACCACGTCAACTGGTCCAGTCTGAATTGGGTGCCATACTGAATGCACCATCAGTCAAGTTCGGTAATGCAGAGGCTTTTGTTTCTTTTTCCCTATCTATCCAAACATTAGTAGGGATGCTTAGAGCGTTGGAGGGCCCAAACGGATACGAGCTGCGCTGTGGTTCTCACGTTGACCGATTGTTAAGCAAGATGCCACCATCATATCGCGATGGTTTCGTTGAGTACTGTTTCAGCCGAGGTATTCTACAAACTGGCACAGATCGCACTTATACGTTACCTGACCTGTCTGCATGGCTGCAGATGAAGTCACAGGCAAAATGCATCTCCAATAAAGCAGCTACACTGTATCAGACTGATACTGTTAGATCCACCAAGAAAGATCAGCAAAGGTCAGTACCTTTTCGCCCAAAGGAGAAATCCACATCTTTCTTGTATTCAGCTGAGGCCAGTTCAGTTTGGCAGGGACAGTCAAAATCTAAGACCCCTTCTAAAATTCAACCCTTTTGCCCATATTGTAACTCTAAGGATCACTTCCTTAACGCGTGTCCAAACTTCAAGACACTGACCACAGATCGAATAGTACAGTGGATCTCCAAAGAGAAGCGCTGTTGTAAATGTGGGCGAAATCATAGCCCAGACAGTTGTAATCTAAAAAGAACCTGTACAAACTGTAAAGAGTTACATCTGACCATCTTGCATGATGCAGCCTTACAGATCCAAAAGAGTGTGCTAATGGTCAATGTTCCTACCCCTCAGGTATATTTAGACCGGCCCAACCGATCTCAGAAAGTAATGATGAAGATTGTCAAGGTTCTACTGCACAATCGAGAGAAAGTCATGGAAACATACGCCGTGCTGGATGATGGTTCAGAGCGTAGCATTGTTCTGTCACAGGCTGTAGACCAGTTGAATCTCCCGACGGAACCTGAAACACTCACTCTACGTACTGTTCATCAGGATGTAGTTAATCTGCATGGATCCACTGTTTCCCTTCATGTGTCACCCATGCACAGACCATGCAGAAAATTCCTGATTCCTCATGCTTTTACCGCAGATAACCTGAGACTTTCGGAACATTCTTACCCTGTGTCAGCTCTTCAGCGCAAGTATGAGCATATCAGGTCCTTGCCATTACCCTTGATGGACCGAGCCCAACCTCTACTGCTCATTGGGTCTGATATGCCTCACCTGCTTACTCCTGTTCAGCCAGTGTGCATAGGACCTGCAAATGGACTGATTGCCGTCTGTACCAGACTTGGTTGGACCCTCCAAGGTCCCATTGGGCTCAGTCAAACCACTCTTTCCACTTCACAGTGTTTTCACATAACCACGACCATACCGAATACAGAGTTATTCAAGAATGTGGAACGCCTCTGGCAAATTGATACTCTGCCCTACGTAAACGAGAAGACAGCCACTCGTTCCAAACAAGACCAATATGCACTCACTCTTCTCCAGACAAATACTACAAAGGTAGAAGTCAGTGGAGTTATGCGATACGCCACTCCCTTGCTTAGACGGCCAAATGCAGCACTTCTTAAAGCCCCAAAAGAAGTAGTAATGGCGAACCTTCGAAGCACTGAGCGTAGACTTGCTAAAGACTCTAAGCGAACCGAGTCTTACTGTTCTGAAATGAGGAAACTGCAAGAAGCTGGCTATGTGGCAGAGATATCAATGCAAGAAGCTGAGCAATCTTCGGAGTCGTGGTACATCCCTCACCATATGGTGACACATAACAACAAAGACAGAATTGTTTTTAACTGTTCTTATTCATACCAAGGCCAATCTTTAAATGACATCCTCTTGCCTGGGCCCGTTCTCGGTCCGTCTCTACTTGGTGTCTTGCTGAGGTTTCGTGAATACCCTGTAGCCATCAGCGGAGATGTAAAGGGCATGTTCCACCAGGTTCGCCTCTTGCCAAGTGATAAATCTATAGTGCGTTTTCTGTGGAGAGACATGCAGAGGACAGAACAGCCTAGGATCTACGAATGGCAAGTTTTACCATTTGGCACAACGTGCAACCCGTGCTGTGCCATATATGCACTCCAGGAAATCGCTCAGAACCACCCGCAAATGGACCCAGCTCAGGTGAGAACGGTCAAAGATTCCTTCTATGTAGACAACTGTCTCCATAGCCTTCAAACTGTTGCTGAAGCTAGAGCATTGGTAGATGACCTACGGGTGAGCTTTTGCTCACCCGTAGGTGAGCAGCTTTTGCTCACCGGTGGGTTTGATCTCCGTCAATGGGCCAGTAACAGACCCGAGGTTATCCAGCATCTTCCCTCTGAATCAAGATCACAGAATAGTGAACTCTGGCTATCACAGAAGAGCACTGACCTCCTGGAAGGTACACTCGGACTACTGTGGAACTGTCTTAAAGACTCGTTCAACTACAAACCCAGCCAATCTGGATGCCTTGAACCCACTCTGCGTAATGTATACAGAGTTTTGGCATCTCAATATGATCCACTGGGTTATCTAATTCCATTTACTACCCGAGCCAAAGTGCTGGTCCAGGATTTGTGGAAGAACAATCTTGGGTGGGATGACACAATCACATCTGACAGCCTGTTGACCAGATGGCAAGACTGGCAACAAGAGCTCCAAAGTTTGAATCAGATCGCAATCCCGAGATGTTACACTTCATTTGAGGGCCATGGGGAAATCCTCAATCGGGATTTACATATATTCTGCGACGCATCTGAGAGGGCTTATGGCTCAGTGGCATACATGCACACAGAAACCAATATACATATATGTCTCATTTGTGTTAGCCCGTTCTCGAGTGGCACCTCGGAAGCAAATGACGATCCCTCAGCTGGAACTAAGTGCGGCACTTACCGGAGCGCAGGTGGCTAATATCCTTCAAGCAGAACTAACTGTGGACATCAATAATGTCATTCTCTGGTCACACTCATCCACTGTCCTCCAATGGCTTAAATCTGAATCATGCAGATACAAATTCTTCGTGGGAACACGAGTGGCCGAAATTCAGTCACTCACCGATATTGATTCTTGGAGGTATGTTGATTCAGCGAACAACCCTGCTGATGTTATAACAAGAGGCCAGTCGTTGAAGGATTTAGCCTCACCTTGCCGCTGGATTAACGGTCCACATTTCCTGCATCAGCCAGAGTCATGTTGGCCCACTTTGCCATCAGAGGAACCTGAACCAGAAGCAGAGTTGAAAAAATCTGCAATTTGCCTGCATGCGTGCACTAGTTCAGACATTCCCCTTCCTGATGTCAACCAATTTAGTACTTGGACTGAATTGCTAAAGGCTACAGTGACATCCCTTCATGGGGCGGCTACATCTTCCACTCATTCAACAGATGATTCAGAGGATTACATATCAGCAGAGAAGCTACTTATACAACAACGAGGATTTCAAGGCTCTCACTTCTGAGCGACCATTACCATCCAACAGCAGATTAGCATCCTTATCACCTGAGTATGATAAAGCCTGTGGACTTATCAGGGTTGGAGGGAGACTCAGACATGCTAATCATATAGAATTGGATGCAATACATCCCGTTGTGCTTGATCCGCAACACAACCTAACCAAGCTTCTGATCAAGGAATATGATGCCTCCCTTTTACATCCTGGGCCAGAAAGAGTCTTTGCCGAACTGAGAAGACGATACTGGATTCTGAGAGGAAGGAAATCTATCAAGAAGCATCAATATATGTGTATGGACTGCCAGAAATGGCGTGCCAAGCCTAATATACCCAAAATGGCCGACCTCCCACCAGCACGTCTACGTCTATACAAACCCCCATTCTATTCCACTGGAATGGACTGCTTTGGTCCATTCGCAGTGAAGATCGGCCGACGAACAGAGAAAAGATGGGGAATAGTTTTCAAATGTCTGACCACCCGTTGTCTCCATCTTGATCTCTTAGAGAGCCTTGACACAGGTGCCTTTCTGATGTCTCTCCGCAGATTCATAGCTCGAAGAGGGAAACCATTCGAGCTCCTTTCCGACAATGGTACCAACTTTGTTGGAGGAAACAAAGAAATTAGATCAGCATATGACGCCATGGTGCCTAAACTAAGGGAACAACTTGCAGAACAACAGATTTCAGTCAGATTTAATCCCCCGAGTGCCCCTCATTTTGGGGGAGCTTGGGAACGGGAAGTTAAGTCAGTGAAGCAAGCCCTAAAGGTAGTACTGAAGGATCAAACCATGACTGAAACTGTACTGCGTACCGTGCTTATTGAGGTAGAGGGTATCCTAAATGCCAAGCCTTTGGGATACGTGTCCTCAGACGTGTCGGATTTGGACCCAGTTACGCCTAGCATCCTCCTAATGGGCCGTCACGATTCTTCACTCCCACAAGTGCTCTATGATTCAAGTAATCTTTTGGGAACCAGAAGATGGAAACATAGTCAAGTACTTGCTGACCATTTCTGGTCTAGATTCATCCATTACTATCTTCCGAATCTGCAAGAAAGACAGAAGTGGCGAAAGGATGGAGGAGAAATTGGTCTAGACCAGGTGGTACTGATAGTGGACCCACAACTTCCACGAGCATGTTGGCCAGTAGGAAAAGTGACTAATACTTTTCCTGGACTTGATGGCCGTATCAGAACAGTTGAAGTTAAGGTACACAATCGCACATATGTAAGACCTGTATCCCGTATAGTTCCACTCCCTAAACTCTCTGATGATAACTCTATTGAGCCTACTAATTAGTCAGGGTTCCTCACTGTTTCAAATGTCCTTACACACATTTGGGGGCGGCTGTGTGAGAAAGCCCTAACCACGCCCCCTGAGTGATTTGTATTATATAGAGCGCTCAGCCAGGTGTGGAAATGCAAATCGGCATCTGAGTTACAAATTAGGCCGGCTGGTCTGTTATTCAGCGACGTATATGTTTTTTCTCCGTGCGTAAATGATTACGGGTGAGTTTTCATATATATTTCCCCTTTGGTGTTAATATTATTGTTCTGAATGTCGAGATTTGCTCGTATAATGAATGCAATTTAAACTGCGTCACAAAGTGAAACCGAACCGTTTTCATATTGGACTTTGAGCTTGAAAATGATTATCATTGTATTATGTTATAAGATATTATATTCTCTTCCTAGTTACTGATCACCCGGTTTGTTCAATATTGTTTGAACATGTTGATTTGATGACATGTTATATGTTTACTGCTGCTGTAATATTGAGCACACGCAATGAGCGTGCTATCTGCATGTCATTGTTTACTTTATTATTTTATTATAATTGGCACGCAGTTAACCCATTTGTTAATTTATATATTATTTAATAACTGAATGTTTTTATAATTTACTGATATAATTACAACTGTTTTTCTTTGTTTCTATTTTGTTTATTACAGACCACACATTTGTGAATGAACATATACAAAACTCCTTTGAATAAATAAGTTAAACTGGGATTCCATTGCGTGTTTCTTTTACCGGAAACACACACCACTGTGCACCATCTTGACTGCATTAATCCTGAACCCCTTGAGCGTCCCATACGCTCGTATACGCATGTAAGCCGTTGCTTTATAAGTCTGCTCACAATCTATCACATTGCTGTTTCAGTGTGCTAACACGGCAACCTCCACCACCCCATCACCACCAGTTGAGTCCCGTTCTGCACGGGGGTAGGCTCCTCGCCCCTGCCTCCTATCTCCGGCAGGATATGACATTCCGAGTACAACTTCTTTGGACCGCTAGACGGGGCCTACGCCAAAGAGAGACATTACTTTTCTGTTTAATATTCATCAAATAAATGTCATCTTAAATCTCACTCAAGTCTCAAGTCTTCCTGATAGAAGGAAAAAAAAATTCTGGTCACAGTTTGTATCAAGATCGAATTTTTTTCTTCTTTTTATTGAATATTGATTGAGCAACATAATTTGTGCAAAAATAAATAATAACAAAGTAGTTTTGATTAAAATTCAGTTTTTAAAAAAAGGTGGCAGGGGAGCCTTTTACCCCACAATTTTGAAGCAATTTGAAATGGCGGACTCTGAAGCAGAAATCCTCGCCCATACAACCTCATGTTAATAAGGACACAATCACCATCCCATGTTGATTGTTAGGTTTAGGGTTACTGATGTTGAGGTTCAAAACAGAGAACCTTTGGCTCTTGATCTGTTCTGCAGTGTTAAAAACATCAAACATTAGTTTCAAGAATATCTGTTGCACAATGATCAGCCCAAATCACTCATGTTAGATCAAGATCTGACCAAATATATGCTTCGCACAGTCACTCTGAATGGGATGTGATTCAGTCCTGCAATCTAGTATTAGAAGCTACATTAATGACAAACTGCCAACACTTGTGGCTTCATTCGCTTTGTTGTTGACAAGCCCTGGAAGTCAGTCAGTGTCAAGATTTATCACAGCCGTTCTGTCAGCAAGAACAGCCAATGCTGTGGGTATCTAAGCTCACACAATGGGGAAATAAACCAATGTAGGAGGGAAGTTTAAGTTTGCACATCTAGTTTCTCTAACCAAATGCAATTATTTGGTACTTTTTTTGGCTCTATTATTATGAGTAGTGAGTAATGTTATCCTGAGGTCATCCTCCACATTATGAAAACATTTATGCTATGCAGTTTTAATTAAGATCCTGGAAAGGCAAAGACATCAGTGAGAAAAGCTGATATGATGTGCAGCATAATGCCCTTGATTACGTCCAGATTTTATTCGCCTGTTTAGTCTAAGGTCTGCTGATTTCTCTTAAATGTACTTAATCAGAGAGGTCTAAGCATTTTTTCTTGCTTTCACGTGGTTGACTGTCTTTTTAAATTGTTATTGTTGTACTTTTTGAACATAAGAGAATTTATTCTACAAGATCATCATTTCATGTTATGACCAGCAGATTGTGCATTATCCCTTATTTAGATTGTACAATGTTATTTACTGCACTACTATTACAGATGGACAGTGTTGGGGAGTAACGGAATACATGTAACGGGATTACGTATTTAAAATATAAGTAACTGTATTCCACTACAGTTGCATTTTAAATCATTAGTAATTAAAATACAGTTACATTCAAAAAGTATTTTGATTACTGCATTTTATTGTCATTTGTTTTATTTAATATTTAGTCCTTTCAGATGGAAAACATTTATACATATAAATGATGCGATTCAAAGTGCATTTGAACAGCGGTGAAACACTTTCTTATGATGTGTTACATTCACTGATCTATATAGAATTTACATTCATATGAGCAGACAGAGAAGTACGTTTAAAGTTTGGAGCAGAAGAAATAGAAATAACCCTTGTTTAAATTGTTAGCTTTACGCTAAGCTAAAATGCTATTTCTAGCCATTTTACATGCACATGTGACCAGACACGATCATATTTTATCAAGAAAATTCACGTTAGATCATAATAAAAAATTCTCTAGTAAGAGATTGTTTTCCTGTAAAAATATCTAAAAGGTTTTTCAGAGAATGTATTTTTAACATGTATTTTGTCTTACTGTAGTGACAGAGATTTTATAATCAAAACAAGTGAAAAAATCTATCAGTGCTGAAGAAGTAATCCAAAGTATTTAGAATACATTACTGACCTTGAGTAATCTAATGGAATACGTTACAAATTAAATTTTACAGCATGTATTTTGTAATCTGTAGTGGATTACATTTCAAAATGAACCCTCCCAACCCTGCAGATGGATCCCCGATGGAGCAACCAGGTGTTTGAACCAATAACTGTATAGTTACCAGCTCAAATCTCCACTGCGCTGCTCCACCTCTGCAGCTAAGTTTTAAACATGTTTATTTTTATTTTAATATTTGGATCCACTTTCAAAAATGGGCCACTTGTTTTGAAAAGCAGGGCTAAATAAAAGACCATCCTCCTGTTTCTATGTTTGACACAGTGACAATCTACACACGCCTCTATTTTCCCCTTTACTCAGAAATTATTGTTTTTTCAACCAGTAACAAGCACATACTGGTTTACTTTGTTCATAAAAAGCATGGTCTCTTATTGGTTTTCATTTAGTTGGTGATGACACAAATTGGGCAATGCATGCCTGCATCTAGTCTTTATTTCACACTAAATGCATTACTGCATTTTCTATTTGTTCATGCTATATTTATCAATGCTTTGCACACTTTCATTAACCTGTATGAAGTTGAGCATCAATATTTCTTACCAAAGGTACAAACATTAATTTGATTAAATTCAAATATATTTAAAAACTTGCAGGACCTCAACATGAACAAGAACATTCTATGGGATTCACAAGTGGGACACAAACTTACAAGTGTTCTGCTGATATTTTGTGAAAATAAGCTTTTAGTTTTAGTTTTTAGATGTCTGGTTTTATGAATAAACCCAAGCTGTAAAAGTTTCCTGTTTCACAACTTCAAACCTTTGGAAAGCAGCATGATCTCAAGGTGTACTTGTACAAGAAGGATATGTTGGAAAACAGACACTGGGTTTGGGTTCAATAAGCATTGAGTTCCTCTTGACTTCTCTGCAAAATCCCTCACCTTATCATAACATACTATAATTTAGCAGCATTTTGGGACTGCAGTGGTTTGGAGAAAGAGTGGATTTGTATAACTTAAGCTGGACCCAATTGAGAAGTCTGTAAGGAGCCAAAACCAGAGACTACCCTTGTTGAGATGATGAAGGAGAGCACCTTGTTCTTTGTGTTTTTGAGGACTTTTGCACAATGCATGTGTCAAGGACCTCATCTACCTGTGTTAATGTAAAAGTGCATAAAGGCCATATATATGAACTTCTTGGAATTTTCCATTTGTGCTGGGAGACAAAACGTGATATGTGTTTTCATGGGCCCCGTTCAGCTGGTATTTGAACCCAAGTCAACAGCAAAAAGGTTGCCCATGAACAGTAAAATCCATGTTATGTCTCCCAGCACTTGAAAAACACCAGGAAGTTAATAAATACTTTATACAATTTTTTAAATGTTAGAACTGATACTTCAATGGAATCTCCTCAATTTGTGATTATTTGGATCCTGTAAGGGAACTTTATGACTCTAGCTGCACCCATTTAGACTGGTCCTTCGATTATAATCAGGTTGGGTGGAGCATGCACTAGAGATCACCCTTGTTGAGCATTATGGTGTAACAGAGGAAGAGAACTGGCCATAAGAAGGACATCTTGTTCTGGTATCGAACCCAAGTTATCCACGTGACAGGTGAAATTATTGTCCCCTCTACTAATGAGGAATTTAAAATGCCATATCATGTTTGGACCTTGATTTAACACCGGCCAAAGGAGGCATGCGTTCTGCAGATATGTTGTTGTATTAAGCAGTTGTTAGTCATCTGGAGTTGTGAATTCATCCAATCTGTGAGGGTTTCCTGTTTCACATCTTCATTTCTTTTGAAAGCACCTCACCTTAAAGGAAGGACTTATCTCATACAAGAAGTATAAGTGGGAATGCAGACTACAACTGCAGTATGATTGCAAGGTTTAGCTAGTGGTAAAGCGAGCACTTCTCTGACATAAGATGGCTGGGCATTACTTTCATATGGCTACCTCTAAACAAGTATTTAGTTCTTCCAGGTATTCCTTGGACATTCTGTTATTGAGTACTTTTGTGAAATAGTCTGGGACTATATCGACCTGCTTTGGTGGTATAGTGTTGAGCATAGTAGACCTCTAAGCATTTGAGCTTGGTTAGATTCCCGGCCAATGCATTGTCTTTGGATCAATCTGTACCTTTAACTTCTATAAGTAAGGCAAGTTGTTTAGCTGCCCTAAAGAATGAACCCTTCCTGTCTCAGAACTGTACCCCAGAGGAGATATTGTCAACAATACTAACAAGAAATGGTGTCTGAAACAGCGCCCCCAAAGCGGAACAGCAACTTATGTAAACATCCTCACCGCAAGAATTTGAATATAAGAACTAATTACTGTACAGAAATTATCAACAGGCAGGTCAATGAATCTGAGGAATTGTTGATCGATTCAATGAAGAATTAAAATATTTGTATGTGTACTAAGCTTGGGTTAGAAATATTTTTCACATACAAAAGGTGCATCCCAAAACCACACACCTCTGCACTATTTTACATAACTTTGTCAGGTGTAAGTATTGCATCAAGTGTAAATATTGTGAGTAGTATGTTAACACTAAAAGGTAACAAAAAGAAGTGTACTATGAGTACCCGGATTATGCACTTTTTCTACTGTCAAAACGGAATGTGTAATGTTTGACACTTCATGCACTCAGTGCTCGCGGCTTGCCATAGGGGTGGAAAGGGGCGGAGTTACCTGGCTGCATTGCTGATCTGATAACAGAATTGTAAATAATGATGAATGTAGAAACTAGTGAAACATCAGTTAAGACAGCACCTTATGAATGTGAGTTGAATGCTTTACCATCACCCTGTGTGTGAATATGAATATGCACGGATATGTAAGTGTTGAACTGAGGTTGACTAATGTGCTAAAGCTAGCGGCAACACATCACGTGTGTTTGAACCATCACTTCCATCAGCTGTTATACATTTAGTTCCTCCAGGCTTGTCCTCAGCCATTGTGTTTTAAAAACTTTAGCAGAATATAATGGCTTAATCCTAACTTTAACACCACTAATAAGTCTCTGTTACTAATTGACTGTGTAAAACAGGGGTCATGTTTTAAGTGCAGTACACAATGACATATTATATCTGCAAACAAGTCTGTTTGGCAAAGCCTTGCACATGCTGTGGTGTTTATTATTTCAGTTGAAGATTTGCAGGTTTAATTAACTGGCCTGTTTATTGGAATAACTATAACAATCAGTATCAGTATCAGATCAAGGCTGGGGAGGAAACATGAATTGTTAACCAACCAAACAGAGGAAGCACACTGCAATACATTACCTTCCATATTAGAACAATTGAGAGGTTGGTTTTGGACCTGCAAAGACGGCATGTTCTTCTGGTGTGTGGAAACAGGAAAAGGGTGGCTGCCAAGTCAGCTCTCCTGTTAGGGAGGAGTTTGAGGGGGTGTCTGAAAAACCAAACCAAAAGGGCAAATAAAGGTAAAGTTTTAGGAATCAGTCATTGATCGACCCACATTGGTTGACCACTTATCTGGATATTGGTGGGGGCAATATGTGAACCTTAATGTCTGTGGTGCATAAGGAACCGCTGAGTTCATAAGTGCTGAGAATGTAGGTTTACTTAGGCAGGGAAAGTAAATTCAAGCAGTCGCCGAGCAAAATGGGATGATGCAGCATATGACATGTGATTTAAGTCTTATTTAGCAGAGGGGAGGATTTCATAAGTGTTAGCACTTTCCAAAGTCAGCACTTTACACAATTTTGTTCCTAAAATTTAAATAAAACTAAATGTTTAAATGTGCAAGGAGAAATAAAATGTGGAAGATGTGGAAAAATCAAACACGGACAACAGGAAAAATGCCCAACAATGAAATCTACCTGCAATAAATGTAAAAAAAAAAAAATGGGAAAGAATGTGTCACAGTAAGAGAAGTAACAGAGACTGTTGCCGAGACACCATATTTCCTGGGTGCTGTTGCAGATTCACACAGGGATGATGGGCCATTTTGATACTGGTGCTGATACTTGATACTGAACATCATGTGTGAAGAAACATTCAGCTTGTTAAATCCTGAGAGAGTGTTAGAGCAGTCAAATGTTACACTGTGTAGTCAGGCCATAGCGGCTCACCATGACGCAGTGGATGGTAAGTCGTTAGGGAAGCACGAACTTGGAACAGGTGCTCCACAGGTTCTGATTATTTCTATAATCTCCTGTGATGTATTTTCTGTGGGACGGTCCCCCTGCCGGTGGACCCGTGTCTCCCTTGGGCAGAGTTCCCTCTGTCCCCCGGTCGCTGTGTTTGTAGAGCTCCTCACCATCGAGGCAGGACCTACCACCACACCACTTCCATAGGTGGCTGGTAAGCCCATGTGACGTATTTTGCCACATGTTAACCTCCCCTGCTGGGTCTTTTCCCCCTGAAAGAATAGGATAGGAAAAGAACGCCTTCCCCGATGCGTGTTATAGCGTTAGATGGCCCCAGCCACATCTAACACTCTATGGAGAGAAAACATAGAGAGAGAAATGGCCACAGCTGGCACAGCTGGTGCGGCCTGCTCCCATGCTAGTTACGTCGCCCCGGGATGTGGGGAACTCTATGATGTCTTTTGGGGCATTGGGGAAGGTTACGTGCAGTCTGATGCACCTGCTTTTTTGCATGCAGCAGCTTGTTTGCACCTGCATCAGCAGTCCATGTAACACAGTTCAGTATTGTAATAACAGAAAGGGAACGTCTATGGAGGGAACGAGACGTTGTGTCCCTCTTGCCACAACACTGTACTAGCCACTGAAATGGCCGGGACCTTACTCTCGGCTCCTCAGCTCAAAACCTGTCTGAACAGACGCACTCTTTCCTCTTTTTATACCCGTATGTCCGGGGGAGGGGCATGCAAATTCTGTTCGCCAATTCTTATTGGCCTTTTCTCAAAGATAAGAGGTAACCAAGGCTCTCAAGAGAGACAAACACACTGCATCAAAGTGATGAGAAAGGACCTCTTAACAGTAATTGTTGTGTAAAACAAACACAGATTCAGCAAACATAAGACTCATTCACACGACTCGTGGAGTGAAGCAGTCAGCGTTTCCTCGCGCCTCGTTGCATTTCTGTTTTACCGGACTATTTGGATAAAGTATAAGTATGAGGGAAGTAGTACCGCTAAAAGCAAAACTAAGCCCTGTTTGGATGGTCATTGTTTCTCAAAGTGATGTCTGTGAAACAATATTTGCATGGCTCCTCTGTGATAAAACTCATGCATTCGGGTAACAATTTATTCACGGTGGGTGAGTTCGGTCATCCCATGAACCCAGACATTTGCTTCTCATGTGGTTAGTCGCATGTAATGTTTGTAATATTTGAATTAGAGAGTAGTTTAGTTTACTTGTTGGTTCGTTCTCCCACTAGTCTCCCATTATGGCCAGTGGTGGCTCAGCGGTTAAGGCTCTGGGTTACTGCCCAAAAGGTTGGGGGTTCAAGCCCCAGCACTGCCAAAATACCACTGTTGGGCCCTTGAGCAAGGCCCTTGACCCTATCTGCTCCAGAGGTGCTGTTTCATGGCTGACCCTGCACTCTGACCCCAGCTTAGCTGGGATGTGAAAACAACTGCATTTCATTGGCTCTTTACCTGTACTCTGCACAATGACAATAAAGTTGAATCTTAATCTTAGTCAAAGCATTGGATTGATGGCTACTAGTCAAGGATCACATTCATTAATTTGCTCTTGTTCCATATGGTGATAGCAAGAGGAATATTCATTAGTCCACAAACTGCGTTTTGTGTATTTTGTGAAAATACATTTTCAAATTCATTTTCAATTTTTCTTCTATATAAGAGCTCCCACCCAGTGTGGTGGAGTGGGAATGTAACTTAATTAATGTGAATAATTTCCAACATCTACACATGTACATTAATATACATCTCGACAAATAAGATGTATATAATGTCATATTTCAGCATTTTATAAATCTGTGATTAACTAATCATCACAATCATTCAGTAAAATATTTTAAACAACATTGCCAATGATGGGTGTTCTTTACATTACAGTACTGTAGTATAGAGGTCATGTAATGTTTTGTGCATGTACTGTATCACGTTCATGACACTTGCTCTGATAATTTGTGAAAAAGGATGCCTTTTTCATGTTTTTCACTTTTTCATGTTTATTTTATACTTTTATATTTGCTAGTGAATGTTTAATTTGAAATATTGCATTGCTGATGATCAGGTGTCTTAATGGCCAGGCAAATCTTTAAAAGCTTTTAAACCTCAATAAACATTTGAATGGCAAGACATTGCTGATTGCTATTAACCCGCATTGTGTTTGCAGTCACTGGTCAAGTTTTGAAGTATTTATAGCACATGTTTAATTTGTAGGAGTGCAGAGTGCAGTTCTAGAGAACAACAGTAGAACTGCAGTACAAGTGTGGTCATTTGGACGCAGTATTCCTGCAGTTTGTAAATACTGCTTCCAATTTACCACACTTGTACTGCAGTTAAAATGCAGTTATTTTATTAAGGGGAAGTGTAGGGAGCTGTCCAACACATCAGTGTGGTGGCCTGGCATCTTGTCTGAAATCAAACAAAAGGTTCAGTCCTGTCAGATATGACTTGAGGTGAAATGAACACAGCAAAAGGAACCTCTCAACTCCTCTCCCAGATAAGCCTTGGAAATACTTGCCAATGACCTGTGTGAGCATGACAAGCACACCTACCTTGTTTTTCTCGCGAATCCTTGAGATAATTCACATGCCAACAACTACTGCCTCAGCAGTAGTGTTAAAAACGAAAGCACTTTTTGTGAGATTCGGCTGCCCTGACAAAATTGTTTGAACAATTGCCCTGAATTTGTAAGTGCTGTTTACATGCTGTACATGTGTTGAATGTATTTCAGTACTAAAGAGATGTGTTTAAGGTATACTTTAATGTTAATGTAAAAAAATTTAAAGGTGAGATGTAATGAGTGTATGATAGAGTGGTGGTGGCGGCGTAGTGGCTAAAGCACAGGGCTATAAATCAGATGGTCACTGGTTCTAACCCCACGGCCACCACCATTGTGTCCTTGAGCAAGACACTTAACTCCAGGTTGTTCCGGGGGGATTGTCCCTGTAATAATTGCACTGTAAGTTGCTTTGGATAAAAGCGTCTGCCAAATGCATAAAATGTAAAAAAAAATGATTAGTTCATTACACTCCATTCAGGAGTGTGTTTGGCAGTTCTCCTTGAGAAAATAAAGGTACTCTGTTGCTCTGTTCAGACAAGTGGCATTTATTGAAGATCATTACAACATTTAATTTGGCACTGCGAAATCCCGCAGGCAAAATGCAGTCATCTCAATTGGAATCTGCGTGAATAGGAATTTCGCCCGATGGACTTCCGGTGGTGAAGAATTTCTCTAAACAGACAGTGTAATCTGTGTATAGGAAGCGGTGGCCCAGGTGAGGGCCATTTTCCCACACCTTTGTCTCTCCTACTATAGACTAATCCTCTTTCACACATAAGCACCAAGACTTTCTCATTTTATGTCACTTGTCTCTGTACTGAATGTCACTAGTGGGCGTTCTGCTTCAACGTTATTGATGGGCAGCACAACTGGCTTTTGTAAATCACATAACATGTGAGTACATTGCCGTTAAAAGAGGATATCAGTCTAATATTATAAGGAATCAGTTTTCTTGCTTTCTAACATTCTGAAATGGAGAGTGTTTTTACATTAACTACAGCAGGGATTATTGCATCTAATCATGATCAAGATGAAACTATCAATAAGTGAATCAGACTCACTCAAAATACCAACAATTTCTGACAAGCTTTTCCATGCATCATTTTTTTAATTATATACATGAATGTGGTTCTAGTCAAATCAAATTGAACAGTGAAATTGCTCACAGAGTTATTTCCTCCTCCATCTTCCCTGCACTTAGCTCCAGTATCAGACAGGACAGACTGATCTCACCATGAATTCGGCAAAAGTAGGTCAAAAGTTCTTCAGCTAATCTCTGTCTATATTTGCCGAAATTTGAACCACTGCCCCTAGAGGTCTTAAGGCCTGTGTAATTCCAATTTGGAGGTTGGAGACCTCCAAATGGGGATGGAGTCTCCAAAAGAGGGCAGGGTTACTCCAGGATGGGGCGGGTTTACTCCAAAAGGGGGTCGTGCCAACTTCAAAAAAGGGCATCACATCCACACACTGATAGGATTAGGGAAAGGTTTAGGTTAGGAGCTCCATAGCGATCCCTCCCAGTTTTGGAGCTCTACCAGCAGCTATATCCTTCTCAGTGTATGGAGAGATATAGCTCCAATATATATGGAGCTCCAAACCACCATTAAAGATGTAGGGAACCCCTATCCTAACCCTTTCTCTAACCTTAACCATGATTGGAAGTGACGCTCTCTTTTGGAGTTAGCACAATCTCTTTTTGGGCAACCACGCCCCTTCTGGACTGACCTGTTCCACTCCCATTTAGAAGTCTCTGGCCTTCTGCTATACCTACTTAAATGTATGGGCACACATGAGCTCCAGTTTTTGCGTGAACTGTCCAGAGATTGATGCCAAAAGCAAGCTGTAAATTATGCAATACTGTACAGAGGAGTGTATCCTAATCCTAAACCTAACCATCAATGGAGTGAAAATGTAGTCTTAGAGGAGAAATGTAATCTCCAAATCGAACTTGTCGACAGTTACTTCCTTGTTTCAACAAAGGACAAGAACCTGGGTGTGGCAGGGCGGAGGGCAGGGCCGGGTCGTGATTCTACTAGGTACTACACTGTTACAGGAAGTACCCCCACCCTATTTAATTATTTCTGTTCCCCTCCCTTTGTCCCCTCCCTCATCCAGGTGGACGGGGATGACCTGCCGGCAGATAGGGCTAAAGGCACGCCGTCTCCAAGGGAAAGAGGGGGCTCCCCTGCCTGAGAGAACGAGGGAGGAATGTGGCAGGGTGGAGGGCGGGGCCGGGTCGTGATTCTACACACCCGGTCCCTTATCAGGCTAATCAAGCCTCCGAGAGGGATAAAGGCTGACTGCGGAGGGTAGTGCGGGAGAGAGAGATAGTTTACGCACATGTCCATCATGTGTGTGTTTCTCTTTTAAGTTTCTCATTAAAATATTATTTATATTGAAAAGCCGGTTCTCGCCTCCTCCTTTCCATCGAACTGCGTTACACTGGGCCTTTGAGACTGCTGAGACAACACAATATAATTCGAGCTTGAGGTAAACAAACTTGGATTGATACAATAATGTGTGATGGGACATGCCATATGTCAGTAACTTTGAATAGTGGGGACAATGTCATGTTACTGGACTATTTGGTAGCAACATTTGGGCTTAATTTGGACTTAATCTCCTGCGTAATCAGGAGATGGAATCTATGAGCTACACAATCTTTACTCCATTAGTAGTCGCTGCCGAAGTTCAGCACACACACGTCGTGTCGCCAATGCTCGCTGTTGCCTGTGTCGTCAATGAAAATAAAGGAGATCAGGTCACTTTGTTGCTGTGAATTGATGACTTTGTGAAAAGGGCTTCATAGTATTGCTAACAGGATTGAAACAGAGGAGAGTGGTGCTCTAAATCTCCTTTCCTGACCTAATTTTTTGAGAGGGTCCTTGCTGCAGACTGTAGCACAATGATGTTGATAACGGGAATGAATACAGTATATATATATACTGTATTCATTCCCGTTAAGTACACTACTGTAATAAAACAAAAGATTAAAATGTGAATACGCATGCGCATTAAAACATCCACTATGTCACTAAAATCCAATATGCATGTAAGTAGATCCACTATGTCATCGCTACAGTCTGCAGCGAGGAGTACTTGAATTTTTTGGCATGCTGCCCTGAAGCTAATGTGTGTAATATTTTTAAATTCCTCAGAAGTGACCTCAGGGCAAAAATGTCAGGTGATGACAAAGCAGGCCAACTAATCGTTTCTATCACTTCCCATTTCAGCAGGCTTAACCTCTAGCAGAAAGAGAGGAAGACACGGAGAAACTGCAAGATGATTGTACTGTTGTACTATGGTGTGTCCCATGTGATAATCCAGAATAATGTAAAGAATCAGCCAAGTAACTCTCATTGAGATGAATGAGAATCTAATAGATAACGCTCTGCAGATATTATAGACCTCCTTGACAGGGGTGGACTGCCCATCGGGAGCATTGGGCGTTTGCCCAGTGGGCCAGTGTGTAATTTGGGCCAGTCAGCTGCTGCACAAGTACTGGACCCATCCTACATGCCATATAGACTGCCTCCCTTGGCTCTAGCATACCCACGCGGACCCCTTATAATATGAAAATTCAATCAACTCTGCAAGGTAAGCCAATTCAATGGCTTTTATTTAGAAATTATTTACACTTCGAAGCTCATATCCATATGAGCGTATGAACTCAATATCTTGCGTGGAACTGACATACAAATCACAATAATAATGAAAACCATTAAGTATAAGATGAGCTCTGAATAATCACAAAATGACAAATAACTGCAAGTTACAGCAAATACAATAACAGCAGCATAAATAAAATGGGCAAATAGTAAAGCTATGAGACGTACACAGCCATTTGAATAATTTATTCATACTGCAAATCATGGGAGCAGAGGTGTGGCTTGCTGAATAATGCTCACGACTGATAAAAATGCAGAAAATAAGTCATAAAAAATATTACTTTGTGGCTATTTGAGTCAACTATTTTGTTTAAAAGATAGCAGAAACAGCACTTGTAAAATCATTGGGCTTTTCACTTTATATCAAGAATAATCTGGGGAAGAAAGTAAAACACTGCAGATTTAAAGACACTAATCTAACATCTGTATGTTGGAAAAATCATTTTCTAACATGTTATTTGTCAGAACTATAAAGTGCTTATTTTTAGTGCTTTCTCTAAAAATTCACTTATCACATTTACAGTGGTTTTATATGTTTTAAAGTTATGCAATTTTTGCACTGGTGGGGCCCGTTGTCGTGACTAGCAGTCAATAGAAATGTCTTTTTATTTTTTCAACACAAATATTGGAAATTGAGCTGTAAAATGAAATTATTGAGCCTGTGTGTTATGGTGTGTGTGGTGTGTTTGTGGGCTGGGTTCGGTGGGAGCCCTGGCCCAGAAAGTCCAGGGCCACTTTTTAGTCCCAGTCCGCCCCTACTCCTTGACTTCGAATGCGGCTCATCCATACAACATATTAAGGTTGTTTAAAAATGTTTGGAGCTTAAGAATTGATGACATGAGATGACATTTACACTAATAAATGAAAATAATAACACATAAAAAAGATGAATAAGAACATATAACATTCGTCTTTATAATATTGACAAATCCTCTAATCATCTTTAAACTAACCTACCTATAACAACAGATATTACATAATAGTCTGACAGTCGTGGGCGACATGGGCAGACTCCCTGGGCGGCATCTTGCTGGGAGCGGCACGGTCCACCAGCCATCTCATCTCCAACCACTCACAACTCACTTAGGAAAAAAGAAAAGAAAGTGCATGAACAAGGTCAACATCAAACCAGTCAGATCCTATGTGAGCTGGACTCAGCAAAAATATTCCAGCTGTGATACGTGCATAAGCTTTGTTCTGCTTGTGGGTGTGCACAGCATACTCTCTGTCTCACCACAAAGGCACAATGTGTACATAGCAATGTCCTCTGTGCAAGAGGAAGTTACGCATATGCTCTCAGCTCACACGTGTTGTCAACATGCTATGTTATTAATAATATAACAAAATGATCTACATCTGATCTAAATAATGACTCTAACTCCAATCTACTGAAAAATAAACTTTTTAAATCTTAATTGTCAAAGACTTTAAGTGTGCTCATGAAATATAATTAAATATTCAGGTGCCATGCATGGCATACTAAGACATATTATGGGGGACCCTCAATATTAAGCTTGCTGACAGGATAAGTGCTGTTAAATATATTGGAGCTGTCCAAAGCTGTAAATTCACAGCCTCCTGCCTGGCACTGACACATGCCTGGTGCAGTCTAAGCAACAGGAGGCCCCTATGCAGAGTACAGAACCACTTCCAAAATGCCCATGCATGTGGTTAAATGTTAAAATGTGCAGATATAATGAACTGAATATTTGGGCCTACAAAAGAGACTTGCAAAGAGACTTTCATGATTGAATATATGAATTGTTGCATAATGTTAACTTTATTGTTGGTATTTAAAACATACAATGAAGAATGCATAGCCTTGTCCCAATATGCAATGTTAACCCACTTTTTGTCCAATGAATTTCAATGCATTTTCCATGATCTTTACAGTCATTCATGAATACTTAATGATTTAAATTAAATCATGTGATAAAGATTTATGTGCAAATTTTTTATTTCAGGTGCCAATCCTTTATTAAACCCTTAAACTGGCTGGCAGGTCCTTGGGTGGGGCCAGGAGAGTGTAATAAGTTTACATTTAATATGTCAAAGTGTCGGATACATAATTAAGTCTTATGTGGTACCATTTGAAAGCTTAATTTTTTTTTTTATAGAACTCCATCACTTTGTATTTATGTAACATAAAATAACAAGATAAGACCTGAAAACCTCTGCGTCACAAATGTGATCTCTGTAAGACAACAAAGACAAACATCTCACATCTGCTCCGACCACTGTGTCTGTAAGCCCTAAATAGCCCCAAACTCTATATCAGCTCTTACCTTCGGCTGTTTTCTTTCAAATTAGTTTGCTTGGGTAAATCCAACAGGAAAAAAGCATGATAACCAACGACACCTAGATTAAGCTTCTAGTCCACTTAGAGGCCGAGATATTCGATGAAACATTGGGAAAGGTGTGTTGGATCACAAAATAGACTGAATGCCTACATATACAAACACTTCGAGTGCTCAGCTGCATTAGAGCACCACCTGCATTTCAGATCTGCATATTGTATGGAAGGTGATAGAGGAAAATGTATATTTCCTAGTACTTGCTGCCATCTAGTAGATTGAACTAACGCTTTTTGCAGGCAGATAGAGCAAACAGAACCTGAATCACAGGTTTTTTAAAGATAGGACAACAAAAAATATGTTATTATTAAAAAAAAACACTATTATTTATGAATTATTGGAATCTTTTTTCTTTCCACTGTAAAATTAGACCAATATTTTGCAGTTAGTCTACTGTATGTGTGTATGGTGAACTTTTAAATCTGGGCTTGAAAATTGCAGGCAGCAGCTAAAATATGCAGCCGATTGTAAGGGGTTTATACATTTAAAAGATTATACTTATTTGAGCACAAATGTCTCTCCCTCGAGACACTCAATGGACAGACAGATGTTAACACTCTGGCTTGCTATTATTTCTATGTATTTTCCAGGCTTGGTAAACACCATTTTTTAAATCTCACAATTTTAAAATCACCTTTAATTTGAGTTAAGGGCTGCATGCATTTAACTTCACCTTTGTACATATTTTATTCAGCTTTGCTGCTATATTCCATATCTGTTTATTTAACAAAGTCACATGCTGGTACAAAACCGTTCCAAAGAGTAAACATGGTCTTTCCTTGTTTGTTTATATCTTGGTTGTGTTTAAGGACACCTCGTAGGTAAGGGGACAGATACCCTGAGGTGACATTTCTGAATTTTCTCCTGTCTGATGACTTAACTTCCACAACCTTGTACTGCACAGTGCATGGCAAGAGTTGTATAACATGTTTTTCTCAGGCCACTTGCAAGAATTGTAGCAATCTAGGTGTGTGCAGATGGTGCTAGCAGGAGCTATTGTACGTGCTACAACGCATGCAAGATCTAAGCTGTTGCTGTTTTTCACTGCTTGAATCTTGGACTAATTTTCCCTTATCAAAGGATGGATGGTAATGATGAAATATGCTTGAAAAATGCATGCTATAGGTTTGTAATGTATAATTTTTAGATTCTTGGTATTACATTTTGTCCATTTTTCAAATAGGGCCTTGAAATCTGGTTTGACACTTTGTGAATCGTGTTTAGTGTAAGAAAGGAGCTGATGTTTTCCATGAAGTTGTTGTGTCAACCTCAACCTTGATATCTGATCTGCTGAGCACACAGAGCACAAACAACATAACTCCATGTAACTGGGGAAAGAAAAAGGTTTTGTGATGTATGCCTGACTACACGTAAACATCTCAGGCAGCACACCCACACTGAAGAGAAAGCTCGCCACCTGCTGGCTGTCTGGTGTAAACGTGAAGAAAAATATTTGAAAAAGAAAACTCTGCCTTTCTTTAAGTTTACTCAACCTTATGCAGTTCCCATGTTCTAAAGGTTTCCCATATGCAATTATTATTATTTTTTTGTAGAGCAAAAAAGTATACGTTTACATAACTCCCTCTATTTACGACTGTTTATAGTTACTATGGAATGGAATCGTACGGAATTAAAAAAAGATAGTTCACCCAAAAATTTATATTCTCTCATCTTTTACTCACCCTCATGCCATCCCAGATGTTTATAACTTACCTTCTTCTGCTGAATACAAATGAAGATTTTTAGAAGAATATCTCAGCTTTGAAGATCCTTACAATGCAAGTGAATGGTGGCCAGTAATTTAAAGGTTCAAAAAGTATATAAAGGCAGCATTAACCCTAAAACGCATATATCGGGTCTTTAGAGACCTGTGACCTCATTCCACCCCATATATATTGAGGTCTATATATATATATATATATATATATATATATATATATATATATATATATATATATATATAATGATTTAAGTACAAAAAGTGTATAGGTCTATAGAGGCCTGAGGTATGTAAGAGTGTTGTTTTTTCTGCACTTCCATAAATTCATATATATTTAAGTTTACTATCACAGGATATCTATTTCTTTGTTTATAACAAGAGAAATGACTTCTGTATTCATACAAATAATCACTATATCACATTGATTTTCCATGCAACAATGAATTATCAGTATCCCAAATGCATGTACGCATATATATTATACTTGTTATTTCTTACTCAAGGTCCCTCTGATGTTTGTGATTTACATTTGACATTGCTAGCTGACGTAGAATCAACATTGAAGTAAACTATAGCAAGTGTAACACATGAACAGTATGATACAACTATTGTCATGGGTGTCACATAGGTGACAGCCAGTTGCAAGTCCTTTTTTATTGTATAAAACTATGAGAAAACTCTCATTTTCCACAGCTGATGTTGTCTGGAGGTTTTTGTCATAGGAAATTTCTTGGAAAGATATTTTTCAATGTTTTGTAAGCAGAATGATCCAAAAACTATTAAGCAACTGTACAATCCATTGAAGAGACTGCACGTCTATCCCTCACAGACTCATTGTCATTCCTGGCGCTGGTGCGAATAAGGTCAAAAGAATATTTAGCAGAGATGGGTCACTTCTATTTAAATGAATGGGAGAAATTGGAATGGTTAACGGATATAGAAAGGAAGTCCCGCCTTAAAGTTAAAAGAGCCAATCACCTTTTAGATACAGACATCACCTGTCACTCAACTCTAGAACGTGCATAAGCAATACAAGCAAACAAAACATTTGTTTTTAGCATAATATGAGGTAAAGAATCAATATTTCTGACACCAGTATTGCCAGATTTTATTGCTGATTTGAAATATGTTATTTGATCGTAATCTTGACCAACCGTTCCCCCATTTATGTAGATAGGATGACTGTAAACATCGTCCAGACCACGTTCCAAAGATGGCTGACAATGGACTGACTTGCTAGAAAGACTTTGATATGGTCTATTGCCAGGATTGGGGAGTTACAGAATACATGTAACAGGATTACATATGTAAAATACTAAATATTAGTAACCGTATTCCACTACAATTACAATTCAAATAATTGGTAATTAGAATACAGTTATATTCAAAAAAATATTGTGATTACTGAAGAGATTACTTTGCCTTGTATTGTAATTTTTTCATTTAGTATTAGTCTAACCCTAAATGCGAAAATGTTATTCTTAATGAGAATTTAAACATTGTTTTTCTGTAAAAATATCTAAATATACTTAAAAACAAATATGTTTAGTTGAGCAGCAAAACAGCATAAGTTTTTTTTTTTCAAAGAATGTATTTTTACAGTGAAGTGTATTTTCTTACATTATTTACTTGTTTATAGTGAAGTGAAATTATCTGCCAATGCGGAAGTAATCCAAAGTATTTAGATTACGTTACTGACCTTGAGTAATCTAACGGAATATGTTAAAAATTACATTTTACAGCATGTATACTGTAATCTGTAGTGGATACATTTCAAAAGTAATCCTCTCAACCCTGTCTATTGTCACTACAGGACTGAAATGTATGACTTTATTCACTGATGATCTTCCCTTATCAGTAAATAATGACAAAATGATTCACTTTTGGGTGATTTATTACTTTAAATAACATTTACGCACAAGGAACGCTCAAAAACCTTAAAACCGTTTAAATTAGACTAAAACCATTTAAAATAGTCTTAACCACCTGTAATTCACAAATCTAGACATTATCAGGTGTAAACGAGTGGTGCACTAAATCCACAGACTAAAGTGTTTTGTAGTGTCCTCTCATGCACAAACAGGAATGATGACCTCTTTCTTTTTTTAAAGCTTGTCCATTTGAGCCAATATATTTGTCTTACTGTAAAAGTGCTCAATGAGATTGTCTTGTTTGGTTTGGTAACATTACAGCACACAGCCAGAAAAGCAGCAGCATGTATGTTGATCACTTTTGCAGTTTATGTCAAGCAGCGTAGAAATCACAGCACAAAAAGACAAACTCAACATCTCAGTAGCAGCATCTGTGTCTCAATAGTATTAGCAATGATATTGAAGTCAGTCACTTGTCATGGCTTGATTCAATATAAGACAAGTTAGGACAGAGAATGTGATTGAATTAAGACACTTATTGTTTACATGCGTCCTCTCCTTGTTTTTTGTATGTTTAACCTGATAGCTTGGCACTCCAGAACTCATTCCTTTAAAATTGCCATCCCTAATGACAAAAACTTCACATAAAATGTATCTTAAAATCATTAGTAGACGGCTTCATCCATATTGTCATCACTCTCTGCTCCTAAATCTTCACCGTTGTCAAAGTAAGACATGATGTAGTCAGTCTCCTGAAAAACAACACAGATATTGTGCTGTTAAAAACACTGAAGTTTCACCATTACTTGTAATTTTAGACTACTTCTGAAAGCTATTTTGAAAATAAGCAAAGCTGACAAAAGATTATAAGAAAATTATGGTGATCTGACAAAATGTTTTCTCCTTACATCTTCAAGCTCTTCCTCATCATAATCTTCATCCCCATCCACCTCCTCCTCATCATTTTTCTGTTTCTTCTTCTCCTCGTCCTCCTCTTCCTCTGAATGCTGCTCCTGCTCTTTCTTCTCAAGAGTCTGTATGTCATTTCACAATATTACAGTTAATAATATATACTACATATACAGACGATCAAATGAAATTTGGACATAAAATTGGAGATCAGGATATCAACAAACCAAATCTGTATTTACAAGCTTTCCATTTTCAAGGCTATTTAGAACAGCTTCAGGATATTTTGTGTTTCATTTAAAAAGCCTGTCACTTAGTATATTTTTCTGATACATTTGAGTCAAAGTGTAGTCAAGATTTATCTCAAAGAATCAGTTTGAGCATGTGACATAGAACAAGAACGTTTTCTACCTCTAGTGTTTTGATAACCTCTTCTTTGCCCACAGATATTTTTGGTCTTTGCTTGAGTTGTGGTTTGGCATCTGTAACAGTAGGGAAAAAATACTGAAAAACGTGGTTTCCCAAAAATGTTGCATTTTAGCATATTTTAGATAGCATTTAAATTAGTATCAAGACTTTGAACCTTCAAGCATTAGTTAAAATAATAGAAGAGTTTCTCTCACTTGGTTTCCGGGGTTTTCGTACTTTAATGCAAAGCTCTTTAGGCAGTCGACTCCAGTCTGGAATCAGTTTGAAAAAAGAACAGAGAAAGAGAGAATTGGCGATACATTTCTGGAAAGGCGTCACTAGGGCTGCACAATTAATCCCAATACAGCATATTTTAGGACCTCTAAGATTTTTTTTTTTGGCTTTCTGAAGTGATTTACATGACAATTAAGCACATTTCCCCCACAAATTCTCATGACTGAAATGCAAAAACATATGATACATTGTATACATAATTGTAACATTTGATGTACTCACTATTTATATTCACATTGGTATTTTTTATTTATTTTTTGCTTTGAAATATTGAGAATGTGGGGGGTGTAATAATTTGTCACGTAAATAACGTCAGAATACATAAAATCCTAAAAGTAGATTGATATATAATTAAATACTAAACCCCAAATTTAGACATCATTTTCTTTATAATTATTTTTTTTTAAATCCTATATGTTTGTCCTCCTTTGATCCTGTCAATACTGGGAAAGGTGTACAGTATGTACCATATATTTGGCAAATATCGCATATATAAAATACCCATACATTTTTTGCCAAGTTGTCAATCGTTCTATAAAAATTATAGAAGGGCAATTTTGAGGTTATTTGTATGGTCAAAGGTGCACTCAGTGATTTTTGGTTTATATTGCACTGGTCAATATGGCAGTAGTGTTGGACTTACACTGACACCTAGTTGTGTGGATGCAGCATCGCCGCAATATTTTTAAGTTACTGATGCCATTGTAGAAATTCACTATACACAGTCACAGTGATTAATTTAATCAATGAGTGAAAGTGTCAAATAACAGGACAGTTACTGAGATTAAGCGAGTAGTATTCAGCCGGTCATTCAAACATGGCAGCCCCATGTTTGGACCCTCTCATGTAGAATAAAACAGCTTTTATAAGATTACTGATATGACTGGTGTCTTCATTTTAATGTGAGTAATCATGACTTCCTACATATATTGCAAAATTACAATTCATGTCTTTAGGGTTAAATGAGGGAGAAAAAATAAATACTTAGTGCACTTTTAAAATTGACAAAAAGGAAATGCAAGTCTATGGGCAATTTCCACTGCTCACCTGGACTCCATTCAATGATGTTGTTCCTTGGCTCTCCGTTTTGGTATTTATCAGAGTAGCGAGCAACATCTAAAAAAAGAAGAAAGAAAAAAACAGTTCAATCATGATCTTCAACCATCAATGCCTGATGGGCCATCGGCTGCCTTGAATATTTCAGTGAACTCGCCACAGTTCAAATGCAAATACAGAAACTGCATGACCTCATTATTTAAGTCATTTTAGCTATCACTACCTTTATCCTTTGTGCTCAAAATTGGCCATTTTTATGCACCACATTTGCCCTGGCCCATCTCACCTTTTTTTGTTCGGGCTGTTCTGACGTGGAAAGGCAGATTCTTACTGGAGGCTCTCAGCTCCTGTTTAAGTGCAAGCATATATTCCACCTCTTCTCCTGTATGCAGAGGCACGGGACGAAACTGCATAGGCTAGAAGCACAGACACAAATGTCTAATACTGTATATTGACTTTTATTAAACTGATAATCACAAATGTCATAGTGCAAAGTTTTGTGTGATGATATAATAACTGTTCGCTGTACTTCACATAACCACACACAAATATCAATAATAACCTTGCTTAAAACAAGGCCATGCTGGTTTATACTAGTCAGACTGGTCTAATATGACACTTTTTGGCCCTACCTAACACAGCATGTTAGGTTGGGCCAAACAGCCGACCATCTAAAATAGAACCCTTCTGCATGTGTGAGCCTACAAGCTCAGTATGAAACAGCGTAACGCAGCGGTCCCACAGACATTCTACTGGTGAGGAGACGAGGCTATTTTTTAAATAGACGTCTATGGAAGAGATACTTCCAGACGCTGTTTTTGTGAGGAAACAGTTCATTACTTAATAATTTGAGTTAATTGACCGCATGTCCACCCATTTTCAACATGTTTTACACTACTAAACAATCTTTTCGAGGTGAACTACGTTTGGAGGTTACTCCGAAAAATATCGCTGTTTTATAAGATAAGACACGGACAATTTTGCGACATGTAGGTGTTGGTTTACGGCTTTCCCTATTGATATGTATGGTATCTGCAAACTGTGGTTTACTGTCGTAATACGCTAGTTGACCGTCACGCTCTCCCAGTGTTAAAAGCACGGAGGATGTTTCTCGTGTATATGATCTCTGGCTGAAACCAGCTTGACCTTTTTAAGCTGTTTTTTTAACGACATAAAGACATTCATAGCACAATACATGTGTAATAACGACCTGGTCGTGATGTTAACATTTTACAACGTAATAACACTCGTAATTACGCTGAAATACTTACAGGAAACAGAGGAGAAGGTGTTTGTGCGGTTGTGGGTAAAGTATCTCCTCTCCCAAAACCCAGAGCGTCCACATTGAAGGTAAACTGGCTTCTACCACGACCCCTTCCTGCCATGACTTGATTTCTGTACCTCTACAGTCAATACACCAGAATTGGTACATAATTAAATTAAAGCAAAAATAACACGAAGCATTATGCAATATCCAAACCACAATGAGGAACAAACCATGCAATATTTTGTTTATATAGTCACAAAACAGCTTACCTCAAAATGTGTCTCAGATTCAATGGACCAAATTCATGTAACTCACGTAGCTGTCCACTACACGTGTGCATAGATCAACAGCTACACACTTACTGTAAGACCATGTGTGAGGCAAAGTAGAGACTGTTTAGCAGAGACGGGCCCCTTCCATCAAAATGAATGGAAGAAATTGGAACGCCCCAGCGGTTTTAGACAAGTCCCGTCTTATAGGCAGAAAAAGCCAATCAGCTTTTCGAAACAGTTGATCGACTCGAGAACGCGCATGCGCATTAGCTGAATCAGCCTGAAAATAGCGTTTTTTAAGCGTCACCTGAGCTGCAGAAGCGCAATGTATAATACAGTTGTTGTGAGTTTTTATTGCTGATTTAAAATATGTTATTTGATCATAATATTGAACAACCATTTTGGAGATTCTGGTCAAGAAGATATGAGCTGTTCTTTTATACCGCTTGTGTACATAGAATATAGCTGCTCAGACTGCACGGGAACGTTACAAAGATGGCAGCCGAGTGGACATACTTGCCATGGAAGCCTCTTTGGGCACCGTCATTAGTAGTTGTAACATGTGGGTTGCTGTGTTTACATCCGGCACATGTACGCGTGTGGTTCACATGCACAGTTGTGGTTGGACTCCGGAAACATTACTTACTCTAACAGCACTGGCGACAGTCTAGCACCGGAGGAGTACTTTGCTATTACACTTGTAATTAAGTGTTTATTAAAACAGTTTTGACTTAGACATTGTTTTCGTTTGATGTACCAGACTAACTAAGTAGAGTAAACGATAAACTTACCATAGATACAGAATAAGCGGGTAGAACTGAATTAAAAGTGCTAGGCTTAGCGGCCCGGAAGTTGTCGATATAATACGTTTTTTTTTTTTTTTTTTTTAACTGTTGTTTTAAATCTTGACTCTGTATTTTCAGCCATTAAAGATTATCAATGGTATTATCCAAGTTTTTTTTTTTTTTTTAATTGTTGCTTATGCCGCTCATGACGAAGCGCATAGACGGCGTATCACATGGTAGTGTTACTTTTCTCAACGCTTGAAAGGATGAACCAATCCCAGTTGTTTAAAATTACAGGATGAAGCATTGGCGGATTTACGTTATATGTCTTGAGACCATTTATTGGAAGTAAAAGAATGGAAGGATTATACAATGTTTTTAACGTATATATGCAGTAGGGCTAAATAGGTCCTGTTATTTTAATACAGATCTGACAAGGGGGAAAAAGATGATAATTTTTATTGCAGTGTGTATCAACAGATTCATGTACTATATGTCCTAGAGCTATTATTAGCCAACATACAAATTAACCTTTGTACAACATTTATTTACTTAGTTCAGCAGGTGGCATGATTGTCCCACCATCTACAACTTTCACGACAATTCACTTTATTGGAACTAATTCTGTTTAGACACAATAGAGTGTTCTAACTTCCCTTCTGAAAAGAACAACAGAAACCCTCAAATACATTTTAACAGCTTTAATGTTTAGGGTTTTTAATTTAATTATTATGTTCCCTGTAGGTCTCTACTGGTAAGGATTAGGGGATGTTGGCATGCAATATCCAGTGGAGACCATTATGGACCAATGCATACCTATACAAACCGTATTGGAATATGGCCCCCCAAAACACATTACATATGTAATGGCATTTGTAGTGGAAACCATTGGAATTTCTGTTGGTGTTATTTTTCAGCAGGTTTGCTCTTCAGATGATGATGTTATTAAGACCTCTCAGTGTAAGAATGTACTGTTATAACCTGTTATTAACAAAACACACAAGCTGTAGAAAGGGATGAGTGATGGTTCCAAATGCAGTTTGTGGACTTTAGACTTAGCTATTCTAAATGAGGATGTCTATTGTTTTTATGTTTTGCAATGACTAACCTTACCCCAAAGTCAGCTTAAAAAGGAAATCTCTAGAAAGTCATTGGGTTATAATAACTACGTGTGAGAAATGTTATATTATATATTTTATATTTTACTAGTCATTTTATATCCTGTAACTATAAGGAAATATGAAAAGTAGTGTGGAGTTATTTGAAGCTCTCTCCTCATCAGGTTAGGAAATGACAGAGATATATGTTTCTTGTGTCCACCCTGTTGATACACTATATTTTCAATAGATTTTATCACCACACAGACACAAATATGGATAGGACTTAAAGTGAGTAATTGCTCCATAAGTCTTGTGATGTTTTTAATTGGTTGCAAGTTGATTTGTACACATAAAGAGTCTGCTTTAGGGTCTGAAAGATATACTGTATTGTTTCTATAGCAAATCCCACACATTTTCCTTAAGGGAGTCTATAGCGTGTTGTACCCTAATCATGAATTTATGAATTTGTAATGGGTTACGATTGATTTGGGTCATGACCCTATGGATTATGAATGGTAAAATGTTCTTGGGTCAACATGAGGGTTAAAAGGTGGTTAAAAAGCCATTAAAACCAATTTTCACTTGTTTGCATTATATTTCCATGACAACACATCCTGTGCAGTGAGCCAAGATATCCCTCTCAGTAAGGTGCAGCAGACCATTGTCACATTATCCCCTGGCCAAATATAGCCAAGTTTATACCGATTTGACGCAATCATATTTCAAGGTGGTGTAGCGAGCGCAGGTCAAACAAACTTTGATGCCAGATCATGATGAACAATGGAAAAGAGGAGAGTAAAACAAAAGAATCAGAATATGATTCATTATTCGTTGCAACTTTTGGCTTTTGCCCATGCCCCGTGAAGCCACACCTTCATCCATCCGCTGACAACCTGCCTCTGGATAAAAGCTCTTCAAATGATAGTTTTCACTTCATTCACCATCAGTACCAATGTACACAAGAGGCTCAGAGTGACTTTATATTCAACCAGAGGAATACTTCATCATTTTGTGAATTTTGAGCTGATTTTTGAGACTTTGGTGTCAGACATCATTCAGAGATCACTTTTCTTCAGGATGAGGCAGACTGGGTTACCTTTCACTGGGGCAGCATTTTGCATCATGCTGTTTGTTGCATCAAGTAAGTAATGAAGTTTCAATTTAATGAAATGGCTACATGATTTCATAAGAAAAATTGAGTGCATACAGTATATCATATGTGCATGTTAGTTTTGCATTAAATTCATATTCTGTGTTTAATTACAAGTTAAGGTCAATCGACAGTATTTGTGGCATAATGTTGATTACCACAAAAAACGATTTTGAAAATTAGTTTTAGTGAGGCACTTACAATGGAAGTGAATGGGGCCAATCCGTAAACATAAAAATACTCACTGTTTCAAAAGTATAGCCACAAGATGTGAACTATATGTGTGTTAACATGATTTTAGTGTGATGAAATCAGTTACTAATATTTTCTGTGTAAAGTTACATTTTAGCCAATTTTACAACTTTGTTGTCATTACAACCCTTAAATGACCAAAAAAAAAAAGAATGATTTTAACAACTTTACAGTTCAAGTAATACACAAGTTTTAAAATGAAAAACTTCACATTTCTGCCTTTAAACCCTCCAAAATTGGTCCCATTCACTTGCATTGTAAGTGCCTACATTTTTGCTTGTTTAAAATAAAGAAAATGAGGGACGAGTTGTATTTTTGAATTATTATTATACCACAAATGCTGTTGATTGAACTTAACTTGTATTAAACCTGGAATATTTCTTTAAAACATCCTCATCTATGATTTGTAGAAAATATCTGACCTTAATCTTTTTTATTTAATAATAAAAAAAAATACTAAATAGAGATGAGTTTCAAGTACAGGTTGAAACTGTGGGGTTAGTGAACTTATTGTGACAAAAATAAAACATTTAAACATGAACAGATTTTTATATGTAAATTACTAATTAATCAACAAATGAATTGGCATGTTCCAACTGCATTTTCTAAAAGCCTATTTATTAAAATGAATTGAGGTTAATAGTGATAGACTAATATATCGGTAAATGTTTGGCACAAAGAGCAACATTTTACATCCTGACTATTTCTAGAACAGACATTTCTCTCATTTCATTTCTGTCAAATAACTGAACAATAAAAAGTAATGAAAGGCAAAGTATCACTGTAATGCAGACGCTGGAGTTATCCATATGACAATGCTTGAGCAATTCATGTTACATTTCTTAAAGTCTGTTCCTGAACCTTTTAGGTGCTCAGCCCATCACCATTTTAGATATTCTTCAAGCAATGCAGGCGGCCCCGCAGAACTACTCCATGCCCACGTATTCATTTTTCCTCAGCATGGAGATCACCAACCGTGTCTTCAATGACTCGCTCCTCAACCCGGCCACTAAAGATTACAAGCAGATGTATGCAGAGGTGGCTGGAGCTGTAAGTCTTACCAATGAATCTCTGATTAATGAACGTCAGTTATATTGAATGAGAAAGATTGTAACAAGTGTAAAACATGCCAATGGTACATTGTATATTACAAATAAATGTGATTACAAAGTGCTCCACAAAATAAATATATTTAATACATGTTGTTCAGTTGCCTACTTATTACCCTATTACTCACATAATTAGGCAACTGTAACACTGACACTGTAAAATATGTCTGAATGCTCTGTGAGGGATTTGAAGGGCAGCTGCTGAGGGTTACAGGACTATAAAAGGACAGGGATATTGTGGAGTATAAAATCTTTAAAAACTGGAGATAAAACTGTGGCTCAGGTGGTAGAACCAGTCGGCCACTAATCGCAGGTTTGGCGGTCCAATTCCCGGCCCACATGACTTCACATGCCAAAGTGTCCTTGGGCAAGACACTGAAGTCTAAGTTGCTCCCAATGGCAGACTAGCGCCTTGCATGGCATCTGTGCCGCCATTGGTGTATGAATGTGTGTGTGTATGGGGGAATAAGTCACGGTGTAAAGCACTTTGAAAACTGCTAAGGTTAAAAAAGTGCTATATAAGTGCAGACCATTCATCACTGTTCATTTTGTGGACATTTCTTTATCATAAAACAAATTTCTAAATATGATCTTGTTAAACCTTCACAGCTGAACATCATATATAATTGCTCTACCTGTGGCACAAATGACAGCTACAGAGGAGTGACAGACATGCAGTTCAGGTAAAGCTTATTTTTGTCAATTAGTCCTAAATGAAATGAGGATACTAATGTAAATGCATTAATGTTAATGCATTTTATGTTATAATAATCACTCATTTGCCAATATTGTGATTCTTGTTTGATTACAGAGAGGGGTCTGTGATCGCGAATTGCAGCATTTCATTTAAGACCATTTTTATCAACCATTTTGTGGTCAAAAATTTGTTCGTTTTGGCCATTGAAAAAAATCCTCAACCAAACGGGCTTAAAATTAACAAACAGTTCACCGGTGGTAAGTATACACACATCTTTTCCAAAAATGATTCTAAATATTAAGTTAATAATGCTGAAAATAATTGCAACTCTACTTGAATGTCCTGTAAGCGAACAGTTGGATTAGCCATACCCCCTTTTCCAAAACCCCTACTACAAAGATAACAAATGAGCTTAATGAGACCCACACAATCAGAATCGGCTGTCAAAAACAACAGCAGAAAAATAGCGCCCTCATCTGACAACTGTTATGAACAAAATGGCATAAAAATGACATTAAGCTTCAATAATTCACTGCAACTAATTAATACTATGAGAACGCGCACAATGATAGACAGGCAGAAAGAGTCATTGACCTCGGCCCATGTACACATTTTTGTTTCGCTCTTTACAGAGTCTAGAGCTATCACAGATGTCTGTATGTGACATTTAATAGTAGTTCTTGAATGTGTTTTGTCTCATGAGTGCTCATATGTTTACAATAGTTCTTTGACCTGTACATTTCTAATAGAATACATTAGATGAGGCACATAATATTGAACAATTTAAAACCATGTAAATAAAGGGAAGCATTTGCATTACATTTTTTGTTTAGGTTTATGCAATCTTCTCAGAGTTACTTAATCTAAATAAGTAATAAAATGATGTTAGATTTTAATTCATGGCAAATTGACATTTTAAGTTCAGTCAAGACAGTTCCTTCAAATGATTAAAAAACATTTAAACTGTTGCCTCTTTGAAAGAACACTGAAACACATCCACACTAATCCGTTTTCATTTTGTAAAACTTTTTCGCTACGCTATTCTAGTGCGGATAAGAGGTGCAAACGTAGCGAAATCAATGCATTTTCAAAAGAAATGTATTAGTGTGGAGATGAGGCAAATATTTGCAAAATATAATTTTTCTTTAGAAAGCTGAGACCATTATTTGAATACAAACATTAATTCTTAAATGTAACTTCCTATGCAGAAACATTCACACCGATCTGGTATTTTCCGAAGAATGATGCTCAGACAACTCCTATGTCTAGAACAACTCACTCTGCAATCAAGGACTTGGGTGGGGCCACAGCAAGAACGATACCTTCGGGACAAAATCCCGCCGCTGACACAGTGACACATAATTTTTATTATTATGGGATTCCTGGTTGGGCCATTGCTTTACTAGTGCTGGCATGCGTCATCCTACTGCTCCTCATCATCCTTCTCATACTACTGGTAAAACAACAAACTTTATAGTTTTATAAGTTGCTTTCAAAGCAGGGTTGTGAATCATTCAGAATTGAATTACTGAATTTGAATTGAGGTGGCTAGAAATACAGAATTGTTTGTCAAACTTTGAATTTAAGGAAGTAGAATTAAAATGGAACAAAATTTAAAATAATTAAACCGACGTAAGTGTCATCGATAATATTTATAAATAATAATTTCTTTGTAGGAATTACCTGTAATCATATGGGGTATTTCCTGAAACATTAGATTATATTAATAATCAATGTTACCAACTAGATTAGTAACACTTTATATAAATGTTCCCTTTGTTGGGGTTTGGGTAGCTCAGCGAGTATTGATGCTGACTACCACACCTAGAGTCGTGAGTTTGAATCCAGGGCGTGTTGAGTGACTCCACCCAGGTCTCCTAAGCAACCAAATTGGCCCGGTTGCTAGTGAGGGTGGAGTCACATGGGGTAACCTCCTCACGGTCGCTATAATGTGGTTCACTCTCGGTGGGGCGCTTGGTGAGTTGTGAGTGGATATGATGGAGAATAGCGTGAAGCCTCCACACGCGCTACGTCTCTGCGGTAACATGCTCAACAAGCCATGTGATAAAATGCGCGGATTTACATCTCAGAAATGGAGACAACTGAGATTCGTCCTCCGCCACCCATATTGAGGCCAGTTACTACACCACCACGAGGACTTAGAGAGCAATGGGAATTGGGGAGAGAAAAGGGGAGAAAAAAAAGTTTCCTTTGTTAAAGGTTTATAAAGGGGTTAATTAAGGACTAACAAAGGATTTACAGATGTATTATAAATAATTAATATGCATTTATAACAACATGAACAAATAGGGCGAGTTCATGCAATACCTACCAAATAGTGATCATTTGAACTTACATGTTATTAATAAATACACTTATCCATACTTACATATTAAAAACATAAAATTCATGATTTTCTGTCACAATGCAGCAAAAATAGATTATTATAGTGAGATTAAAAGGAGGGACTGTGGCATTTTGCTACAGTTCAGTTTGTGTTTATATTCATTACTGGAATGTTTTGACTCACATGTGTTGTCATTTCATTGCTATTCATTCCTCTTCCTATCATTCCAATTCAACATCAGGGGCATGGCCAATTAGATTTAAATTCCAACTCATGAAGTGAAAGTTTGGGGATTTTGCCCAACCCTATTTCAAAACGGTTGAAGATTTAAACATCTGCTTGAATACCGTTCATGACAGTTAACCTAGACCAACAAATCAAAATAAAAGAATGGTAACACTGTAATGGGAAAGTCTTGCAGTTCAAACACTTTGTAGAGGATTTTACTCGTATATCATGCTGATGTATGTAAAATGGGATCTCTCAATTCTCTCTTCAGATATGTTGTTGGTGTTGTGGGAGGAAACACAAAAAGCAAGAAACTACAAAGCTGACAGAACATGCACCTTATGAGAGAACGTCTTTCAAAGAACATCTCGCCAATCCTGCATACAATCCGCACTCACCTCAGATGGATCCAAACCTCCCAGTCGCTGTAAGAATAGCTCTATTACCCTTCATTTTGTCTGCCTGTTATATGTTCATGTCTTTCAAAATCAAGATGATCTGAGACATACTGAAAATCCGTACGACACTGACAGTTGTTTTTTTAGATATTCTATAGAAATGCATTCATTATGTCGTTCTTGAGGTTCATTACACTTTAAAGAAACAATCAACTTTATTTGTGGTAAGATAGGCAATGATCATGATTTTTAAGCTCCACATTGTGTTTTTGGGACATCTTACATGTCAGTTAACTATAACAATAGCTGATAGACCTGATCATTGACCCAGGCTGTGTCTTCTGTTTAGCAGGGAGAACCGCAAGGACTGATTGGAAACCATCCAGGGATGTATGTGCTAAACTCAGGCAGATGATAACCAGGATGCCACTGTAAGTGATGTAAGTTAACCCCTTATAAGAATATTTCAATAAAAAAAAACATCTACAGTAAACCAGCCTGAGACAAATAGTTCATAGTAATCAGGCGTGATGTTTGTGTGAATGTTAGGCAATAATTAACTGATTGACCGACACATATCTTCATAACAATGCTTGTAAAACTTTTTTTATAGATCAACATTTCATAAACATAGAAAGGTTTCATTTTCATAATAATGATATTTTATTTGAAAGGGTTTAATCTGAAAAGACTAATCTTAAATATTCTTAGACTCAGATACCAAGCCATCAGTTTGGAGAATCTGGATGGTTTGCCTGTGATGATGGCTTACAATCTTGCAAACTCTTGTGGGCAGAGCAGAGCTAACCTTTACAAAGAAAAACCAGCAATACAATGCAAATCCATTATACATATGCATTCAGGACCATGGGGTGAAGCTCTCCATTCACTGAGCTGTTTACATTAGTGAGCATAATGCTTGCTCAGTGTGGTTTCATAACGATGGGATTTAAAGCTAGTAAACATATATCAGAAAGGTAGCATTGAATTAGGATTAAACACTGTTTTCATTTCTTTTACATAATACTATTATGTTCCTACATTGTCAAATATTGGATGGCAATGATTTATAGCTATTTAGTTGTAATGGCTCCATGCTACTAAATATAGATTGTGTTTAAAAGTTTCAATCATTTCTTTTAATAACATTTTTTATCTTTTGCATTTTATATTAATCCTGATTTCGTGTGTTTCCTTTCTAAGAAATCTTTCAGAAATTGTGACATCACATTGTCAATAACTTTTGAGCGGTTTAATAAATATAAATAATGTGGTCTTTGTTCCAGAGCCATGAAGAAACCGATGCAAATGAAGGTTCAGAATGGTAAAGAAGATGCTTCACTCTTCAAGGTTCTGCAATGTGGACCTGTAAGGTGTCATCATTACCATGTATAATAGAAGTATTATACTCAGCTTTTAGAATGAATGGACTGCTTTTGAAATATTTATTTCTGTATTATTTATGAAGCACAGGTATAGGGATATGGGTCTGCAATCTTTTGAATCTCAATATTTTGGGGATACTGGGGCTAGCTGTCACACTTTTTATTCCAGTGACTATTTCACAGACAAGGTTTATTTTTGACAGTCAATTTCTGTGTAGGCACATTCCTTGAAGTCTTGACTATAAAAATATTCCGAAAATTCCCTCCATTATTGCCACGGAAAAAGGATAGAGTTAAATTTAGACCATTATTTTGGCAAAATGTAGAAATGTATAAGATGTAACAATGGCAAGCTGCTGTTTATTTACACTAATTTGAGAAGAATACTTTGAACAGTTTTGTTTTGTTTGTTTTGTTTCGTTTTGCTGTTTATTTGCACTCGTTTGAGAAGAATATTTTGAACAGTTTTGTTTTGTTTGTTTTGTTTCGTTTTGCTGTTTATTTGCACTCATTTGAGAAGAATATTTTGAACAGTTTTGTTTTGTTTGTTTTGTTTCGTTTTGCTGATAATTTACACTTGTTTGAGAACAATACTTTGAACAGTTTTGTTTTGTTTCATTTTGCTGTTTATTTGCACTCGTTTGAGAAGAATACGTTGAACAGTTTTGTTTTGTTTGTTTTGTTTCGTTTTGCTGTTTATTTGCACTCGTTTGAGAAGAATACTTTGAACAGTTTTGTTTTGTTTGTTTTGTTTCGTTTTGCTGTTTATTTACACTCGTTTGAGAAGAATACTTTGAACAGTTTTGTTTTGTTTGTTTTGTTTCGTTTTGCTGTTTATTTACACTAATTTGAGAACAATACTTTGAACAGTTTTGTTTTGTTTCGTTTTGCTGTTTATTTACTCTCAGTTGAGAAGAATACTTTGAAGAGTTTTGTTTTGTTTTCTTTAGCTGTTTATTTACTCTCAGTTGAGAAGAATACTTTGAACAGTTTTATTTTGTTTTGTTGTTTATTTACTCTCATTTGAGAAGAATACTTTGTACAGTTTTGTTTTGTTTGTTTTGCTGTTTATTTGCACTCGTTTGAGAAGAATATTTTGAACAGTTTTGTTTTGTTTGTTTTGTTTCGTTTTGCTGTTTATTTACACTCGTTTGAGAAGAATACTTTGAACAGTTTTGTTTTGTTTATGAAATATGTTCCACAACATATCTGTAGTTAAATGTATTAGACTATTTCAAGGCTTTTCAGCATCATTTATTTAAATCATTTTATTTTCATGAATTCATTGTGCTTCATAATTGGTTTACTATTTAGTAAACCAATTATGAAGCACAATGAATTCATGAAAATAAAATGATAACATGTTTTTTGAAGGTAACATAAAAAGATATTAAACCATTGTTTTAGCAAAAAAAGAAAATGCAATTATTAAATTGCCAAATACTGTTAATACTTAGCAGTAACTTTACTTAACTTTGTTACAATCTACCCTGACCTATATATGTGAGAATATTCCCATGTTCTTAGACCATAGTGCCTCCTGCCTTAATGTATCCCAGTATGGTTTTAGTGTGTTCACTTGTTTACCCATGAGCTATAACAAAGAAAAATTTGATGATTGGAATAGAAGCTTTAGTTTGGAGGATTTTAGTCAACAGCTTTGAACTGTAGGTGTTTAAAACCAACCTACAAAACCTCACTGCTGGAGAAAATTAACATTCATTGAATTGGAATTTTTACTAAAACCCTAATAGTTACTGATATATAGCCCCTGTGGCAATTTCTCAAATATAACACCTAGCCCTGGTCTCCCTCATATCTTAACTCTTATATAACTGTTGCGTTAATAATGTACAGGCTACAGTAAAAGAGTAGAGCTCTTACATTAGCATGACTAATCTGAGGATTTTAAAGGCTATATTTCTGAAACAACATGTGGTGGTCTGCTCTTTTGTATCTCCTGATTTCAAGGGCATAAATTTGTAAACGTAATTTCATTTGTATTGCATTTGTATTATCATATACACTCATGTATACTTTCTGTGGGAAAATCTGTTGAGATATGTTATGCAACTTACAAAACTTCTGAAATACAATATGTTACCAAAAAATATTTATTCACCATAGCGACACTTAATAAACTGCATACAGTATCATGATGAAATATGATTTTGTTTATTTGTATTTATTGATTAATTTATTTAGGTTTCTGTGCCCTTGCAAAATGAATACACAGCCGTGAAATTCCAAACTTATTACAGCAATGTGGTTATTCATTAATGCAGTTTGGCTAACAGAGCCTACTCTCCAACACTATTATATGTGGCAAGTAATTATGAGCCTTTTATTACACAAAATTCATAGTAAACATATTTATAGTCTGGAGACTAACAGTCTGGAACCACATTGAATATTTGGGATTTTATTTGATGTAAAATTGGAAATAAACACATTTTTTGCATTTTGAAAAACATTAAAAATCAAATGTTATGACATAAACAGTGTATAAGAAACATTCAAGATTCTGCAGTATTTCTAGATCACAAAAAGCTAATTTGTAGCATTGACCATGTTCACTCTTAGAAAAAAGTTAAGACTTCTGGCACACATGGATCATCATCAGGCTTTGCACAAGCCATCTTGAGTGGATTATGTAATTAAAGCAAAACTAAATGACCAAATGCAACTACAATTAAACCTTTCACTCAGATTGTTAAGATGATAATTGGACAATAGTCTGAAATGAATGACTAAATTATTAATAAACTAAATAATAATAAAAAAATGCAAAACAGAGACATTATAACTAGTTATATATACTACATTATAACTGTAAATAGCACAGCTTATATAGGCATAGAGTGGTGTTACTCAAGAAACTGGGCTCCATACACAAAAGATCAGGTACAAGTTTAAATAAACACCTGAACACTGATGAGTTCTTTCCCAATACTTTTCTGTCTTTATTCTTTCAAGTTTACCGCCAAACTCCTCTGAACACTGAAAAAATGTTAACCAAAACATTTTTGCTTCATGTGGTATCATCTATAGAAACTGGTTTTATATAACTTAAAAATATGATTTAATTCACTGAATCAACCTGAATACATTCTAAAGTTCAGGCATGAAACTCTACATGATGCCAGCTGATCTGGTTCTTTGAACTTGATATCTCTTATCCAAACTGTTCACTCATGTGATATGTGAAGCAAATGATCTCACATGGTGGAAGCTGACAGATACTTTTACACGTAATCGGGTAGCCAATCAACTAATTTATTCTCTCTTTGTCTAACATTTAAATTTCTCAGTTTTGCAGATACTGTAAGCCAGTATCTTTTAATACTTTTGGCCATGACGCATAGAAATGTGTCTTTAAAGGAAATGTATAAAGTTATTGCCAATTTTACAACTTCGTTACCATGTTGATTTAATGTAAACAAACCCTAAAACGACTATAAAAATTATGATTTAAACAACTTTCCAGCTAAAATAACACACAAATTTTAACAGTAGAATTAATTTAAGTGCTTTTATAAAATTATAAGCTTCACATTTCTGCCTTTCAACCCTCCAAAAATTGGCCACATTCACTTCTATTGTAAGTGCCTCACTGTAACCTTGAATTTTGCTTTCATAAAAGAAAAGGAGAAACAAGTCAAAACAATTTTTTGGGGTAATCAACATTATGCCACAAATGCTGTAGATTGAGCTCAACTTGTATTGATGTCGGAACATTCCTTTAACAAGGTACAGTAAGCATTGGCCAAATCTGGCACAGGCACACCGCTATCTTAGGTCATTAGTTTAAATAAATATACACATTGCTAGGCTAAGTCACAAGTTAAAGAAGTTCTTGGCTTTCTTGGTCCAGGTACACGTTATGAATCAGGTAATTAGTTGTCAAAGTCATTCAGCTAAGCTGGCACAGTCACACATAAAGATTTAGTTCATTAGCATTACGCCATTTGGCCAAGCTGGCAAGGCATACCTAGCTAGCACACACTGTGCACATGGCTCTTTAGAGCAGCAGCAGTGCGCAAGTATTGGAGATAGATCAGCTTGTTTGTAGGGGTTTGTGTTTTATGTTATGTGTTTGAGCAGCTTCCCTGCTTTGTTTGGGGATTGTATGTATGGCTAACTATGCAGCAGCATGTTATAAATGCTTGATGCAGCAAGTCTTGATTTTGTCTAATTCTTCAGCAGCAGCAGTATGTCCACATGCTTAACACAGTATGTCTGTATATGTTATAGCCTAATTCTTCATACATGCTCTGGAGTAGCAGCAGTACATAGCAAGCAAAAGTTCAGGTTTACTTCTGTTTAATGAGGAAGCAAAAGCCAACAAACTGTCTAAAATGATCTTGCACAACCTATGTAAAAGAGGGTTTATTCTGTAATCTGAGGCACTCTCCCTCTTGTTGTATCTGTCAATTAGACACAGCCATGCGGAGAATGCATAGAAAAATGAATGGACATGGTATCCATATACAGTATAATCATTAAATACTTATGTATGTGTATACACTGGCAGCCAAAAAATTTGAATAATGTACAGATTTTAATGTTTCGGAAGATAATTGGTACTTTAATTCACTAAAGTGGCATTAAACTGATCAGAAAGTATAGTCAGGACATTACTGATCAGTATTAGGACAAAAATGGCAGAAAAGAAACAGCTTTCTCTAGAAACTCATGAGACAATCATTGTTTTGAGGAATGAAGGCTATACAGTGCTTGAAATGGACAAATAACTGAAGATTTCAATCAAAGGTGTACAATACAGTCTTCAAAGACAAAGGACAACTGCTCTAACAATGACAGAAAGAGATGTGGAAGGCCAGATGTACAACTAAACAAGAGGATAAGTACATCAGAGTCTCTAGTTTGAGAAATACACGTCTTGCATGATCTCAGCTGACAGCTTCATTAAATTCTACCTGCTCAACACCAGTTTCATGTACAACAGTAAAGAGAAGACTCAGGGGTGCAGCAGGCCTTATGGGAAGAATTGCAAAGAAAAAGACACTTTTGAAACAGAAAACAAAAAGAAAAGGTTAGAGTGGACAAAGAAACAGACATACAGATAATTGGAAAAGAGTGTTATGGATCTTAACTCCATTGAGCATTTGTGGGATCAGCTAGACTGTAAGGTGCTTGAGAAGTGCCCGACAAGACAGACACATCTATGGCAAGTGCTACAAGAAGTGTGGGGTGAAATATCACCTGAGTATCTGGACAAACAGACAGCTAGAATGCCAAAGATCTGCAAAGCTGTCATTTTCAAATTGTAATAGTCATTTTTCACGTTATTAATGTCCTGTCTATACATTGTGATCAGTTGAATGCCACTTTGCTGAACAAAAGTACCAATTTCTTTCCATAAGAGCAAAATCTGTACATTATTCCAAACCTTTGGCCACCAGTGTGTGTGTGTATATATATATATATATATATATATATATATATATATATATATATATATACACTCACCTAAAGGATTATTAGGAACACCATACTAATACTGTGTTTGACCCCCTTTAGCCTTCAGAACTGCCTTAATTCTACGTGGCATTGATTCAACAAGGTGCTGAAAGCATTCTTTAGAAATGTTGGCCCATATTGATAGAATAGCATCTTGCAGTTGATGGAGATTTGTGGGATGCACATCCAGGGCACGAAGCTCCGTTCCACCACATCCCAAAGATGCTCTACTGGGTTGAGATCTGGTGACTGTGGGGGCCATTTTAGTACAGTGAACTCATTGTCATGTTCAAGAAACCAATTTGAAATGATTCAAGCTTTGTGACATGGTGCATTATCCTGCTGGAAGTAGCCATCAGAGGATGGGTACATGGTGGCCATAAAGGGATGGACATGGTCAGAAACAATGCTCAGGTAGGCCGTGGCATTTAAACGATGCCCAATTGGCACTAAGGGGCCTAAAGTGTGCCAAGAAAACATCTCCCACACCATTACACCACCACCACCAGCCTGCACAGTGGTAACAAGGCATGATGGATCCATGTTCTCATTCTGTTTACGCCAAATTCTGACTCTACCATCTGAATGTCTCAACAGAAATCGAGACTCATCAGACCAGGCAACATTTTTCCAGTCTTCAACTGTCCAATTTTGGTGAGCTCTTGCAAATTGTAGCCTCTTTTTTTCCTATTTGTAGTGGAGATGAGTGGTACCCGGTGGGGTCTGCTGTTGTAGCACATACGCCTCAAGGTTGTGCGTGTTGTGGCTTCACAAATGCTTTGCTGCATACCTCGGTTGTAACGAGTGGTTATTTCAGGCAAAGTTGCTCTTCTATCAGCTTGAATCAGTCGGCCCATTCTCCTCTGACCTCTAGCATCAACAAGGCATTTTCGCACACAGGACTGCCGCATACTGGATGTTTTTCCCTTTTCAAACCATTCTTTGTAAACCCTAGAAATGGTTATGCGTGAAAATCCCAGTAACTGAGCAGACTGTGAAATACTCAGACCAGCCCGTCTGGCACCAACAACCATGCCACGCTCAAAATTGCTTAAATCACCTTTCTTTCCCATTCTGACATTCAGTTTGGAGTTCAGGAGATTGTCTTGACCAGGACCACACCCCTAAATGCATTGAAGCAACTGCCATGTGATTGGTTGATTAGATAACTGCATTAATGAGAAATTGAACAGGTGTTCCTAATAATCATTTAGGTGAGTGTATATATGTAATTATTTCTAAAAACTCTGTTGCTACAAACATTACGTAATTCTCTCTTTGTACACAATGAAGAGGTAAAACCTCTAGAGACATGATTAGCCATCACAAACCCACTTCCACTATCATTGTTTATCTTCATGGTCAAATAAGGTCAGTTTGTATTAAGAGTCATTAAAATCTATTAAGAACACTACAGAGGAAAGATTCAGAGACAATGAAGATTGTAATGTCGAACAATGGTAGGTGTAACCAAACAGTCCAAATGTTTAAGAGAGGTGGTGAAAACATTCTCCTACGATTTCAAGACCATTAATATCTTAATGACAAAATGTGACATGTTGTTTGACATTAAAATGTACATTTAAACATAGCAAATAGATACATCGGTATATATACAGGCCACCCTAATGTAATGACTCGCACTGGAGAATTGACTCAGATCTACTACAAATATTCCTTAATATGGCAGATGGAGTTCTCAGTTATAGTGGTAATGAAGTTCTCTCTTCAGAGAGTGCCAACAAATAATTTAAGGTCAATAGTTTCATAATTCCAAAAAGTATTTTGACACTTAATCTATTATTTAAAACAAGGGCGTAGCAGCCACAGACAAAGTGGGAAACACGTCCCCCGTACTCTTTAAAAAGGTGATTTTTATCTCTTGCACTTTTTCAAGCTAAACCCATACCGAGTCCAAATGGTGGATTTATATACAGTATTCTTTGTGTTTTGTTACTTTGGGCTGATTGAGCGACCATCCAGCCAATCACAGGTGAGTTTCAGGAGCCGAAACAACCCTTACATAATAGGCCGTCAGTCAGACAGTCTAATCAACACGGCTCCGTTCATTTCTACAAAGTTGCTTTCAACAATGCTAATTTACCATTGTTTTTTATCGGCATTGATGTTGATCTAAAATAATCTAGAGATGAGGAACATTTGCCCCATTGCGTCTGGTGCTGGAGCATCTGGGAAGGGTCCGCTGTCATTATACAGTATGAGAGCGGCCTCTAGAGGCTTCAATGATGCCTTGTGGTGTTTGTTTTGACACATGAGACTAAACTCTGTATGGAGTGCAACACTTTCGATGTGGATTTAAAACATCAACAACTAAAAGGTATGTATACAGTACACTTTATCATATCATTATAAAGTAATTCAATTGTTGACTAGATCCTGCATTAATAGAGAACTGCAGCATGTTTGCCGACAAGGCTGAGAGGACGCTAACATTAAAACTAACCTCAAGCGGTCAGAACAATTTGACAAATAAACAGCACTCCTGCACGAGATACTGAATAAACAAAAACAAAGCGGAACAAACACGTTTGTCTAATGCGTTTACATAGAAAAACAAATGGATGGTTGCAACAGTGTTTGGTGTGAACAGCCCCTTACAGTTGGTGGAGGTCTTTGGCCGTTGAGTCTTTCTCACTTATAAGCATTTCTCAGAAGAGTTGTTTAAATGCTTAGTCAAGAAAGATGTTCAACTTGGAAATATGTGTCTCGAGAACACGTGCTTATAGTCTGAGCCGCTTCACCACCGAGTTCAGCCGAATACCACTGCTGTCTGTGAATATTACTACCCTACATTCAACTGTACTGAATAAAAAACAATGTGGTATTTGCTGTTATTATGAAGTTTGAGTCTGGAGTAGTAGGAATCAGTGCAAGTGTAACACCATGTGAACTGTCTATTGAAGCATTTTCCCACCATTTTACTTTTGACTTAACATTTGCGAATATGGACAGACTAAAACCTATTTATTAAATTATTTTATGTACATTAGTAGAAAATTAAATGTTTTTTTTTTTTAACAGCCAGGATAGGAATGCTCTGTACAATAATACAATGGTGCTGAATGGTTTATATATTTATTGCGCTCTTGTGGACTAAATCAGCTGATATTAACATTCAAATATTAGTTAATATATATTAATATTTATATATTTATTTCATTTAAAAAGTACAATATATTTTCATTGTTCGGTCAGTACTGTTTATTTTTTAAGTAAAGTTCAGCACTATTTTACTTTGAGTGTTATTTTTCATTCAGTATCAGTTTTAAAAACTATCGGTTAATTAATCGGCTATCGGCAGGTACTGCCCAACTTATTTATCGGTACCGGTAAAATCCATTATCAGTCAACCTCTACGTGAAATGCTGAAATTTTGAGCACACATTGTAAGTGGAGTTTATATCAGCGCATGAGTCTTCATTAAGTTATTCTTTTTACATTATGTTTGTGAGGCAAAAGTTTGATCAGTTTCAAGCAGATTACTAGATCAGTGTTCAATATGTAAAGCTATTTTTAATATCAGCTCCTGTTTTTTTACCTCTATGTTGGTGTGCACTCGACAACCTGTAGGAAAAAAGATTTTTAGAACACATGCATTTTTCTGAAGTGAATAGATATATAGACATGCTTTTTTTATACATGAAAATGTACAGACATTATTCAAACTCATTATAATTATTATAAGACTATTATTGTTGTCTTTTGTTAAAACTCATGCTCAGCAGCTCACAAACTTTGTTCTTATAATGCTTAAAACCTTTAGTAAAGTCTCTTTGTAGGTCTGTAGACATACAAATTGTAAAGGATTATAATTTTCTTTTGATCTTTGATTCAGTGACTAATTAATGTCACTCAAGACACTCATTTGTCAGCACCTTCTGGTATTTTGCAGAAATAGTCACTGAATCATTAAATGGATCTGAATGAATTTTGGTGAGCGCAGTCAAAACACTCGAGCCACTTGAGATACTTTTAAAGACCACAATGAAAAAACAAATTTCACATGCACAATTGTCATTATTGGAATTGAGTAAATGCTTTTTTCAGGGCCAGCTTGTGCTCAGTCTTTTATTGTCATGTGTGAAACAGAAGCAATTGCTTTACAAGATGCCCTTTATTTTTGCAGCTAATTTTGTGAAGATTTTGCAATTATTTTACAATACTTGAATCTATAAAATATTACAAATATTAAAAGTAAATAATATGTATACATTAATATAATACTTATATCATACTTCTATATTAATATTTATATATTATGTAATAAATTAATACTGCACTGTTAATGTTGGGTCTGTGCGAGCTACTTACTGACAGCTGTCACCCCCCACATTTAAATTGACTGTTACGCCCCTGATTTAAAACCTAGCAAACCTATTTTTGAAAATGCTTGAAATAAGTACTTGTGCAACACACTCTCAATACCACTTTATTACATATTTAGTTTTTTAATACAATGACATTTGTACAGTTTGGCTTAAGAGTCCAAATATTTGAAAAATTAAATAATATAACACTAAATATTCATGTCAAAGCAGAAAAACAACAACTGCATGCTAGAATTCTCAACACACCCAACACATCCAAAGTTGGACAAAGACCCTGATATAGGCTTACCATCAATACGATTGTGTTTCACATTCAGTGTATTTTATGACGAAAACACTTGTCATCCAGAGGTTTGTGTTTGGTTTCTAAGCTTAAAGTCGCAGGTGCTGCACCCAGTTCTATTTTAGTAACAGGTCTGCGTCAAAAGGTAATCAGAAAAGAGAACAAAGACATTATTTATGGTTTATTAATCAGGGAGGATTACTGTTCAACAGCAATATTTATTAAATCTATAAGAGAAACGTTCATTGGGTGTTCTGAGCATTTGATTTATGACTCACACTCCTAAAGGTTCACACTAACATAGTTGACAAATCAACTGTTAGTTTGCAAGGTTGATAGGTGCTGCAGCTTGCTTCCGGACTTTCCTTATCAAAAGGACCTGTTTCAAAGCAATCAAAACATATATATATCTGCTTATACTGTAAACTCTAATGTTTTCATTATTGGAAAAAAAATCAAGTTGAATTATCTTAAATGTCAAGTTTTGGGCTCATACTTTTGTTAAAAATCCATAGATTTTAAGTGTTAAACTTTAGTGTACAACTGAGTACAAAACTTGAGTCTAGGGGGAATAATCCCATAATCCCTTGCACTTGAATTGTTTAAATAGTTGTTATTAAGACTTCACAGACATTTTAGCTCTTTTGTAGCATTACTTTTTTTTTTTTTCAAATAGTTGTTTAGTGTAATGTCACAATTGTAGAGAGCAGAACAGCATCTCAGAATGCACAACAAGTCGAACCTTGAGGCAGATGGGCTACAACAGCAGAAGACCACGTCGTGTTCCACTTCTGTCAGACAAGATCAGAAAATTGAGGCTGCAGTGGGCCTACCATTTGTGTACCTCAGCAGAACTCGAGATTAATCAGACCAGGCTATGTTTTTCCAGTCTTTAACTGTCCACAATTGTACAGAGTGGTTATCTGAGTAACTGTAGTCTTTCTGCCAGCTCATACCAGTCTGGCCATTCTCTGTTGACCTCTCTCATTAAACCATTTCAATCCGAAGAACTGCCTGTGGTGCTGGGGTGTGGTTAAGCACCCGTCCGGAGAGAAAAAGCGGTAAGGGCCTTCAGTCCCTCGCCGGCATACATCAGGGTCACTAACAAGCCCTGCTTGAGCTGCGCCAAGACCAGGACACCGCTTCTTCGAGATCCTTTGAGCTCAAGCAGAGGACCGGCATGCGATCCAGAGCCTGCTCGACCAGGAGAGAACCCTGGCCACGATCCCGGACAACTGCAGCCCCCTGCCACCGCCAACGCTCCTGAAGATGGGGGCGGAAGATGATGCCGGAGCATTCCTCGATATGTTTGAGAGGACTGCTGAGATTACGGACTACTGTCCGGGGAAGCCCAGAGTGCTGCCTCCAACATTGTAATAGAGGAATCCCACAGTGATTGGTCCTGCCTGGTTGTTCTTGTCCCCAAGATCAGTTCGGTTCTGTGTGGATCATAGAAAAGTCAACGAGGTGTCTAAATTTGACGTATACCTGATGCCCCACGTTGATGAGTTGCTTGATCGGTTAGGCTCTGCTTGATTTTATTGGATTTGACAAAGGGTTATTGGCAGATCCCCTTGTCACGAATTTACCACAAAATAACAGCCTTCTCCACACCGTTTGGAATGTACCAATTTGTGACACTTCCGTTCGGTTTGTTTGGGGCCCCGGATATGTTTCAGTGTCTCATGGACCGTATCCTCAGGCCGCATTTAGATGATATTATCAAAAATAGTAATAATTGGCAGCGGCACATGTAACATCTGAGGGCAGTTCTGAGATCACTGAGACGGGCGGGGCTCACATTAAACCCCAAGAAGTGCGCGATTGGGCAGGTGGAGGTACGGTATCTGGGGTTCTACTTGGGCCACGGCCAGGTGTGTCCCCAAATAGTCAAGACTGCAGCGATTGCGACCTGAACGAGACCCAAGACCGAAAAGGGGGGGAGGCAGTTCCTGGGGCTGGCTGGCTATTATAGGAGGTTTGTGCCTAATTATTCTGACGTCACCAGCCCGCTGACTGACCTCACTCAAAAAGTGCACCTAATTTCTATCTCCCTTTCCTATTACAGATGGATGCTTCAGAGAGAGGAATGGGGCCGTGCTCACGCAGGTGGTGGAGGGGAAGGAGTTCCCGGTGCTGGAGTGTCTGGCCATCAAGTGGGCGCTTGATACTCTCCGATACTACCAGCTGGGACGGGCCTTCGCCCTCTGCTTGGATCACACCCCACTCCATTGGCTCCACCGTATGAAGGATACTAACGCCTGCATCACCCGGTGGTATCTGGCTCTCCAGCCTTTTAAGTTCAAGGTGGTCCACAGACCGGGGCGCAGATGGCTGTCGCTTACTTCCTTTCCAGAAATGGGGCTGGTAGGCAGGCCGGATGACTGATTCACAGCTGTTTAAAACCAAATATAATAAGGATATTTGCAAGTTCAGTTTCACGTTGTAAATTTTCCGCTAAGCCCTACAGAGCCTGAACAGATTAGGCACGGTTGTTTGACACTTCAAGAATAGTGAATAAAAGCAAACTTTTCAGTGCATTTCTTTTTTTTTTAACATTCAGTTTTCATAATCGACTGCTTTTGTTGCCTTATGTGCATATGTGATGACAACATTTCTGTCACAACTGCAGTGATCATTTTTGACATCTGTAGATTTGACCACACTCCACACAACTAAGCAATTTTATATAAATAAATTTGATTGAAAAAGACGCTATCAAATGCTCACCTAAACGGTGCAATCCATGTTTAAGCAAAGCAGTGTTAATATCGCCAAAAAAGCTTAAACACACGGTCCGGCACATGCCATTGAGCATTGTTAAACTCAACACCGATTGCTGAGGCTCACGCCTATGAACTTTGGTATTTCAGATGGCAAACCAATTTGATAAAAAATCAGTCGGAGCGTCAGACAAAGACGATTGGTGGGCCAAATTTGGCCCGTGGGCCACCAGTTGACTAGCCTTGCTCTAGAGACTGTTGTGCGTGAAAATCCCAGAAGATCAGCAGTTACAGAAATACTCAAACCAGCCCGTCTGGCACCAACAATCATGCCACACTCCAAATCACAGAGATTGCATTTTATCCCCATTCTGATGGTTGATGTGAACATTAACTGAAGCTCCTTACCCGTATCTGCGTGATTTTAGACATTACACTTCTGCCACATGACTGGATAAGATAATTGCATAAAAATAGATATACAGGTGTTCCTAATAAAGCGGTTGTGAGTGTATTGCCATTCAATAATTGCATTCAAGGAACCTGAAATTTATTTTCCAGCCAAGGCAAAACACACTAACTACACATATTGTCTGAACTGAGTTAAAACCATAAGAGGTCTTATGATAGACAGTTTTGGCTCAACTATGCTCAGATTCAGAGAAAATGGAGTGAGACTATTTTATAATCCACATTTAGATGGACATCAAAAAACCTTTTCCTCTTTACTGTGCTTTGGTTTTGTATGGCAGTTTACTTTGGACATATTTGAGGGTTGTGTTCTTCCATATTTAAATCGAAGTCGGATAACACTTGGAATCTCAGAGAAGTGTTACACATCAACATTGATCTTTGTGTGTATGTGTGTGCGTCAAGTGTACCTTAAAAAAACTATCATGACAAACATGAGCTAACTGCAACTCTAAGCAACATCTTTTTATGCAATGAAGAGGTTAAAATGTAAAATTAGATACAATAATCTGACATTATTAGTGCACAAAGTAGTTTAATGAGTGCACCTAAAATACAATACACTTCACAAAAATACAATACACACTATGAGAGTGTTTGACAATGTCAAACCAGTTTCTTTGATTCCATCTAGTGGAAACTGAAGTCATAGCACCATGCTCAACATGAGAATGAAAGAATAACTGATGATATAGAAAGAAAAGTTAAACGAGTGCAAACAAGGAAAGTAAATAAAAAGTGAAACGATGGGTAAACACCTTGGGAAGAGTAACAATAAAATGCTTTGGCTTTGTAAGATCTTTAAGATATATTACCTTGGATTATGACTGTATTATTAGCCTTTCCTTTCATACACTGAATTTATATACAAGAAAGATGCTAAAAATAACAGTCTGAGAGTCTGATGAGGGAGTGAAGTACTTCTGAAAAAGTGAACTGTCACTCTATTAATTGGCAAAATTTACACATAAAACACTTCCCCAAAATCTCCAGTTGATCAACCATTGGTCAATTAAGAATACAGAATTTCTATTATGAAAGACATATTTTCAAAATGCACCATTGACATCAGGAAGTACATTATAAGAACAGGGAAGTGATTCTTAAAGAAGATCAACAGTGGAGAGCACAAAAACAGATATGGCCACATATCTTATGTGTTAAAGTTTTTTCAAACCAAGATAATGTTCATGGTTTTAGGTGAGCCTATTGGTTTAAAATAAATACTAAAAGTCATCAGGTTGTATCATAGATGTATAATGACTAGCACTGAAGAGGCCAAATAAAATTAAAACTAAGAGAATATGTCACAATATTTAACATATATTAACATATTCATAGCAACATGTCTCAACCTGCTTTTTTACACTTGTTCTTAGTAGTGTTTCGCCATGTACGTATTTACTGTTGCAGTTAGTCTGATGCCGTTTCTCACCTGACAAATGTATACCTGTGATGCAGTATGTTGAAATGTACAGTTCTGTACAGTTATAACATCATTTAAACCTGCTATATTTACAATTGGCCATCATTCATCGAGTAGCCTGCAGGGGTTTTATTTACATCAGCTGTCTCTGCTTTTGCATCTTATATTAATGTGATCCTTCATCACCCAGTACATTATCCAGACAGAGGCCGCATCGTGTTACCAGGCATAAATGTCAGGCATGCGAGGTTAACTACCATAGCTGACAGCCACAGACGGACTGCAGCCTTTTATAGCAGGTAAATACATTGTTAAGCATAATGACATCATCCTATATTGTAAATTCCTACCATGATTTCATAAACCACTGAAGTACAATTAAAAAAACCTACTACAAAACCCTCATTGATCTCTTCATGTACATACAGAGCACATGAACAAGAAGTATCAAAGGTCTGTTATGGAGTCAATGGGGGCCACTTGAGGTTCAGTCGGTGGGCTGGGGATTTCTTCTATTGGCTCAGATTTTGGTTCAGGCTCAAGTTCTGGCAACGGCTCCACCTCTGAAAACATCTCCTCCACCTACAGAGTTTGGGGTTTGTAAGATAGAGGGAAGAGACAGAAGTTTGACTGCTTAAAATGTATGTTTGTCATTTCTGCGACAGTAATAGCACCAAAGAGAATTGCAAAAATAACAACTAAATTTAAAATAGGTGTCCTGAACATTCCTCTGTCTTCAATTGGTCGTAAAATAGATGATCCAGTCCCAAAACTCATGCTAATGAATGAGAGAGTGTTGCGGTTTACTAGCAGATATTCTCAAAGAAACACAACATTGTTGGGAAGAGCCAGTGCTTACACTTTTCTAGGGAATCTACAAATGTTTTACTTAGAGTTGTCTTTGCATATTTAGCTAGGATAGGAGAAACTATTTTAACCTAAAGTAGTTTTTCCAATCTTCACTCTTCAAGACAAGTGAGAGGGGAAAGGACTGGTTAGCTCTAACTTCACGTAAGTTCTGTTCCAAAACCTTGCTGTTTGCTGCGAACTAAAGCATCATCCTAACTTGAAAGGAAACTCATAAGTGACCGGTTTGGAAAGCTCTAGATATGCAAAAAATCTTTGCTCCACACAAAGAGCATTTCTCACATCTCAATTGACTGAACTCACAATAGATTCCAATAGAGCTTAACTTTAACATTTTGCTAGGCTAAAAACAGGATACTTTTATAAATATAAAAACCCAATGAACACCGTTGGGTGGAACAGATATGGAACGAACTTTTGCACTAAACACCAAGATCGAAATCACTCATCAGAATGGACAGCAGTCCATAACTGGACCGGAACGAGCATATCTGTTAGCCACAGTTCTGCTTCTTCAGCACTCCAAACACGAAGCAGCTGTTTAGACGCTCAGATTCCATCGCTTCTTCTACGTTTGTCTGATCATGGACAGGATAACACAACGGCTTGTTCAAAAACAGAAGACAGTGATGAAAACCGAAAACTTAAAGTCATGTGAACTCTCTATTTGGTTTCCTTTACACTGTGTGAAAATTACCAGAATTTCGGATAACAAGGTTTTCTGGCACTCCGTCGTCAAGGAAACAAAGTTGAAATGCTGGATACATTTACATAGACATGGTTAGTAAACAATTTTATCATACTAGAGTCATGTTTATACGCAATATGCTTAAAGTCCCCATGTCCCCTTGAAGTGCTTTGACGAGCGCGGTTTGATTTGGTATTTTGACGTATTTCCTACTGAAACAGGAAGTGGGGCGGTACATGTCGAACGACTCATCCCATTTTTTAAAATAGCCAATAGACTTTAGTTTATAGACACCCACACACAGACACACACATACCCCTTTCCACCATACTGCTAATTTCAGACGGGGAAACTTGAGAATTGATCTCAATACTGACCAGCTTTTTCACAGACTTTAGATGAACGATGATCTGACTGCATTAATCCATAACAGGCCCATAAATGCTCACAGCACATCGCTGCCTTTGCGGGTCCATTTTAATTGGAGAAAACATTTGATTGGACAAGGCTGCTGAACCTCTGTGTGACGTCATGGGTTTTGCTGCGTCTTTTTAGCCGGAAGAGAGATGGCAGATTTTAAATGCTTAAAACTTCTGAAAACTGTGTTTAGGAATACACTAGCATAGATAGCACTAGCATGAATATGCTATCGTAAATAGTAAAAGTACAGCAAGTTTTGGTGGCAATGCCTGCTTTCACTCTCAAAAGTTTTAACAAAATATCTGAATATTTGATTTGCAAACTGTTCTATTGTCTTCACTCTTCACACGTTCGTCCCATGATTGATATACAGAACTTTATTTCCTCTCACGTTTGGATGTTCAGCCGTCTCTATCATGAGTAAAAGTGAATTTGTGTGCTTTACCACCTCCTGTCCTCCCTTCCTTTCGCTCCACCACCCTCACAGCTTTTTACATCTTTTCATGCCTATTTCATGAGCCATTTTTGACTGTTGCTGAACTAGGGGGGGTTTAATTTAAAGACACTTTAAAATGCTGCACTAGGTTTTGGAACAAAACTAAATAGTCTTACTTTTCAAACCAAAACTAAAAACTAAACTGATAGGACATTATCAATTCCAAGGGGAAATGTTCATTCTTCAGTGAAATTTTCCACCTGGTTGAGTGTAGTAAGCATATGTACCGTAGCGCTGAAAATGGCATCCTATAGGTAAGCCTGGCCCATGATGACTGCAAATTTCTTGGGGTAGAATGACGCTGTACTGCACAATGAAATGCTCTTAAACTGAAGTACTTAACAGACTGCAGTACTGCTACATTCAAGTACAATATCCTTGTAGTCCCCTTTAGTTTATCTGTAGTACAGCTGATGTTTAGTGCAGTCTATTGCCTTTATCATAATATAATTGGAATGACTGTAATTATTATAATTCTACAATTAGAGTTTTTAGCGATGCAGTACAAGTGTGGTAATTTGGATGCGTTATTACTGACATTTTCATATGGAAGTTGTACTGCATCCAATTTACCACACTTGTACTACAGTCTTTTTATATAAGGATGGCATTATTGTACCTGGGGTTGGCTAGGGGTGGCTACCTCAGGCTGAGATGTGGCCGTGCGCTGTCCAAAACCAAGCAACTGCAAACAACAGAGGGATTATCGTTGTATTCTTCAAGTTAAACATTGATATACTAAGGTAATGCTAAGAATCAGAGGGAAAAAAAATTAAATAAAATAATAATAATAAATAAAGAGTAGAGCTGCACTTAACCAAATTGAATGTTTACAGTACAAAACGTGATGAAGAATTTCACATGTATTACAAAACTCTCCAAATCTGCCACAATATTTGGACTAAATACACTGACATTTTTTTTTTATCATTTTGGTTAAGTAAACATAACAGAAAAGATTAAGTACTTTCTGCATTGAATAAATTTGTACTCAATTCAAAGATTAATGATCTAGTTTTTAAGCACATATTATTTATGATTGTTTGTTATATTTACCATGCGTCATCCTGTATCAATCCAAAAGTCATTATTACTTGTCATATTTATTTGCTTAACTGAGTAAATTTCACAGGTAAATAAGTTAATTTTAGTCCAACATGCTTGAATAATTAATGAGCTGACATGGTTTCAGTTTGTAAGTTTATTTACACTGTTTTTATTGTTGATATTGTCGTTCAATTTGGGAACTTCTTGTTTTGTGTAGTCTTAAATTCATTTTCTACTTAAAATATACTGTTCACGATCTGTTGCTTGTTTCCGACATCGTGTTTTGTGCACCAAGTTTAGAGGTATTTTTTATCTATCGCCAATAATGCAAGGTGATATTGTCTAATACACTACTGTACATAGATTACAGTTTAGATTTTAATAGACTACATAGCCTCAACTAAGCATTTAAATTTTACTACGTTTATTTAAGTATAGTGAACATCATATTTGTAAGTAAAGGGTACTGTGTTAACTGAAAAGCTTAAGTTAAATCTTGCTTACTCAATTTAATCAATAATTTGGCATGAAGTGAAAGGTGATGTAAGCGATTTTAGTGTTCTGAAGTTTCCTCGTGTCTGAGCCGTTGAATTGGCCACACCCCCTCATTCCAAAACCCCACCCTACAAGGATAATTTTGTGAACAAAATAGTGGTTTCTAGAAGGGATCCCTCACTTGTCAACTTCTCATACATGCACATTCTGTTAAGATGCTTTTGTCTGCACTTTTTTACTCGCATCTGAGCGTATTAATGATGGAAAGCATTAGAAACTTTCATAATATCAATAATATAACATGATTATTATTATTATCATTATCAAAGACTGATTTTTTGCACTAGGTGAAAATACCTGCCACATAGTGTGACTATTTGCACTGAAATATTCTGGTGAAAACAAAGAAATTAAAGACAAACTGCTCCTTGAGTGTCTCTGCAATGTCTTAGTGTGATAAGATGATGTGAATGTGCTTTTTCTATGCGGATAAACTGGGTTCTAATCCACCTTATGACCCAGTTTTCCCCATCCTGTTTCCTGTCTCCACTCTTAATATTTTTCTTTAATACTACTTATAATAATAAATAAAATGAATATAAAGTTGATTTCCTCGCTGTGATTGGTTGGTGTTGGGTGTCTGTGGGGCTATAAATAAACACACTGCAGTGATGCCTTGTTAGTATTTAAATAGGGGTGCAAATATTATCTGTCTAACACTATTTACACTTTATTATTATTATTATTATTAAGAAATCCTTTTGTATTTCTGAAATCTCATATAGCATCTTGTGTTTCTTGGATACAGTCATATTTTGACACAAGTTCATGTTACTTTAAATCTTGGATTCTGTTATTGTGACGTAATTGACATTAATAGTAATTCATGAATTAAAAAGTCTTTGTGTTTAAATAAACTAGCTGCTATTTAAATATGTTTATCTCTTTTAGAACAAATCTTGTTTGTGTTCTGCAGTTTGCGCTCCTTTCCAGTCTAATGTGTCCCCACTCAAGATATACGTCCACTGAAGTGTGGATGCAATCTTTGTTTATTAAAATATAACATTGCATCTGAGTGGATTAAAACCTGTGACTTCTTATATTAGAAATGAATATTTTACCACTTGAAAACCCAGTCAGACCAGAGGCGTTTCCAGCATTGAAGGACATCCAGGGCTTAGCCCAGACCATTTTATTTTCACACTAGCAACCACTTCTCTGTAGTCCAAAGCTGGTGAGAGGGTATTCTTTGAATTTTGCTCTTGCTGGGCCTGTTTCTACAGTTCCTAAATCTTCCACTCTAGTTCTATCCTCAACATCCTCTCTCCTCCCTGAATCATCTGTGATGCAAAAGAACAGATACAGCACATAACGCATTGCAAATCAGCTTCAAACAACTAATTCATCAAGTGCTACATATGTCAAATTGTAGACCAATACCACTGAAGTAAATGTATTGGGAAGAGCAGATCAGTGGGATTGCCCTAAGATCTATCATGATTCTTGAATTTTCATGTACATTAACATAAAGTCATCACAAAAGAGTTATATTATAGTCAGTAAAGTGAGGTTAAAAAAATATTGAATATAAATAATTAATATTTTTTGACATAAATAGTCAAAATGATGTATAAGATCCTAAGTTAAAGAAATACATGAGTAACTTTAGTCTATGTTCATTGACACACCATGGCATCGAACTGTATATAATTCTCCATGTTCATCTGTCAAAATCCTTTCATTAGGATCATTGGGATAAGAAATGTTTCACTTTTAACTTTCTCTAAAGTAAAGTGACTGATTAATTGTTACCAGTTTCCATGCCTGATTCTGGCTCATCTTTGCTACCCTCAAAGTGTATATTTACTACAAAGTAATATCACAAAACAAGTCACACATACATTTTATGCTAATGCTTATTGGTTATCCTTAGAGAAAGCAACACCTGATAAACAAGAAAATATGCTCCAAACGGGACTCAAACCGCAGTCTCCAGCATGAGAGGCGGATGCGTTAACCACAAAGCTAGAAGCTATCAGTTGGTAGTAAATGTCTTGAAGGTTTAACCTACTGTGGGTGAAAGCCAGCCAGATGATGATCTTTAGACTTTAGGGACAAAAACAAATGTGAATTCTTACCCACTGACTACTTTCGGAAATTTTAGAAGCCTCATTTGCTTCATTTTTGCTGTCTTTCCTGCTAACTGCTGTTAACTTGCCACTAAGTAAAGTAAGTTGATGTCAGCTCCTCCCCTACCTGCTGCATATTCAACAGAGAGGAAGAAACGGAGTCGCCCATAGGCTACCGACAGCAAAGGAACTTATTCTATAGGCTAGATTATGCCTATGTCTATTTTTACAGGCTGTATGCAGTATGTGCAAAGCCAAAACACAATGAAATAAGGCAACTTGTGATTTCGGAGGTTTACATAGGCTGTTGTCCGGTTTCACATTTGTCAGTCAACTTTTCAAAATTCATTCGGGGCTACACTCAAAACATTCGGGGCTGAAGCCCCCGCAAAATCGGCTGCCGCCGCCTCTGAGTCAGACTCTCAACACCTGAACTGAGTGATGTACTTCTCCAGTGACCAACAATATCTCATGACCGAACGTAACAGAGCTAAAGTTATCAAAATTATTATGTGAAATATTTATTTTAGAGCTTGAATTGTTCATCAAAACCGACTGTTCATATAAACAGATGATTTAAAGTCATTGTTTACGAGCTCTCCTCTTTGCTGTGCGACTTCAAATTAACGGCGTGTAAAAATCTCGTGAGATTGACGAGAGAGGGATCCCTTCTAGACACGACCGACCAAAACAGATAAAAAAAGCAGCATTTTCCCGCCAAAACTGCTCTATTGATTTTAAAAACTTTTTTCATGTTATTTATTTATATTAATTTATTGTATGTTTAATTTCTATTGCTTTAGATGTTTTGTAGACTATATCTGTTTACTGTATCTTGTTTGAAAATGTACATTGCCACGCTCTACCTCGAGTTTCATGTTTTCTCAAGAGTTTTTTTCTCTTTTTTTTCCCCTGTGATATATGTATCAACTGTATTTGTTCAATAATAAATAAAATAAAAAACATTAAAAAAACTGTTTGTTACTGTGGCTGTCAAATTCAACAGTGGCACAACAGCACCCTCAGCTGACAAACAATTTTAGCATTCTTATCCATGAAAAAAATCGCTTACTGCACCTTTGAGTAGATTTTAATTAATGTTATACCATTATATGTACTTGAAATAAAAACTAAGTAAGTCTTAGTATTTTTTTTTCATTGCACTGATCAGTCATAAGATATTCTCTCTGTCTGGGTTAATGTAAGGGTTATGTTGCTTAGTAGTTTATTGTGCATGTGTTTAACTGACCTGCAGGCCACCTTTAGTCAGGGCACTGAGTCCAAACAAAATGGTCACAATGCAGATTGACAACTCCACCACCAGAAACAGCACCAAGGTGGCCAAGAAGCCATCAATCAAGATCTGATGATGCCACAAAAGCAAGACAGAAAGAAAAGGAAAGAATAAGCATTGTGGTTTTTAAACCTTTAAACCTCTACCACAAATCCTGTTTATCTACACTACCTCAAAAACACACAAGGCATGTACAGTATGCTGGCCATGTCAATTAATACTAGATCTCTTTGGTAACATATAACCATGCGGAAGAGCACATCAGTTTGGCATATTGAATATCCACAAGTCATACGATTTAATTTCTCATAGCACATTTGTGAATAATTGCAAAGTTTCGCCAAAAAAATAAATAAAAAATCCCACAGCTTCTGTTATTTTGAAGCATTTTCAGACAACTGACCCAAAGTGCAAAACTGACAAAATAATCTTAATGAGCCAAACTCTCAAAGCAAACCCTGTTACCACATGCATTCACTATACTAAGTGTCTCAAACACAAATATACACAAAACTGATAGTTGTCTGGTTACGACAATAAAATATAGACCCTCTGTTGTGTCTGTTGAGACAGGAAATACAATGTGTTTGAATTGCAGCTGTAATATGAAAGAAACTATGATGTCACTATCAGTTCATGTTTATATATTGTTCTTGTTAAATGCATTACCAACAAACAGCACATTCATATCAACAAAGAAAATACAAAATAGATCACAATGACTTACTTTACAATTTCTCTCGATAGTATACGTGCACTTCTTGTAACAATATTGTTGCTTTGGAAAAGCAGACACAAAAGACAAAATGGTGTAGAATTGAATCAAAGACCAGGCTCAGTTAACAAAAAAAGCTTTACAGCTCTGTCCATTTATAAATACAGCTTGAAATTCTGACCAGCAAACCCAATTAACCAACCGAGTGAAACTGTTACAGTTTTTTGGCTTCCTTGACAAACTACAGTGCCCTCAGAAAGCTTTTGGACTTCTGAGATTACGACGTAAAACATGAAATTAACTTATTCAATATTTTTCTGGCTAAAAACGATACCATTTTTATTTTAGTTTTTACATTTTGGTAGACATGTGAATTTAAATAAAATTAAAATAAACAAATAAAGCTAAGGATTTTCCAAAACAGCAACATCTACATCTAAAAATATCTAAAAATTGCACTTATAGTTTCATTTCAGTACTAAAATGCTGTTTGATGAAAAAGTATAGTGTCACAGTCCAAATACATTGGAAGGGCACTGTTTGTATTTTTTATTTTATTTTATTTCTCTAGAATGAAAAAAGTCTGTACCAAGTGCAAAGGGTCACTATTTTTAGGGTTATCTCTATTCAGGTGTTTTTAAAGTTAATTCGATGCAAGATGCAAAACTGGTAAAGTTAAAAATATAATAAAAAAATTCAATAACAAATACAAAACAAAATATACACACTTTTACAATTATATATGAAGAAATATACAAACAAAAAATGTCAACAATTATGATAAACCAATAAACATCCCAATAAAAATATTTTCTCCATGTCCATTTATGCAATTATTCTCAGATTTAACAAAACATAGAGAGGAATATACATTAACACCCACACCAAACGTCTAGTGCAGTCACAGATGAATATATTTAGCTCACATTTCCAAATATCTTCATCACTTAAAAATGCCTCTATTTGCATAATTCTTCACCTCAGCTCTTTATATTGGCTAAATGAATTAGTACACTTGTAGATGAATCCTAATTCCTTGCAATATGTTCAATATATTAAAAAAGAGGGGCTTTGTCATCATTTTGAACATTTCTCTCCCTTTGCACAACTGGGTAAATTAACCAATCAAAATGAACATAAAAAGGCTTGTTTAGGTCAAACTTTTCCAACAAATCGTTTCCATTTTTGTAGTCACTCAACTTCCCATTATTCACATTCTTAACAACTCTTTGACCTGAATGATATATTTGGGGTTAAAGATATGAGCCTGGTCTTTTGACAGACACACATCACTAGATTCTGTTTAGAAAGTTTCATATTTTGAAGATACTACATTTTGCACTTTGGTACAGTCCTTTGAAAGGCCTCAAGGAAATGTTTTAAAGAAAAAACTGTAACAAGATTGTTGTTGTAAGAAGTTGATGTAGACAGTTCATCACACCACATCCAATTAAAAATGTTTCATCATTCCCACTCAACCCAAAACTCATCACCATGCATTCATCATCTATGAGTTACATGTGCAGAAAAGTATGAATGTATGATGCAACCCCACCAGCAGAGCATTAGCAGAGTATCGGTTTTGTGTGCTCACCACAGCATAGATCTCCATTCTCCTGCAGTGCTCACAGTGGTACGTGTCCTGACGGTAAGGCAGGTGGCGGGACAGCAGGCCAAGTAAGGCAGTGGAAAATGCTGCGCTAATCAGGTGAGCAACAAGTGTAGCTTTCACCTTCACATGGACAACAATTACTGCACAACTACACAAAGCTTGATTAACTGAGTCAGATTAGATATGCATTTATTTAGTCTGAAATGACTGTTTACATGCACAAAAATATTCCTATATTAAACAGAATATGATCATGTATGTGTCATGTATACGATTGCCATAATCCGATTTAGTCAATATTCAAATTTTTAGAAATCCAAATAAACAGCTGACATATGCCTGTATTAATCTGAAATTAATTTAGATCTTCACATGTGCAACGGCAGAATTTTCAAAATCAGAAGTTGATTGATTAAAATAAATGAATATTAAAATGATCAATATAAATCAAATGGTTTCTCCTGGTATTTCGGACAATATCTGCTTAAACAACATTTACGTTTATGTCTGTGCAGTGTGCAAGTAACAATATTATTCTAAAGGCACGAGGTGTCAAGCAATTGTAAAATGTCAAGAACACAATTTGGAGCGAATATTAAATACAAATATGAATATTAAAAGAAATGAGTAGGCGGCTTGGGTAGCTCAGTGAGTATTGACGCTGACTATCACCCCTGGAGTGGAGTGTGTGCTGAGTGACTCCAGCCAGGTCTCCTAAGCAACCAAATTGGCCCGGTTGCTAGGGAGGGTAGAGTCACATGGGGTAACCTCCTCGTGGTCAGTTGTGCATGGATGCTGTGGAGAATAGCGAGTGGTGGTGGCGTAGTGGGCTAAAGCACTCAGTAATCTGAAGGTTGCTGGTTCGATCCCCACAGCCACCACCATTGTGTCCTTGAGTAAGTCAATTAACTCCAGGTTGCTCCGGGGGGATTATCCCTGTAATAAGTGCACTGTAAGTCACTTTGGATAAAAGCATGGTTTACAAATCCTTATGTGTGAATTGTGTGAAACATTTGTCGTTAATGTGATCAGACTTGTAAAGAGTTAATATTCTTTACAAGCTTAGATATCTAAGATGATTTCTTCCACAATTAATGGAAACTGCAAATGGAGTTGAGAATAAGGCCTCCCAATCTGAACTTAAAATCAGTGCGCACTTTCATTCATAAGGTTTACACTGTATATTGCTTAATTTCTGCGCTCATTGAATGATCAGTCTTCCAAATATTTTTTATTTTATGCGGATGAATTCATTACTTGTTTTGAAGTCATTATTCGTGCCTTTTTGAATAAGGTATTCGGCTTCGGACACATCCCTACTGCTTACGTACAGGGATATAACAATAATTGTGAACGATTTAAACAACTTTACAGCTGAAATAACACGTGAGTTTTAACAGAAGATTTAACGTAAGTGCTTTTATAAAATGATAAGCTTCACATTTCTGCCATTAAACCCTTTTAAAAATTGCCCCATTCACTTCCATTGTAAGTGCCTCACTGTAACCTCCATTTTTGCTTTTTTTAAAGAAAAGGTTGGGGATGCTGTCGATTGAGCTTAACTTGTATTGAACTCGGAATGTTCAATAACACAGAGTCCATTTACTGTCCTAGCCTACCCTTATTTATCCTGCACACATTTCTACCTTTACTTACCCAGAACAGGGAAGGGAACCTTCCAGCATGGATTAAAATCGATCCAGACACAAGCAACTAAAAACAACAGATTTAAAAATGATTAAAGTCCATTACATCCCTAGTAGCACATTTCAAATGTTTTTTTTTTGTCTAGAATCAAACAGACCTGCATGTGTATTTAATAAGCACATTTTAACATACAACGACATTCATCTTACCTGAAAAACAATCACTACTACGACAATGACATCGGGAGAGAAGTGGACCTCTTCATAGAGCTGAAGAATAGTGATGCTCAGACACAGACACAAGACAGCAATGATGATCTGAATGGACTGAAGAAAACAACAGACCAGTGACGTTAATGAATTTATGACATGCAGCTGAGAATGTGAAGGTTTTATAACTGAAAAACAAGTAGAATAATTTGATGTCAAATAACGTATAATCTGACACATTTTTTTTGTCACTCTTTTAATTTTTTTTTTATTCATTTATTATAAAATTAAAGTTATTACAGAGCCATTTTAGCATTTACATTTGTGAGATTTTGTATTATTCTTTCCTATTGATTTAACCTTTCATATTGTATAACAATGAGCAGGACATGGCTTATATGATATTAAAGGACCTAAACTAAAAATAGCCCACTTTTTCTGCATTCAAGGCATTTCTTGGTTTGCTGCCATTCTGAATTTGACACTCACCCCCAGTGCCTTTGGCTCCACATTCTGAAAGGTCTTCACTTGTTTTGGTGTGAGATTTCCTGCAGGCGGGGCGGGGTCCTGACTCTCAATGCCCATGCTGATGTCAGTCAGTGTAAGCCGTGTCTATGCTAACATCAGAAATATAGTTTGATATAAGGAGTGAAAGAACAGTTTATAGAAGGAAACCAAACTCAAGAGGGAAACAGAGAGATGAGGACAAAGGTTAAGGGAATAGTTCACTCAAAGGTAATTCTCTCATCGTTTTGAACTCATATGATTCTCTTTCCACTGCAAAACAAAAGAAAAACAAAAGAATCCACCATCTTTGGGTTGTATCGCTTCAGAAGACTTTTTTTTCCCTCTCCCCTTTTCTCCCCAATTTTGAATGCCCAAACTGCACATGCAATTCCGTCCGTACGTGCTCTCCCTACTCACCTCAATCCGGCTGGTGGAGGACGAATCTTAGTTGCCTCGGCATCCGAGACAGTCAATCCGCACAGCTTATCATGTGGCTCGTTGAGCGCATTACCGTTGGGCGCATTACCGTGGAGACGTAGCGCATGTGGAGGCTTCACGCTATTCTACCGCGGCATCCATGCTCAACTAACCACACGCCCCGCTGAGAGCGAGAACCACATTATAGAGACCAAGAGGAGGTTACCCCATGTGACTCCACACTCACTAGCAACCGGGCCAATTTTGTTGCTTAGGAGACCTGGCTGGAGTCACTCAGCATGCACTGGATTCAAACTAGCGATACTAGTCAATACTCGATGAGCTATAAAGGCCCACGCTTCAGAAGACTTTGAGTTGTATAAACCACAGGAGATGTATAACTTTTATGCTGCCTTTATGTCTTTTTTGGAGTTTGAAAGTTTTGGACCCATTGACTTGCATTATATGGACAAAAATATCTCATACATTCTTCAAAATAAATATGTCAGTTTGTGTACATTAGAAGAGTTTGAGATGGAAGAAGAGTTTTTCCTAAATAATGAGAGAATTTTTATTTTGGGTGAACTATCCCTTTAAGTGTATATCTTTGACATTGATGCACCATGAAAATTTGTCAACTTGAACTAAATGGAGTGAAATTAAGCTGTAAAATGTTGTTTTAAATAAATGCATTTAATCATCAGACTTTAAAAAAAGAAAAGAAAAAAAGAAAGAAAATCCCCCTCTATCCCTGGCTCAATTGCCCAGGACAATGCTTATTTCTTACTGTGTTTAAGGTAAGTATAATGCAGGGGAACCCATTGTTATTGTAACATTAACCAACATCACAGCACTTAAAAGAAAGATTCTTGAGTCCTATCAAACACCAAAGTCTACCTAGAGACCATGCAATCATTTCCATTTCAGTCCAAAACCCATCATACAAATGTTTTATAATGTAGCTTAAATACGTATTTAAAGTGCATACTCTGTATATGAAACCATCCACAATTCCATATGTATTTACTGTATATCTTCTGTAATATATAACCTAATAAATAACGTTCCGAGACTTGAGAAAAACCTTGCGTATTTTTAGTGCAAAACGTCTTTGTATGTAGCCTTCATATTATATAGAGCACAGAACATTTCACACGATCAGTTGATGCGACATTAAGTGCTTTGTGTCTTCAGAGATCAGATTGGACATCGATTCGAGAGAAGCAGCTAAATATAGACGCAGCATCATGTACATCCGCAGAGGCCCGCACAATGATACAACATGCAACTTTACTTCCCAATCAATTCACTACGACACGAATAACGTGTATAAAGCTGTATTGTCCAACGAGTTTCCAAATCCACACTGACTGTCACCTTGAGCACCGGCATGGGTGGGGCCGAGGACATGTATGTCCTGTCCCAAATAGAGATTCCTTCAAACACACGTGTCTGTTCCAGGATGTGATGGCGCTTACCTGTCCTCGGCTCAATGAAAACGCGTTGTATTATCCTTTTTCTCTTCAAACGAAGAACGGCATACAGTTATTCCATGCGGTTAAAGGGAAAGAACAAATTAAATCAATGTGTGTGACATGCAGCTTACGTGCAGTGCCGCAGTGAGGATGTGGGTGGGTGTGTGTGCTCTGCATCGGGATGGAAACGGCAAGTGATGCGGCGCAGGCATCTTCCATAACTCTGTCTCATACTGTACTAAACTAAAATAACAAAAATATTTCGCATTTTATAATCAACGAAGCGCGCACGTGTATGCATAGTTGATGAAAGCAATATAATGTCAAGCTTTTTGGACTTGCGGAGTTGTTGAGATGAAAATAAAACTTGTAAAGGAATATCTGATCAGATTTTTTTAGGTTGCACCATATATTTGTAAAAAAAGAACAGAAAACACATTTACTGTAACACAATGAACCCTTGCAAGGTTTAAAGCTGACACGTGTAACTTTTTCGAGGTTAAAATACTTTCCCTCATCCCAGCCTAAAGAAACAACTAGCCTATAAGCTAACCGTATGCTAATTTCCTAAAAATCATCGCTAAACACCGTATCTCTGTGGCGCTATAGACATTCCTTTGTTTTCAGCAACCTTGACTCAAATAGCGAGAGTTTGGGCAGGACTATCGTTTGTTCGACCAATGGCAGACAGGAGGGTTGTTCAAAAAAGCTGTTTGACAACAATTTTTATTTGAGCTATTTTAGCAATTCTGTTTGGTGATGCTAATGGCACAGAAATGACAAACTACAGCTATGAAAATAATAAATATGAAGCTTGTTTTGTTCAAGGAATAGTTATCACAAAAATAAAAATCCTGTCATCATTTGCTAACTCTCTTGTTGTTCCAAACCCTTATGATGTTAGGCTCAATCAACATTTACTTTCATTTATGAAAAAAAAAAAACAATAAAAAAAAAAAAACAATGAAAGTAAATGGTGACTGAGGCTAACAGTCCCTACTCCTGAAACAAAACCAAACAGGTTTGAAACAACATTATGGTAGATAAATGAAATTCATAGCTGTGTTTGAAACATCCAGAAATGCAAAATTGTAAAAACTCTTAAGGAGAATGATTTAATATACTGTATACACTTACAGTGTGACGTACAGTCCCAGACAAAATGTAAAACTATTTAATTTCAATTTTACAGTATATACATTTATATTCACTTTGTGCAATAAATCCCAGCTTTGATTGCATTGGCCTGCTCACCCTTAAAAATATTTACAATAGTTTCAGCCAAAATATAATTTACTGTGAAATCACAATAAACATAGTTTCTCCTTAAAAGAGTGAAAGAGGTTTTCTCAATCTTTCTGTAATTTAATTGTAATTGATTAATGTTAATTTAGTAATTGATTTTCTGCTATTTATAACAGTAGTGGTTAATACTATAGGTCCCCTATAAAAAAAGGCATGAGTTGTATTTCTGTAACAATTACTTGCTTTAGTACTTTGGTGAAAACCATTTTGTTGATAAAGTTTGTAAAGGTGATCCCAGCATGATGGAATAGTGACCTTTCAAAAAGACTAGTCATCATCTTCAAGATTTTCTTTAAATATAATCTAATGTAGCCTAGAACAAAAATCTCTAAACAAATCATCATCTGAAGACATCGGTCACTATAGATTTTTATGTATTTATTATTATTATTTCTTTTGCAGGCATTCTTTGGGGCCACCTAGTGTTGATAAACAAAGAAAACATAAAAGACTGTAATTTTTTAGAAAACACCTTGAAGTCAAACTCTTTAAATCATCTTCCTTTTTTTATTTTCAAAAAGCCTGTTCATTTTCAATAAAAAACTTATAAAATAAAATACTGTGCAGGTCAATGTATTTAGTCCTTTGACAGGCTTCACATATCGGGCTTTGATTATCCAGCTAAAACAAATAAAAATGAAACCACAGAAAGAACAGTCTAGCAACATTATCCATCATTGGATTACAAAACTAAAAAAAAAAGTGATTTCCACAGAATGAGGATTTCAATAATATTCAGCATTACATCACAGTCTGGGGAAAACAGATGAGTGATTGGTTCAGTAGAATTGTTTGCAGTGGTTTGCATGTAGTTGAGTGGTCAATAGGCTACATACCTCTAAATCAGGTCCAAATTACCATAATAAAACTTTTTTTTGAGTATTATTTCTATGTTGAGATACTTTTATATTTTGAGATATAAATGATAGAGAAACATAAAAATGTCACTAATAAATCATCAGTACCCGTATTTCTACATTCCTGATCCGGCACAACTCTTTACACAATAATTATATAAAAAAAAACTAAACAAATATCAGCAATTAAATTAAACCACTTTGTCTTTGAATTTGTTCACTGGATCAAAGTTAATACTATGAAATGAAAAAAGTTAAACAATAGTGCCATTTCTTAACATTCAAAATTAGGAATAAGACAAGAACATGGAACAAAGGCATGGGTTATTCTCACGAAATGTATCAAGAAAATGTCTTGGTTATATTTAACACGAAAAAAATATAAAAAATTATATTCATCATTAAGAAAATTAAGCCTACATTTAGGACCACTGTGATATTTTGCGCTGTGACTTCATTTTCAGCACACGTAGAGTTCACCCAAAAATTTAAACTCATACTCACCCTCGTGCCATCCCAGATGTGTATGAATTTCTTTCTTCTGCTGAAGACAAAGGTTGTTAGAAGAGTATCCCAGTCTTGTAGGTTCATACAATGCAAGTGAATGGCGGCCAAAACTTTTAAGGCTCCAAAAAGCACATAAATGCCACATAAAAGTAATCAACAGATCAATATTTAAGTCCTTTTTCTTTCATATAAAATCTCCACTTTCACATTCTTTTGTTTTTGGCGATTCACATTCTTTGTGCATATTGCCACCTACTGGGCAGGGAGGAGAATTTACAGTAAAAAAGGACTTAAATATTGATTTGTCTCTCACAAACACACCTATCATACAACTTCTGAAAACATGGATTTAACCACAGGAGTCATATCGATTACTTTTATGCTGACTAAATGTGCTTTTTGGAGCTTCAAAGTTCTGGTCACCATTCACTTGCATTGTATGGACCCACCATGAAATATTCTTCTAAAAATCTTCATTTGTGTTCTGCAGAAGAAAAGAAAGTCATACACATCTGGGATGGCATGAGGGTGAGTAAATAATGAGAGAATTTTCATTTTTGGGTGAACTATACCCTTTAAGCAAAAAAGGCTTCTTTTTTTTATTTATTTTTTTACACAAAATATATGTTTTTATTTGTTTCTTTTGATTCTAGAGTAAAACAGGACCAATACATTTCTCTGACATGTTTCACAAGAATCACCTGCATAGATTAGATTAGAATTTAGAAATAATTTCAGTTACCTGTTAGATAAAGATGTTTCAGAATAAATTAGTTATGTCATCTCTCTAAAGATGTCGTTACCATTTAGGTTAATCAAAATTACAATTGTAATAAAGGTTTATTTAACTGAACTTATAACTTTAAGCCGGGGCTGCTAAAAGAAATAAAGGGGGGATCACTTCTGCAATACCCTGTAGCAGGCATATGACTGTTACCAACTGATTGGACTAAAATACCAAGTTAAAACTGTTGAGCTCAATTAAAAAAAAAAATGAAATTTGTGTAATTAATTGCTCAGTTCACATGAGTTTGTCTGAAAGTGGTTTGACAGAGGTATACAATCTATGATACATTTTACACAGAAAGAAACAGTTGTCACATAAATTACAGCTTAAATATTTACAAACCAAAACAATACATTGTACCAACTTCTAGAAAGCTCAGAGAGTGGATCTTTGAATCTTACAGCTCCAAAGGTTTGTAAAAAGTTGCAATGTGCAATTTCTTTTTGCATTTTTTTTTCTTTCTAATGGCAAAGTGATCCTGCCCACTAAGTGGTTTAGAAACAAAGCTCAAGGTCAGACACAGCACAAGCCCAAATATGGCTCAGAAAAGAGGATAAACACAGGATTAAAAAAAAGGCCAAAACAGCACCAGTCTGCGTCCTCAGATGGGTGTGTTGGGTAGATGGCCATTCGAACCATTCAGCATACTGTTGCTCAGTGTGATGGGAGATTTGCCATTGGGCGTT